>NW_020537646.1:52501848-52610393 GCF_003426905.1 Ctenocephalides felis
AATAATTTCAATTTTGCAATTCAGTTTATATAATTCTTATAAATATTAGACAATGTTACAATATTTATAATGATCTATTTGAAAACATTCAGTATTTCTCGAACATTTCGTTACGGTACGGAAAGTTCCAGCAATTTGCATTGAGGCACGATGCTAGTTTGATAATAAAACTCCCAAACCTAAATTTTTCATCAGCAAAACTGACCACCATAGACAGAAACAGATGGTAATCCCTTGGTGTAAACTCCAAACTATAAGACAGATGCATAAAAATCTCCCGCCACCGGAGCTTCTGAAGAGTCCCTATCGATGTGTGTGCTCTGGTCTATCCTGATTTTATTTATTTTTTTTTTTTTGAACAGTAATCAGAATCTTAGTCCTATGAGCTGTTGGGCTGAAACTTCTCCTTACTTCGTATTTATAGGAGATGGTAACCCAATGGTTAATCCATCCATATTTGATGATGTTGTTGAATTTGATACACAACATTTTTTTGTATATCAAAAATAATTTAGATTTTATTTTTAATTCTGACTATAGTTCTAATATACTTTAAACAAATAATTTCAACTTTGCAATTCAGTTTACATAATTCTTATAAATATTAGACAATGTTACAATATTTATGTATAATAATCTATTTGAAAACATTCAAAATTCCTCGAACGGTACGGGACGGGAAGTTCCAGCAATTTGCCTTAAGGCACGATGCCATACACCCCACTAGTACTTTGTTTACTTTGTAATTCATGTTGCTTTATCATTTTTCTAAATTTTGACATGTTTGACCAATATAAGATGAATCGCAGTTTAGGCAGTTTATTTTGTAAACATAATCTTTTCTTTTTATGGTAGGTATACTGTCTTTAATGTTTGTGTATATATCTTGCAGTTGTAGTAAGGGTGAGACGGATATGTTAATATTGTGTTCATTAAAAAGTCTTTTGGATAAAAGGTGTAAATCTTTGTCTATATACGGAAAATTCACAAAACACTTATTTTCCGATACAGACATTTTTTTGGGCAATTTGTAGTTATTTTTTTGTTTGTCTAATAGAATTTTAATTCTATTTTTAATTATTGGATTGATTATTTTGTAAGGGAAACTATTCATGAGTAATGTGTTAATGACTAATTTGATATTGTAATTGTAAAATTTTGGGTATGATAAAAGAATTGCATGATCTACTAAACTGAAAACTGTGGATATCCTTATATTGAGAGGTGTTAAAGAACTAAAATTAGTGTACCTGCCTAACCATCATTCCTGAACCAATTGGTAATGCAATTACCATCGTCGTTAATGAGCTGAACATCATAAAATGTGTAGAGTTATTTTATCTAATTCTTATGTGAATTGTAAATGAGAGTTATAATTATTAAATTTTTGAAAACTATTCTTTATATCATTTTTGTTGATTAATGAAAGAGTGTCATCGACATATCGATAATATAGTAGTGGTTTGCAAATTATAGAATTCAATACACTATTTTCTAAATCTTGTAGCTCTAAGTCTGCTAATACGGGACTTAAAGGGTTTAGGACATCCTCTTATCTTATATATAAAATTCTTCTGTAAGTTCTGAATTAAAAGAGTTATAATCCAATTAACGCCGGGGGTGGTGAAGGAGTGCAAATTGTTTTTACTTCTGAACTTGAGATTAAGATTAGCCTATTTCCAAAATATCAAGCAAATTAGAGCATAGTAAAAAAATTCGCAGAGCCACGCTTTTTTCCTCTCTATTTACTGCAATAAGTTTGTTTATCGTAGGTTGAATAGAGCACATGTGAACAGGATTTGACAAATTAATTCACTTCAAATATGAACTTAAGTAATAATGTATATTGAATTATTCGTGAGAAAAATGTAATTTAGATATTAAAATTACTAAGAGCCAGTTAAAATATGGTACGAAATTATAACATTTTTGAAGCAATTAATTTGAGTAGAAACATTAAAGGCGATATTGTACCTATACCGCGAATGCTATATATTAATTCTTTCTGAATATGTTATACCTTTTAAAAGACTTCAATTTCCAACACGTATATCTTATGCTATAAATCACAAAGGCAGACAATTTTTTGTGTGATAAATTTGAAAAATCAATGTTTTAGTCGCGAATAATCAAAAAATCATTCATTTATACATTCACATCACAGGTATGACTAAAATTTTTGGATAACCCTTGGCATAAATGGATAACCCCTTGAAATAAATTTGTTCTATTAATTGCAGTGTATAATACAATTTTATTGAACATATTTTAATATTTGTTAATAATAATAAAAGTTATAAAGTTAAAGGATAATTAAAGTGGTATCTGTGGAAATTGAGAATCATCATTTTATTTGAAGCAGTTCTACATTTAACATCACTCATATTTGTGTAAATAGTAATTCGAAAAACAATAATTATTATTTTTAACTGAACGGTGTAAATATTAGTATATGATATTAAAAAAATGTAGATGTGGGTACAGGACAACGTCTATCGGGTCATCTAGTCATAGTATAAAATTTATTATTGAATTGGAAATATGAGGCATTCAGTAGTAAATCTATTCCCGAAATAAATGTTTTGAGAGGTAGTGAAGTGTATTCAACAATTTGCAACCATCTACTTCTAATGGCGGTAATAACTAATGCATGTGGAGTGTTGCTGAAAAGATTAATAACATCAAAACTAATGAAGGAAAAATTATGAGGGATCTTGAAATCCTTTACACGATCTACTAAACTGTATGAATTGTTCAAAAAATATGGTGAATTAATAGTAACATTTTTTAAAATTTTGGAAAAGAATTTAGATAAATTATAGTTCGGTAAATCAATGTATGAAACTATCAGTCTGAAAGGGCAATTAGGTTTATTATTTATATGTATTTTGGGAAGACAGTAGAATATAGGTACAAGACGGTGTTGGACTTTTAACTTTAAGGCAATAGAATTGTTGATGCGACCTTTTTTCGATAAGATTGATGTATTTAAAAGCTTGTCTATGATGGTAATTGTTAGAATCATTCGGTAACCCCTCATACATTGTTTTATCTTCTAGGATGTTCATTGCTTCTTTTTCATAATTATCTCTTAACAGAATTACTGATATATTTCCTTTGTCTGCTTTACATAAAATTAATTGGCAAATCTCTTTCAGAAAGGCTTTTGCAGCTTTTATGTCTCGATGAATGCATGCTAAATTATTTTTTGAATTGATGTTTTGTTTATTATTCTTCAAAATCTTCAATAATTTTTGTATGAAAGTGACACTGATGAAATTTATATCCTTTTCCGTTGGATTTTTAATCAATTTAAGTCCAGATTCGAGACTGCTTATGATATTTATAATGTCGTTGTATTTTAAATGTCTTTTAGAGATGGCAAATTTATAGCTAGAATATATTTTATCTTATCAGGTATAATTGTCTCTGTTTTATTAATGAGCCATTTGTTCCAATCTAATCCTACGTTTAATATTGGATGTAATTTGTCTCTATTTATTATTAATTTCAATAAAAAATTTTTTTGATGTTTTGCTTTAAATTGATTGAGTTTTTTATTATATTTTTTCAGTTCGAGCTTACAGAATTTTTTATACTCATCTAATGCTAATATTTCTTGAATATCATGTTTGAGATTAATTATTGTTTTGTTTAACGAAATAATGTCTTTTTCACTGGTAGCTATTTCAAACTTTAATATTTTGTTATGTACTATTTGTAAGCTATTTTGTAATTTGTGGTTTGTTTCATAAGATGTATTTTTGAACGAACAAGTATTGGAGATGAAATTTGGTAACACATTTTTTTCATGCTTATATTTAAAGAGAAAATTCCGCTTGTTAATAGTCTTCGCTAAAGTGAGATGCGTTGTCGGTAGATGTTTACATCGATTTGCGGCTTCTGCTCCATATTTTATGTGCACTAATTTGAAATAAGATTGATCCATTTTGAAGTTCACGGAACAATATAACAATTGTATTCTGAATGGATAGATAGATATTAATTTGGAAATATGAACAAACAACACTCTGTTTTGCACTGATTTATTCAATAATAGTTTTACAGACGTTTCGAGACTAGGTTTGTCTCATCATCAGTTTATTATAATTTAAAATCTAAAATATGGAAACCTAAATTGGCATTATGTGTTATTCATTACAAGTCGTTCAATATACTGCCTTCTGCCCCACCAACGATCGTCGGAGTCTGAATTCTCTATTCAAGGTCAAGTGGTAAATCACGCAATATTAAATAGGAAAGAGAAGGAATAGGGCCCAGTTGAGAATGTCGCTAGGAGAAAAAATATTCTATGAAAGGAGGCGGTTCGTTTATAAAATTTGTTTTAAATTTTTATAATTAAAAATATATGTACATATATATATATATATATATATATATATATATATATATATAAATATATATATATATATATATATATATATATATATATATACAAATGCATACCCATAGCACAATCATCACATATACGGATACAAATAAACCCACAACATACACATACATACATGAATGTATGTAATGTTTCAAGCCATTCGGAATCGAATGAGATCAAATTTGAAAAAAGTATGTGTATGTGTATGTGTATGTGAAAAGATTTTCGCTGTAAATCGGCGTTTTCTCAATAACGGCTGGAACGATTTCAAAAATTTAAAAGCCATTCAATGTATCTCAATGAAGACTATTGTTTGTCAGTTTTTTGCGACCAACTAGTTTTTATACCAACTAGTTTTTATGGGTTTCGTATCAAGATTTATAATATTTAAAGGCACTTATATAGTTCAAACAAACGCTTTCGACATTTTCGATGGTACATTTCGAAAATCTCAAGAAATTTTAAGATTTATATAAATTAAAAAAAAAGAGTGCGCGTAAGGTTCACACGCGATTGAAGTAAAACTTTTTTGCTATTGTACGAGATAGTATTTAAGTTAAAAATAAATACATCATATAACAATTTTGAATAATGTTCATCAGTGATATGGTAACGCTCGTGATACACAAATGTTTTAATGTCAACCATTATACATACATATATATATATATATATATATATATATATATATACAATAAATTATAAATTTATGATAGCATTAAAATATTTATAATATTTAAAAACAATAATGCAATTAAAGTCATACTTCAATTACGACATGATCGGTTTGTCATTGGAATTAGCATCTAGGACTCACACCTTTATTAGAGAAATAAAGTAATTGCTGATTAATAAATTCTATAATATTCGTTCACACAGTGGACAGTTGTAATATAACAATCTTGAATAATTTCATTAACACTAGCAATAAATAAACTGCATAGTATGTCCATTATAAGGTATATCTGTATATAAATGATACACAGCTACACAAACTATTGTTGTGATTGATCTCTTGTTTAGAGTAATAAATCTGAATATCAATTTATTCTTCATTTTTTATAAAAATATGCAACTTTATAATACTTAATAGCCATCATAAACGAAAAACATGTAGACATTCGCTAAAATTCCAAAAGTGTCTGAGAAAAATTCTGAAAAAGATATATCTTCGTTATGTTAGAATAAAGCTGTACTGCTTTAATATTTTATAATATCTATAAAAATGCAGAGAATTATTATGTTAAACAACGCCTAAATAAATATTGTTTTCACAATTTCACTTGTCATGTAATTGTGTTTGAAGAACTTCATATAATTAAAGTTAACAAACAATTATTGATTTCTTGTTTTTTTAGGTTCTCGCTGGCGATACAGTTTCATTCTTTGAACAGTTGTTGTATCTGTCTTGCATATAAAATTAATTTTAATTTTAATAACTTCAAAAATATATAGTAACCACGAATAATAAAAATTTACTTCAATAAACTTACGTGTCTTACACGGCACAGATTTTTCATCGGCTTTATTATTTGCACTATAATTATTTATGGTATTTATGGGATAAAATATACTTCCGATCCAGACATTTTTTATTAACTCAAGATTTGTACTAATATTTAACTTCCCGAAGGAGAAGTTTATGTTTTCATCAAAAAATCTGACTCGCTAATTTTATGTTTTCTCGACGTTTCAAGCCATTCTGAAACGAATGAGACCAAATTTGGAAAAAGTATGTGTGTGTGTGTGAACAGATTTTTTGCCGTAAATCGTCGTTTTTTCAATACGGGCTGGATCGATTTCAAAAATTTAAAAGCCATTCGATGTATCTCGATGAGGACTAGCGTTTCTCAGTCTTGTGCGACGATCTGCGGGCCATTTCTTTGTAAATCGCAGAAAAGTGAAAAAAAAATGTGCACGTTTTAGCCCGCAATTATGAATCGATTTTGAAAATTCAAGAACCGTTTGATAGATATTGATAGGGAATAGTGCTGATTAGTTTTTGGTAAAGATCGGCCGGCCCGTTTTCTTGTAATAAAGTTTTTTAAAAAAAAATTTCGACGATTTTTATGATTTTTTTTGACGGTAGATACCATAGTCTTGTAGATCATACTAAAATATTACGGCCCTACGGCATGTCGTTTAGTTTTGAAAAATCGTCATAGTTTGCAAAAATTAAAATATTTTCTTTGACATTTGACAAAATTAAACCATTGATCGACGTTTTCTCAAAAACGCCTGAACCGATTTCATAAATTTAAAAGCCATTTGATGTATCTCAATGAGGACTATAATTTGTCAGTTTTGTGAGACGATCTGCCGAGCCGTTTCTTTGTAATGTGAAAAAAGTGTTAAACTTTTTGTCCACTTTTAAGCTCAAACTACCGAATCAATTTCAAAAAATCAAAAACTGTTCAAAAGATATTGGTTGAGAATGATACTGATTAGTTTTAGGTGAAAATCTACCGAGCCGTTTTCTAATAATTAACTGTTGAAAAAAAAAATTCAAGCAATTTTTATGGAACTTTTTTTGGCGATATATATCATGGTCTTAAAGAACTTACTGAATTATCACGGCCTTACGACAAGTAGTTTAATTTTGAAAATTAATCAAAGATTAAAAAAATGAGTAGTTTTTTGACGTTTGTTAAAATTAAAATTAGACGATTTACTTGGTATAACAACAGAGTACTTGGATTTAATAAACATACTAAACCATTAAAGTCCTATGGAAACTGGTTCAATTATAAAAACTGGTGATTTTTGAAAATTTGCTATTAGAAAATACTCCGTGTCAAAGTGTTCGTTCGTTTTCAATCATGTGTAATAAATCCACTCGGAATACTTCTAATCATTCATAAATTAATATATATTATATTGATTAAGTCGATTAATTACACATATCGGGAAGTCCATTGCCTTAAGGCTAAATACCACACCAACTAGTTAGCCTTAAAATGTAATGACATGAAACACCAATAAATGAACAATTTGCTTCACGATTTCGGTGACGTACGCACGTATAAAGTCACCCATACAAAGAAGTCTCAAATGTTTTAAAAAAGGATTTTTTTTTCTAAAATTTCACAAATTTCAAAATTCTTTGGTATATTACCAATTAATAATTAATAATAAAAGTTTATTAACAGTTTATGTACAGAGATATCTTTTTGCGACAACTAACCGGGACCGACTGCCTGTTGAGCAATCTGTACGCGAACGCAAAGTTTCTTTTGCCGTAATCACTGGTCGGTGTTACATGTAGCATTAGTCCAGGCAATCGCAAGGCTTCTCCATATACCATTTCCGCAACAGTAGCTTGCAGATCCTCCTTCCATGCTGCTCAAATTCCTAATATAACCGTCGGTAATATCTCTTCATCCATCTTTCACAGCTATGGCATCTGATAGCTGCTTTGAGATGGCGGTGGAATCTTTCAACCATCCCATTGGCTTTGGGATGGTATGCCGTAGTCTTGTAATGACTCGTGCCAAGCAGCTGATTTAGTTGACTGTATATTCGTGACTGGAACTGCCTTCCCTGGTCTGACGTTAGCCGCAGTGGTATACCAAATCTTAGAATAGAAATCAATCCAATTAGAATAGAAAACTCGCGCTGCGGTGGAGACTTCTTGGTCTCTAATTGGAATTGCTTCTGTCCATCTAGAGAACCTGTCGACGCATTTCAGGCAATACCGATATCCTTCTGACAATGGCATTATCACTATATCGATATGCACGTGCTCAAATCTACCCGATGGAAGTTCAAATTGTCCCGTTGGAGCCTGCACGAGCCTACTGACTTTTGCCCGCTGACATGCGACGCAACATCGAGCCCACTCACGGCAATCCCGTTTGATGTATGGCCACACATATTTCTGTGTAACTAACTTGATCGTAGCATTCATACCAGGGTGTGACAATCCGTGTAGGCTATCAAACACCGCCTGCCGTAACTTTGTTGGAACATATGGTCTAGCTGTTCTCGTAGAGGTGTCGCACAAGACTGACATGTCTTGGTCCTCAAATTGAATAAGTTTCAGTTTGAGTGACGTGTTGTTTTCGGTGCGCAACTTAGCTATTTCTTCATCTATTCTCTGCTCCGCTGTTAATAACTACATATCCATTCCGGCACTTCTTAGAGACTCCACCCGCGATAATGCGTCGGCGACAACATTTTTCTCTCCCGATATATGACGTATATCGGTCGAAAATTGGGCGATAAAGTCTAAATATCGGAATTGACGAGGCGAACACTGACTATCCTTCTTGACAAATGCGAACACTATTGGTTTATGGTCAGTAAAAATTGTAATTGTAGTTCTTGCCTCAACCATGTGACGAAAGTATTTCACCGCTTCATACACTGCAAGTAGTTCACGATCGTAAGTTGCGTATTTTCGTTCCGTTGTGCTCAGTTTTCGCGAAAAGAATGCCAAGGGTTGCCAGCTGTTAGCGACCTGCTGCTGTGATGAGACTTCAATGGAATGTTCTGAAGCGTCGCAGAAAACAGCTAAATGAGCATTAGCGTGTGGGTGGAATAGTAGTGCTGCTGGAGCCAGACTCTCCTTATACGCTTCAAACGCAGCTGATATATGCGCTGTCCACTCTACCGGGGTTTTGCTCTTTGTAACTCCACGCAGAAACTCATTTAACGGTGCTTGAATTTGAGCGGCATTTGGTATGAGCCTTCTGTAAAAGTTTAGCAAGCCCAAAAACCACCTCAGCTCCTGCATTCTCGCTGGTTTTGTGAATGTCCTAATAGCTTCATCCTTCTCTGGCAAGGTGCGAGTACCCTCAGCCGAAACCTAATATCCCAAAAACTTTACACTTGTTTGGCCGAACACGCACTTAGCTGGGTTTATTACCACTCCAAATTCCAGAAGTTTACCAAACAGTGTCTCTAGGTGCGCCGTATGATCTTTCTCGGACGACGAAGCCACAAGGATATCATCGATGTAGGCATAACAAAAATCTAACCCTTGCAACACCTCATCGATAAATCTCTGGAATGTTTGCGCGGCGTTGCGCAATCCAAACGTCATGTACGGAAATTCATATAGTCCAAACGGCGTTGTAATAGCGGTTTTCGCAATATCATCTTCCGCCACCGGAATTTGGTCAAACGCTTTCACCAAGTCTATAGTCGAGAATATAGTTTTCCCATCTAAGGCTTGGGCAAAATCAAGAATATGACGTACTAGATACTTGTCGGGCTTCGTTCGCGCATTCAAACCTTAATAATCGCCACATGGACGCCACTCTTCACACCCTTTTGGAACCATATGTAGCGGGGCTGCCCAACAACTTTTTGATAGTCGAGCCGTTCCTAATTTCAAATTCCTTTTTAGCAGCCAGTAATCTGTCCGGAGCTAATCTCCGCGGTCCAGGACTATATAGTGATGCGTCGCGTGCTTGCGCAACCTAACAGCGCCGTCTGGTCGTGTTAAACCAGGAAACTTTTCAAGCGACTTTTGGTACGCCGTTGAACCCGTTACCACCTTTATAGTCGCTATTGATCCCGCTGCAATATCCGCCTGCGCCGTTAATCCTGCCATAGCATCCGTTATTCGACGATTTTTCACATCCACAATCAAACCGTAGTATGCGAGAAAATCTACACCAATTATTGGTTGCGTAACGTCTGCTACAATAAAGTTCCATGACAGGTCGCAACGTAGCCCAAGGTCAACCACTATTGCCACCGTACCATAGGTTGCAATCGTCGTATTATTTGCTGCGGCTAGCTGGTACGCAATCCTCTTCCTATTTGGATTGCATAATAATGAGCGCGGGAACGCTGAAACGTCCGACCCCGTATCAATAAGGTACGACACCTGACTCTTTCTGTCACTTAGGCAAACGCGGCGGCTTATCTGTCTCCCTGGGCGTATATCGTGTGCCGCTAATAACGATGGCCCACGGAGTTTTCCGAACGCATCTCGCACGGCGATTGGCATCTCGTTGCATTCCGACCAAACCGTCGATGATCTTCGCACAGCGTTCGTACGCGCTCTTCCGAACCTGACCGAGTGCTCGCGGGCGTACGCGATCTGCGCCTACGACAATGGGATGAATTGTCCCGTCGGCCTTCTACCTTCTTTCTCAGGTCAGCAATCTCCATTCGCATGTTCCGCAATTTTGACGCGATCGCATCCGAGTACGATGATGTGCTTGCAATCGCCATTGTTGTTGCACCCGATGCTGTCTCCAATTCCATAATTCTGTCGGCGGCTTTCGCATTCAAATCTATGACACTGTTTTACCGTACAGATACTAACGCTTGCACATGCGTAGGCAATCGCGACGACCACATTAAGTTTAGCATTTCTTTTGAAACAGCTGAACCCGCTAATGAGCGTAGGTGCCGTAAAAACTGTGATGGAGATCTATCACCCATTTCCTGACCTTACAACAACTGGCGTAGTTTTGTTTCATTGGAGATGCCATACCCTTTCAACAATTCACGTTTCAACACACTATATGGATTGTCTTTAGGGGGTTTCAGAATTATATCGCAAACTTCCGACGCATACCTCGGGTCCAACTTACTAATGACCGTATGAAATTTTAAACTTTCATCCTGCACATTAGCGTGTAAAAACACACTTTCCGCTAAAGCAAACCACAATTCTGGGTCTTACTCGTAAAAATGTGGCAAATTTACGTTATCGCAAGGCACTACTACTGGCGTAGTCATTTTTTCCACTGCACTTAACTTTTTCACCCGTGAATTCATTTAAAATTAACACACACACACTAAATTACGTCAGGGTCACCACTTTGGTATATTACCAATGAAATGCGTATGATAATTTATAATAATAGTTTATTAACAGTTTATGTACAGAAATATCTTATCGCAACAACTAACCGGGACCGACTGCCTGTTGAGCAATCTGTACGCACCAACCGGCACAACCCTTACGATGGCGACGTTGCCACACGCCAAAAAATATTTTTTCGAAATTTTCGAAAATTTTAGAGTTGTTGAACAGTAGTTTAAGACACGATGCCAGGACTTCGGGGTCTCTCCAATCCAGTTCTATTTAATTAGTTACAGCCTTTTACCATTCTATAACATAGACATACATGTTCTTCTTTATTTCTAAATATTTTAATACGACATAATCCTAAATACTTAATAGTTAGATTTTCACTTATACGCTTCTCGACCCTATTTTCAAGTTGTCGACTAAAAATTTTACGGCGGGTAAAGTCAGTCTTTACATTTGTTCGTTTTTCTAAAGTGTTCATTGCTACTTCCAAGCAATCTTGAAAAATTTTGCTGTTTCTGTATATTTAGATTTCAATATTTTCTGGAGAATTTTTTTATTTAAACAATTTTCAAAATGTTTCCGCCACATGCCAAAAATATGCCTGGTCATTTGAGTCCACGAGTGTCTATTACCATATTTTGTCAAAAGTTTATTAACTTAAAAATATCACTGATCCTGTGGCTGATTTTTTAAATGATTTTGAAAACCCCAAATTGTGGTCAGAAAAGGCCTTACTTAATTTTAATAGTTTTGTTTTAATAGTTTCAGTAAGTAGTCAAGCAATAAGACAACATTAATTATATAAGACATTGCCATTTTCGCATTGTATTAAATCAATTCTTCTCCTTGCATCTGACTTTGGAATCAAATTCAACTTTCATGTGTTATCGAAGAAAATGTCAGTTGGGTTTTTAATATATTTTCTTATATTCTAATATATTCAAAACAAAAATGAACTACAATTTGACACCTGGCTCTATTCGTCACGAAAAAAGTATTTGAAAGTTTGCTTTAAAGTTTAATTTTTAAGTAATAATTTATCGTAAAAAACTATTTCATTAACTTATTAAAATGATTTTGATGAATATAAAAACGGCCAATAAAATTACTCACTAATAATAAAATTAAATATAAATCATAGTATTATTATTACCTCAGAACTCGCAATCTGTGCCACAAACCATCTGCAACCCTCGTTTTGTTGTAGATTATTTCAACATCACCTTGTCCTAAGTTGTAGTGAAGTTGCAAATATCCATCAGTTAGTCCCAGCGCGATATGATCTTTAGCCGAACTAGAATGGTGTCGCCCGCTCCACAACATTAAGCCATTCGGTGAAGTGGTGCGAAACCTCAGGTTTATGTCCAATACGTATGTCACTATTCTGTTAGAATTAAATTATACGCATGACATAAAAATTTATATTTATAGTGAGACAGTATACATGTACATTTAAACAATGATTTCCAAAATAACAAACTAATATGTATGATTGGGCAACAAAATATCCCATTGTAATATCTGATTCTACAAACAATAAACATAAATAAAACATCGTAATATCTCATTCTATAAACAATAAAAATTCGATTTTTAACAATAAAAATAAAAATAATCAGCATAAATAAATAGTGTGAATAGTTTGAAGAGTATTTTATAATAATTCTGAGTTATGTGATATAATTAACTTCCCGTAGGGTAATAATTATATTATATTATATCTGTTTACGTTTCAGAGATTTTTGAACATTTGGACATACATTTGATAAAAATTATGTATGTATGTGAGTATGTATGCGCACGGATACAAATTTTTGTCGACCATTTCGAGAACATGAATCAACCGATTTGAATAATTCAAAAAACATTAGATTCGTATTAATAGGGAGACGTGTTGATTATTTTTTGGTAAAAGCAAGTCTGACCGTTTCGAAGATACAGGGCAAGAAGGGCTCAAAATAGTAATTCAGTTTCTGAGAGAACGTAGCGTTCGATTTGAATAATTCGAAAAGCATTTTATTTATATTGACAAAATAAAGTACTGTTTATATTTTTGCAAAGGCCGGTCAAGCAATTTCAGAGATCGAGTGAAAAAAGTGAAAAAATGACATTTGGCGATCAAAAATAATCATTACTCATATGCATTAGTCAAATCATCAGATATTTCATATAGTGCAGTAAACGGAGAGGAAAAAGGGGTATAACCTCTGAATTTTTTTACTGTGCTCCGAATTGAATGAAATTTTGGAATTAGGTTCATCTTACCCTTAAGTTCAAAAGTGAAAACATTTTGGGTTGCGCCACCATCCCCCGGGGGGATGACACCCTTTCTCAATTGTGTAATTACATTTTTTCAAAATAACGTCCGAAATCGATAGAAGAACAAATTATAAGAAAAAAATGTCTCTATAGCTTAAAAAAAAACTAATACTTTTCAAGTTACTGGCCACTAAAGATTTATATATTTTTGGCGTTTTTCTTCGTTTTTTTGCAAATATCTCCTAAAATATACATTTTAACGAAAATCATGTAATGAACAAAATAATGTCAATAAAAATCTTAATAAATCCATAATACATAAAGTGTTCTAGGAAAAATATTAAGCAAGATTTGAAAGAGCAAATTCGTTTTTTATTTCGTTCAAGATTTAATGGTTGTATTTAAAGCCATCTAGTATCGAGGTTTTACATTTTATGCATTTCGTTGAAATTGGGCTTCATAGTGCTCAACATAAGCTTTAAAATGAGTGCTGTTACAAGTTTTTTGCGTGTAAAATGAGTGAGCTATCATGCAAATAAAAGCATATGCGAAATTTTTTTCTTTTAAATCATATGGTTTAATGAGCGCCATTTCCACCAGAATTAAAGTAATTCACATATTCCATCTAGAATTCACTTCATTATAGACATCTTGATGAATTCTAGCGGATTCACTACTTTAGTACAAACTATTTTCAGAAAACTCACGATTTTATAAAAACTTTTTTTTCCAATTTGCGCGGCATTCATAACTCTGTCAATTTTTGTGTGAAAAAAAAAATAATAAAAAACAACAATAAGCCAGAAAGATCCCTTTGATTTTTATCTATTGTTTTTATACGTATCTTTTCACATTCACATTTCATCTAGAATTCACTTCATTATGGACATCTGTATGGATTCTAGCAGATTCACTACTTTAGTACAAACTATTTTTAGAAAACTCACAATTTGATAAAAACTTTTTTTTTCATTTTTTTTTTAAATTCGAAATTATTTTCATTATATCTCAAAAAGAATAAACGATATGTATAAAAGCATATAGATAAAAATCAAAAAGATTTTTCTGGCTTATTATTGTTTTTTATTATTTTTCTTTCACACAAAAATTGACAGAGTTATGAATATTTAAAGACTGCGCGGCCACGCAAATTGAAGAAAAAAGTTTTTATAAAATCGTGAGTTTTCTGAAAATAGTTTGTACTAAAGTAGTGAATTCGCTAGAATCTATCAAGATGTCTATAATGAAGTGAATTCTAGATGGAATATGTGAATTACTTTAATTCTGGTGGAAATGGCGCTCATTAAACCATATGATTTAAAAGAAAAAAATTTGTATATGCTTTTATTTGCATGATAGCTCACTCATTTTACACGCAAAAAACTTGTAACAGCACTCATTTTAAAGCTTATGTTGAGCACTATAAAGCCCAATTTCACCGAAATGCATAAAATGTAAAACCTCGATACTAGATGGCTTTAAATACAACCATTAAATCTTGAACGAAATAAAAAATGACTTTGCTCTTTCAAATCTTACTTAATATTTTTCCTAGAACACTTTATGTAATACCGATTCATTAAGATTTTTATTGACATTATTTTGTTCATTACATGATTTTCGTTAAAATGTATATTTTAGGAGATATTTGCAAAAAAAACGAAGAAAAACGCCAAAAATATGTAAATCTTTAGTGGCCAGTAACTTGAAAAGTATTAGTTTTTTTTTAAGCTATAGAGACATTTTTTTCTTATAATTTGTTCTTCTATCGATTTCGGACGTTATTTTGAAAAAATGTAATTACACAATTGAGAAAGGGTGTCATCCCCCCGGGGCATGGTGGCACAACCAGAAATGTTTTCAATTTTGAACTTGAGGGTAAGATGAACCTAATTCCAAAATTTCATAAAATTCGGAGCACAGTAAAAAAATTCAGACCTAAAACGCTCCGTTTACTGCAATAATAGAGATTTTAATAATAAGTATAAATTGTAGTTACATTTCCAAGGGTTCCGTACCAATGTTTATTATACGGCGCTTACGTTTATTTCTTCTCTAAAACAGCCAACAGAATTTTCATAAAAATTCAAAGTATAGAAAAAATTCGAAAAAAAAGTGTTTTTTTTTTTCAAAAATTTGAAAATACTCAAAAATCTTATTTTTTTAAGTTTTCAAAAATTTTTAAAGATTATTTTAAAAAACTAATTTTCGGTACGGCAAGTTCCAGCAATTTGTTTTAAGGCACGATGTCAAGCACCACTAGTTAAAATTTTAATATCTATGAATCTTTCATTTAATGGTAATGTAAGGAAAATTGAAAATAAATTTGTTTGCATATATTTACGTTTCAAACATTTCTGAACATTTTGAAATACCTTAGCACAAATGTATGATTGTGCGGATACAATTTTTCGTTGACGATTTCGAAAACACAAATCAACTTATTTGAATGATTCAAAAAACATTGGATTCTTATCCATAAGGAAGCATGCTCATTAGGTTTTAGCAAAGGCAGGTTTAGTCGTTTCTAAGATACGGGGTAAAAAGTGACAAAATTGGCAATTCAGTTTTTGAGAGAACGAAGCGTTCGATTTAAATGATTCATTGAACTTGTGTCGGCCCAAAGGATAATTCACTAAATTTTTGAGAAGGTCTAGCGGTTTCGCATGCCCAAAAAAGTTTTGAAAAAATAGTATTTGGTGGTCAAAAATTATTATTTGACATATGAATATCAAATTATCAAATATTTAATAATGATTTTAATAATGCATACACATTTTATGTAATTTTTTTTTGGTACCGCACCAAGATTTTTATTTTTAAAGTTGACTTGATTTATATGATTCAAAAAAATGTCCTCAACATTTTCGAAAGTATGGAATAACCGACTCAAATGATGGAAACAACATTCGGTTCGTACTGACCACGAGACTTTGAAAAAAGTTCAAAATTACGAAGAAAATGAAAAAAGAACAAATTTCTTGAAAACATACACATTAGTTCTTTGTAGAATACGATCGTCGCCTAATTTAATAAGCATAATATTTATAATAAATAATCTATTTGAAAAGATTCAAAACAATTGTTATAAATTAACTGCCTTACGGTAAGTTATAGTAATGGGCCAAAAATCGAAAATGAAAAGTATTCCATATCTTCACGTTTTAGAGTTTTTTGAGGATTTTGGCATAACTCAGGAAAAATAGATGTGTGTGATTGTGCGTGTGTGTATATATGTGTGGATACAGTTTTTCGTCGACGTTTCCGAGAGTACCGCTCATCCGATTTGAATGATTGAAAAAGCCATCGATTCCTATTGATGAGGATTAGTGCTGATTAGTTTTTAGGAAAGGTCGGTCCAGCCGTTTCCGAGATAAAAAGCAAAAGGTGCAGAGAAGGTTTAAATAATTCAAAGAACTCTTAGCTTGTGTTGATGAAACAAATGTTTTTTTTTAAATATTTCAGAATTGATAGAAAAAATTAGTTACAATCTTGAATATCGAAAAAACATTCAGATTTCAATTTTAATTGCTGCTAAAATGCTTCCCATAAATATTTTTAACTTCAGTTGAATTCAGTTTAATTAGATATGATTCTTCATTCTAACTCCGCTTCGAAAGGGATCATTAAGTTTTGTTTATTGACTTTTTATGTAAACTTATATATATATATAAACATCAATTATTAAGCCCTTATATTTTGTCTATAAAATAATAATAATGAAAGTTACAGTATTTACAATAATATATTTTTAAACATTTAATTCTTTTGAATATTTTGTTACGGAAAGTTCCAGCAATTTGTTTTATTGCGCAATGCTATACACTACTAGTTATTATTGAATGACTTTTATTGATTATTGATTACACTGCGCGGCACTAAATTTTTTTTCTGAGATATTATGATGGTTTTTAAGTGATTCGAGAACGCTGATTCCAAAAATAAAAACAGAAATTTGCTAACAGCTGTAGTTTTTTAGATATCCCAGTATGCTAGTTTTACCACACATTACAATGTAAAATACAACATATTTCAAATTATGCCTTCAAAGGTCTTTTTACATGATTTTCTAGCATGGCCAAAGCTTAACTGATTTCGTCATAAGTTCCAACAATTGTCAGCCACATGTGCATGTCCCATTTTCCTTGATATCGCTCCGTCCTGATGTCTTGGTGGAGACTCTCGCCTGCTCTTCGTTAATATCTCCAACATTTTCCAAAAACCATTTTAAATAAGAGTACGGGTGATGAATTTAAATCAATTACATCAAATATATTAGTTTTTAATTCTTTCTGTCTTCTCTTTTAACTTTGGTTTCTGCATCTATTACTTGGTAGGCAAGAGATGTTGATGTTCTAGGTTGCTTATCATTAGCATGAATAGGGGTTGTGTAGCTGATCATAATTCAATACCATTGGTGTTGTAGTTTATGACCATTTGCTTCTATTCCTTGAATTTATTTCTTTGATATTTACCACACAGAAGAAACAACTGTCGTGGTGATTCTGAGTATTTTCCTAAATGATTGAAGTATTAAAATTATATCATTTTATTTTTCTTCTGGATAATAACGTAAACATACTACGCAATGTTTTCACATTGCGCAATTGAGTTTTAAAGTGGTTGAAATTCGATGTCGTTACGCAGTTTCACATAGGTTTCCGATATTTGTCGAGGACATATTAACCACAGTCGTAATAAAATTTACCTAAATTATGCACACATCGTCTTAGAGTCGAAACCATACCAAAAATAGAAGATAAAACTCTTATTTATTCGATAATCATAGCCGAAATGACTAATTGGTGTAATCCCCTAAAACTCAAAAATTAGAGCTGTTACAAAAAACGAAAGGTATATTTGAAATCAGCGTGCAGTTTTAAGTAGATTGAAATAAAAAAGTTCAAAGAAAAAATTGAAAGTGCCAAATTTGTCGCGCAGTGTTATTTTCATTCATTGTATGTTTAGTTACGGTACGGAAAGTTCCAGATTTTTTTTAAAAAGGCGCGATGCCAAGCACCACTAATTTTTATAATTGAATCAGTTTATAGTCCTACAATAAAATTCTAGTATGTTCATTAAGACTACGTATTCTATCGCTATACAAAGATTCATGTAAAAAAATGTACTCTTCAACTAATTCTAAAAAACAGTTCAGCCGATCGCAACCAACGCTAGTGCTTATCAAGTTCCATCGAAAAGCCTTTCAATTATTAAAATCAACTCAGCCGTTTTTGAAAACAACGTTGTTGAAAAGTCTCATTTTAATAAACGTCAAAAAAACTTTACTAAAATTTTTTCAAACTGAATCGTAAAAATTAAACGACTTGTCTTTTAGTCGTAATATTTTAGTATGTTCAATAAAACCACGCTATCTATCGTCCAAAAAGTTCTATTAAAATTGTTGATTTTTTTTAACAGTTAATTACAAGAAAATGGCCCGATATTAACCTAACTCTGATCAGCACGATTCCCAACTAAAACGTGAACAAAATTTTTTTCTTCTAGTTACAATTCCAATTGTTGTGCAACACTGATAAAAGCCAGTACTTATCGAAATACATCGAATAGTTTTAAATTTTTGTAATCGGGTTAGCCATGTATGAGAAGGTCGACGAAACGTCAAAAATCAGCTCCGAATTTGGTGTCAATCCATTCAGAATGACTTAAAACGTCAAATGAAATACAATTATCAAATCTGATTTGCCGCAAAAACAAACTTCTCCTTCGGGAAGTTAAAAATAATAGGTTTGCAAACCTGTGTAGAGTCTCTCCGTCGTTGTAATGCATATAACTATCTGTTCCAGTAAACCTTACTCCAGATACTGAATTAATTGACAGCGAAGAATTTCGATTGATATTTGCAGATCCCTAAAAAATAAAAAATATAATAAAAATAGAATCAAATACACTAAATTTCGAAAAGTATGATAAAAAGTACATAATAGACTTACAACTTGGATTTGGCATCCTGACCCATAGGAAACAGTATTACATTTACAAGTGAAATAGTCCATAACAGGAATGCATTGTCCATCAGGTCCACAAGGATTTGTAATGCAAGGATGTGGACAATTGTCAACGTTAGATCCTCCCAAAGCTTCAGCAAGAACATTAATTGTTCGATCATTTATAACCACCTGTAATTATCAACTAGTATTCAATTGGATTATCTCGCACAATTCACATATTTTACTAGTACATTCTTATCACATTTGTTCCATACTTTTGTGCTTTTTCCTATACCATTGTTAACTTCCCGTAGGTTTGCTATAACTCACAAATAATCGAAAATAATTTTTTTTGCACATCTTTACGTTTCAAGATTTCTTGAACATTTTGGCAGACCTTAGAAAAAGGAATTTATGTATGTATGAAAATAATATTTTGTCCAATATTTTGAGCGCACGTATCAATTGATTTGAAATGATTGAGCAAAAAACATTTGATTCCTTTTAATAGGGAAACCAGCTAATTAGTTTTTGTCAAAGACAGGCGCACTTGTTTGAGAGACACAGAGTAAAAAGTGATAAAAATAACTGTTTTTGAGATAACGGATTCTACTAGAAGTATTATATTTTGCGATTGTAGATTCAGCGGTTTTAGAGATGCAGTTTCGGTAAAAATTGACATTTGTTAGTCAAATGTGATCTTTGCAAATAATTATTATTGATTCATTAACTTCCCGTAGGGTAAGTTATAGTAACCGCAAAAAAATCGAAAATGAAAATTTTTATATATCTTTACGTTTTAGAGGTTTCTGAATATTTTGGCATACCTTAGAAAAAAATGGAAATAGTGTATGTGTGTGTGTATGTGTGTGTGTGTGTGTACGTGTATGTATGTGTGTGCGGATACAAATTTTCGTCGACGATTTCAGGAACACGGATGAAGCGATTTGAATAATTCAGAAAGTATTCGATTCGTATTGATAAGGAGACGTGCTGATTAGTTTTTGGCGGAGGCAGGTCTAACCGTTCCGAAGATATGGGGCAAAAAGTGCCAAAAATGGTTCCTCAGTTTTTAAGAGAACGGGGCGTCCGATTTTAATAATTCAAAAAACATTTTACTTGTATTGACAAGATGAAGAATTAGTCAAATTTTCATGAAGGTAGGTCTAGCGGTTTCGGAGATCTAACAAAAAAAAATGCCATTTGGCGGTCAAAAATGATCATTAGACATATGCACATCAAATTATCAGATATTTTAACAATAAGTATGAATTTTGTTTACATTTCTATGGGTTCCGTACCAATGTTTATCCGTTACTCTGCGACGCGGCGCTTATGCGCTTTATATTTTGTCTCTATGCATTTAAAGCAGTACGATTGCTTTGAAAAAAAGGTCAAATCTTCCAAAATATGTCAAAATAAAGAAAACATTTAAAAAAAAATAAAAAAAAAAATTTTAAAAATGTTAATCGTTAATACATTTTTGGTACGGGAAGTTCCAGCAATTTGCCTTAAGGCACAATGCCTTAATTGCCTTAAGACAGAATTCCACTTACAGCTAGTTTACAAATAAAATTAGTTGTAAATAGGTAGATAGGTATACATGTATATAGGTTGATAGGTAGACAGGTTGATAGGTGAAAAGATAGAAAAGTGAAAAATTATAAAAGTAGGCAGGCAAGCGATATCAAAAGAGGGATTGTTCAATTTTAAATTTTTCGTTCAATATTATATCATGTTTATGAAATTTGTTAACATAGGTCAGCTTGGATGTTCAAATGTTGATGATCTTTTCTATTATAATAAACAAACCACCGTCTTAACTATAATTAAATTAGCGTGCATGGCATCGTGCCTTAAGGCGAATTGCTTGTTTTATAAATGAACTTTTTTCCAAGCTTTTTTAGAGAACAAATATCAAAGCGCATAAGCGCCGCGTCGCACTCTGACAAATAAAAATTGGTACGGAACTAATACAAATGTAAACAAAATTTGTACTTATCATTAATCTTTTAGAAAATATCAGATAAGTTGATGTGTATATGTCTAATGATTATTTTTGATCGCTAAATTGCTTTTTTTTTGTTGAATCTTCAAAATATCTGGACTTATCCAAAAATTTGATATAATCAATACGAATAAATGTTTTTAATCAATTGTATTTAACTCAAAAATTTAATTACTATTTTGGGTAATTGAATTACTATTTTTGCCGCGTATTTTCGGAACAACTGGGCCTGCTGGGTCTTCCTATCACTACAAATCAATTTTTTTTTAAATTATTTAAATCGGTTGATCGGTGTTCCCGAAATCGAAGGCAAACATTTGTATCCTCATATACATTCATTTTTTTCTAAGGCAAAGTAAGATATATATCAAAATATTCACTAGCTTTTAAACGTAAAGATCACCGCAGGGTAGTTATAGTTATCGCATAAAAATTGAAAATGCTAGTGGTGCATGGCATCGAGCCTTAAGGCAAATTGCTGGATCTTCCCGTAGCGTAATTTAATTTTTTCAAAGATTAAAAACTTTTTGAAATCCTTGAAAAAATTATATTATTGAAAAATTTGAAAATTAAAAAAAAATGACATTTTTTAAACTAGTTAACTTCCCAATGGAGAAGTTCATGTTTTCATAAAAAAATGCGATGCGCTAATTTTATGTTTTCTCAACTTTTCAAGACATTCTGAATCAAATAAGACCAAATTTGGTAAAAGTATGTGTGTGTGTGCGCAGGGCCGGATTTAGAAATTTGGCGCCCCGGGGCACTGACAAAAATGCCGCCCCATCCCTGAAATTTTACGAACTTTCGAACTTTTTTTAAAAGCAATCGCGCTGCTTCAGCCACGAGGGACAAAATAACGGATAAACAATGTTACAGAACTTATTATTAAATATATATAAATGTAAATAAAATTTATACTTATTATTATAATATCTTTAAAATATCTGATAATTTAATGTGCATATGTCTTATGATCACATGTCTTTGTCCGCCAAATGTTTCTTTTTCAAATTTTTTTATTGGATCATCGAAACCGCTAAACCTGCCCCCACAAATTTAAGCAGTTATTTATTCTGTAAATTTTTTTGAATGTTATTGGACGCTTTTTACTCAAAAACTGAATTATCATTTTTGGCATTTTGGCCCGTATCTTCAAAACAGTTGGACCTGCCTTGACCAATAACTAATCAGCACGTCTCCTTATCAATAGGAATTGAATCATAAATCGGTTGATCCGTGTTCTCAAAATCGACTTGAATAATTGAGTGCTGAATAGCTTTTGGTACAAGCAGTTACAAAAAATGGTAATTGAGTTTCGATATTTTTTCTCTTCTTTGCAAAAAGTTCATAATTTTCAATAAACTTTAAAGCTCTTTATAAAATGTGATTTTCAGTACGGAATGTTTCAGTAATTTGTCTTAAGGCACAATGCCATGAGTCAATAATTAAAATTGTTTTTCGACGCTATAAGCTTGGATGTGCACAAATACGTCATTTTAAGAGAGCTCGAAAACTGAAGAACATATTTTTCTTAAACTTTGAGCTTGTTGACGGATCTTTATATTAGCCAAATTGCCAAATTTGATAACTTATTAACCAATTTGATGATTTACGTTCGGAGAGGGAGGCAAGGCAAAATAATAAATTTTAGTTATCGTTTATTTCAACCCAAATTTTGCATTGCAATCGTGTTATGTTTTGTTAATTATATTTTTTGAAATAAAAAATGTTGTTAAAAAAAGTTGATTATATTGTATAGAATTTTTTCTCACTATCCAAATTTTGCCGCCCCCCAAAATTTGCCGCCCTGGGCAGTAGCCCCGATAGCCCCTACTGTAAATCCAGCACTGTGTGTGCGTGTGTGTGAACAGATTTTTTAACGTAAATCGGCGTTATTTTAAAAATTTATAATCAATTTGATGTATCTCGATAAGAAAAATTTTGCACGACAATCAGCCAAGCCATTTCTTTATAGTAAAAAAGTGAAAAAAAATTGTCAACGTTTTAGCCCGCAATTCTGAATCGATTTTGAGAATTAAAAAACCGTTCGAAATATATTACTCGAGAATCGACAGTATGTATCCATGAATACAATTTTTAGTTTACGATTTTGGGCGGACAGATCAACTGATTTGAATAATTCAACTAATTGTATATGGCATCGTGACTTAAGGTAAATTGTTGGAACTTCTCGTACAGTAAGGTAATATTCCAATAAACAGAAATGTTTGCAAATATATTACTATAAGTGTTTACAAATATATTACAGTAACTTTCATTGTTAACTTGAGTAATGTGAGGTAAGTTATAGTAATCGTAAAAAAATCCAAAATTAATGTTTTATATATCTTTACGTTGCAAGAATTTCTTAAAAACTTTGGAATACCTTAAAAAATATGCATGTGTGTGTGTGTGTGCGCGGGTGCAAATTTACGTCGACGATTTCAGGAACACGAATTAACCAATTTGAATGGCTTAAGAAACATTCGATTTCTATTGATAGAGAGATATGCTGATAGATAGTTTTTGGCAAAGACAGGTCCTGCCGTTTCGGAGATACTGAGCAAAAAGTGCAGAAAATAGAAATCGAGTTTTTGAGAGAACGAAGCATCCGATCAGTTTTTAGCAAAGGCAGGTCCAGCAGTTTCGGAGATACGGAGCAAAATGTGCAAAAATGGCAGTTTTTGAAAGAACTGAGCATCCAATTTGAATGATTCAAACTTTCTGCTTGTGTTGGCGAAACGATTGCTTTTGGCAACTTTTTTTTTTAAGTTTAAGATTAAACCACTAGTTTAATCAATAAATTGTGGATAAAACTCTACATACAAATAGCTCGCGCTTCGAGCGACAACACCGCTACACGACTGTGAAAGTAACTAAAGATAAGATTCATCATATACCTTTTAAAAATAAATCGTACATACACCGTACAGAAATAAATCAACTAAAACCAGTTGCACGAGAACAAATACGGATAACAATGGACCGCACAAAAACAAGTTTCACTGTATAATGAATAGTTATTTACCTTTTGTACGCAACCAACGAAGGAACCCTTGTCGCTAAGAAAATGTGGTAATGAGATCGGGTTAGGTACACCACCTATATGCAAATTTTGTGTTAGACTCAGATGGGCTGACGAGCCTGGAGTTAGCACATCGGTCGGTCTCATGTCATCAACACGAAGAGACGCCAAACGACCAGAGCGTGAAAGTCGCACCATATGCCACTCGTTCAACGTAATGGGCTGCTCCGACCTGTTGTAAATATGAACTGTATTGTATTTATATATATATATATATATATATATATATATATATATATATCACTTCACTCAATAACTCCGTAAGATAACACATAGATGATGTAGCAATGTAATCATCCATATGATTTGTAAGAAACAACGACTTTAAAAAGATATATGTCAAAATTTCATGACCATCGGATGATTAGTTTACAAGTTACAGAAGTTTAAGTGACGCTACTTTTCAGTTTTCCGAAACCATGGATTCAATCAATTTCGTGAGTTGATTTATCATTGTTTTTTGATAAGTAAATAAAATACCATTGCTGCCAAAGTATCGCTTGATAAGTGTTACCTGGCCTGTTTCAAATCAAGATAGATGGTGAAAAAGTGGTTTGCTGATTTTAATCGTGGCCATACGGAATTTATAAGTTTTAAGGGATAGAAGTTATCTGTTAGAATTTTTGTAATTAAATTGATGTTGTTGTCCCAAAATGTTTTGTCCGATAGAAGTATTGCGTGGTCAGTTAGATTTATTGTAGTACCTATTTTCATTTTGAGTGGATGATAAGAAAAGTAATTAAGGTAACGTCCAGAGTTAGTTGGTTTTTGGTACCAATTTGTTATTAGTTTGTTATCCGTAGTACGTATAAGTTTTATGCCTAAGAAACTTATCGAGTTCATTGTCTCCAATTCTACTGTAAATTTTAATTTTTCATTGACGTTATTAAATTGATCAATTATCATAGTGTCATCATTACTAGGGATACAAGTGATAATGTCATCTACATAACCGTAATAAAAAATATGTTCATTGTAATTTTTAAAAATTGTATTTTCAAGAAGTTATATATATATATATATATATATATATATATATATATATATATATTTAATGGCCTTGCTTACTCGAGCATTTAGCCACCTGCAATATTACTTCCATACAATCATATTCTATACAATCTTCAATTCCATACTATCTTTTTCTTATAAATCCTATTTTTCTTCATACTTGTCATCTTATCTTGTTTATCAAAAATAGACCTTTCATCAAAGTTTGCTCATGAACGCATGAACTGATTTAAAATTTAAAAGTCGTTCGATGTACTTCGATACGGACTATCGTTTATCAGTTTTGTGTTCAATTTTGTGACGTGCAAAACTTTTCGACCACGTTTTAGCTCACAATTCTGAATCCATTTTTTAAATTAAAAACTGTTCGATAAATATTGGTTCGGAACGATATTTAGTTTTAGGTAAAGATCTACTGAGCCGTTTTCTTCAAATTAACTATTAAAAAGAAAATTGTCGATTATGAAACTTGGCGATGAATAGCATGGGCTTATAGAACATACTGAAATGTTACGGCCCGACAAGTGGTTTAACTACTTGAATAGCGTCTGTCAAAATTAGACTCTTTATCGACGTTTTCTCAAAAACGCCTAAATTGATTAGAAAAATTTGTAAACCTTTCGAAATAACTTGGGACTAATAATAAGGACTATTGTTTCTCACTTTTGAGCGGAAATCGGCTGTGCCGTTTCTTTGTAATTTGATTTCAGAAAATTAAAAAAAATGTATACACGTTTTAGCCAAAAGTTCTGAATTGATTTTAAACTATTTGAAAGATATTTTTTGGGAATCGTGGTGATTAGTTATTTACAAAGATCAGCCGGTCCGTTTTCTTGTCATTAACGGTTGAAAGTTTTTTTCGATAAAACTTTTTATGTTGATATTTTTATACAGAGTTTTATATAGATATCATGACCCAAATATTACGGCTCTACGATAAGTAATTTAATTTTTAAAAAATTATCAAAGTATGAGAAAATCATATAGTCAAAGTTTGTGACAAAAGTCGGTTTTGTGATGTGATGAAAAAACATCTGAAAGCTTCTCTAGTTTTGTAACAATTGTTACCATTCATGTAAATTAGTAAATAATACCTAGAACTATGTACGAGGTCTGTTCAAAAAGTACCCGGAATTTTCGTTTTTTCAAAAAAATATTTATTTATTCGTCTACATTAATGTGGTCCCCTTCAAAGTAGTCCCCCCCAGATATAATACACTTATGCCAGCGTTTTTTCCAATTTTCGAAGCACCCTTGATATTCACTTTTTGATATGTCCTTGAGCACTCTCAGCGATTTTCTTCAATCGAGGAAAACCGCCGTCCTTTCATGGGTCTCTTCAACTTTGGGAATAGGAAAAAGTCACACGGAGCCATATCTGGTGAATTTTTGCACTTTGCAACACTTTATTTCATTTTTTATGCAAAATTTAATACAAATTCTTTGACTTTTCAATTCTTCCATTGTAAAAATCGCCGAGCTAAATAATTTATTAGGTTTAATATTTAATGTTAATTTATTTAGGTTTAAAACATGTTTCGATCTTTTTCATGAAGATGAACATTGCAATAAAGTTCATTAACTAAACATATAAATCACTACGAAAATTGGTTGAATTATATAAATTAATTAAAATTTAGAATAATAGGCTACATTTTTATTACATACAAGCATGTGCTTGTGCAATATAATTAAAATAATTTTATATATTATGAATAAAAATATAATGAAAGATATTAATTGGAATAAACAGTTGAAAGTTTAATCTAAATATCTAAATCCTAATTTTGATTGATTGAGCCAATTATTACACCTATCGGGAAGTTTTTGCATTTTGCCTCAAGGCAAAATGCCACTCTCAACTAGTTTCTAATTTATATATAAAAAAATCATTTTGGATTTTTTGCGATTACTATAACTTACCCTACGGAAAGTTAATAAATACAAAATAGTACCAGACCAGTTTTTGAATAATAAAAAAATGTTAATGCTGAGCTAAAACTCTACAAATAAGTAAGAATTTCTCAAAATTTAGATTTATTTTGAAAATTAAAAATTTAGAAATTTAGAAATTTAGATTTTTTTTTGGAAATTTTCAAAATACGAAATTTTTTGTAAAAGCATTTTTGTACACCGTTCAACAAGCAAAAGGTTTTTTAAATTAATCTAATCGGATTATCCTTTCTTCCAAAAACTGCATGACCATTTTTACACTCTTTGCGTTCCATTCCTCCGAAACGGCTCCATACCTTCGAAAGGTGACTTTTGCAAAAGCACCTCGCGATCGAGTACAAACCGAATGTTTTTTCAGTCATACAAATCGGTTATTTCATACCGTCGACAATGACGAGGACATCATCGCCACAAACAAAGATCCGACTGCAGCTTCCAACAGTCTTCAGCACCATCTCAGCTTAGCTGAGAAATGGTTTTCGTTGTGGAGGATAGAAGTAAATAGCACAAAATCAGTTCATATGACTTTCACGCTTCGCACCCAAGCTTGCCCCGCAGTTGCACTCAACGATGCAATTATTTCGCCCAAAGAATCAATAAAGTATCTCGGCATTTACTTAGACAGAAAACTCAACTGGAAAGTACACATAAAGAACATAAAACAACAAATAGATATAACCTTCAAAAATGATTATTGGTTCCTAAACAGAAAATCAGAATTATCAACTTACAATAAATTACTTATATATAAGGCTGTGATCAAACCCGTATGGACCTACGGATTACAACTTTGGGGTACTGCTAAAAAGAGCAATTTAAACATAATACAACGAGCACAAAACAAATTCCTGCGGCAAATATTAAACGCTCCTCACTACACGCCAACATGGATCCTCCACAAAGACACAGGTATACCTACAATTCAAGAACATATGGGTCATTCTTTTACAAACCGAACACCAATTAACCTTGACATTTTAGAATTGTCTGAAAATTTGTTTACAGATACTATTCATAAAATCATTTGACACGTATTTCAGGATTTTGCTGAAAAAAAATTTTTTACGTAAATATTTACGGTTGAAATATGGATTTTTTGCTCAATTTCCATGAACATCATCTGCGGTAAATTAATTATCACCTGGATGTGATGATCGGATCAGTATTATTTTTTTTATTACACTCATATTGAAGTGAACCTTGTAATGATTAAAAAATTTTTTTATTTTTGCAATTTTCTTAACAATAACAACCCTTAAATATTTACAAAGGTTTTACTCAGCCTTACCCCAACATGAATCGATCCAAAAAAAAAACATATTTTTTCTTTTTTTCTCTGCAACAAAATTCTTTTTACAATTTGTTGGAGACTTTGTTACGTCGAAAAATATTAAATATTTTCAAGCGCGAGCCGCACTTTTCTCGGCGGGGACCTGAAAGACTTGTACTCATTTGTCACCTTCGAATGACAATCTTATTGTTTTTCGGTTGAAAAATATTTTATAATTTCGCTTCTGGCGAAAAATGAATATATAGTCGAAAAAAAACATTAGGCGAGAACGGAGCTTAAAAGTTCGTGGGTAAAAAGATCCACTGCCAATATCTCAAAAACAAGTAAAGTTAGAAATTTTTTAAAATCAGATCAAATTATCAGAAAATATCAGAGTTTTTAAAAGGGAGTACTAATTTAGTTACAATTTTGTTGGGTTTAGTACCAAGATTTTAAATTTTCAAAGTTGAATTATAGGGTTCAAACAAATTTCAAAATCTTCAGATTTTTTTTCTAAATTTTCAAAAGTATACAAAGTTTTATAATGTCAAATATAAACTTTAAATTTACAATTTTGTTTAATAATGTATTTATTTCAAATGAATTATTCTAATCGTAAGAAATATTTTCTCACTCAGATGAATTCATTCAGCATCTTCTAGCGAGCTCTTATCGCTCGCTGTAATATTTTACGAATGTTAAAATATATAGTCATTATAATTATCTATTTGAAAATATTTAAAACAATTGTTATTAATCATTGATAAATATTTAATAACTATCAATTTTTTCCTTCGAATATTAAATTCTGGTACGGAAAGTACCAGCAATTTGCCCTGAAGCACAATGCCATATACTACTAGTATTAACTTTTGTTATAGAGTGTCGATAACGGCTGGACTTGCCTTTCCAAAAAGTTGAATAGTTCTTTCTTTAGTCAACACAAATATTTTTTTTTGAATTATTCAAATCGGACGCTCCATTCTCCCAAAAACTGAATTACAATTTTTGTTTCTTTTTACCCGGTATTTTCGAAACAACTAGTGTATGCGTGTGTGCGGATACAAATTTTTGTCGACTATTTTGAGAACACTGATCAACCGATTTGAATATTTCAGAAAATATTCTGATCGTATTGATAAGGAAACGTGCTGAATCGTGTTTGGCTAAGTCAGCAATTTTGAAGATACGGGGTGAAATGGCCAATAGTGGCAATTCAGTTTTTGAGATAATGTAAAGTCCGATTTGAATGATTCAAAAAACATTTTATTTATATTGACACATAAACAACTGGTTAAATTTTTGGAAAGACGGATTTAGCGGTTTTGGAGATCCAATAAAAAAAGTAAAAAAAAATGCCATTTGGAGGTCAAAAATGATTATTACACATCAGATTGTCAGATATTTTATAGAGATTATAATAATAAGTAGGGTGCGGTGGACAGACGTGGGCCACAGGTTGGAGAGAACCACCCGAATAACTAGAAGACTACTGACATGTATGTCGAACCGCGCACATATTTATCATATTTTGATACTTGCTCAATTTTAAGAAGCATTTGGAGGTTATATACCTACTCAAGCACTGTATGAGAAACACCCTAAGAATTTCGCCGAGAAAGTTTTTACCGACTACACTCTTACGTGATTTGTCATCGAATTTTCACGAGAAAAATTCAAGTAAATATGCAATATATTATATAGACATATAATCTTTAAAATACAAAGTGATTTTTGTCGATTGTTTACATTGTGTTTTTGTGGAATGCATTTGCAAAAAAGGCGTTTGTAGATAGAAGTGGGCCACTATTTGTGGACAGATATGGGCCACTTGAGTAACGCCGTTTTTTGCACAGTAGTGAAAAATGTTTTTACCAATTGTTATTCAAATGTCTTATTTATTTATTTTTATCACTTATTCATCATGACTCCTAAAAAAATAGGGAACTCCCTAAAAAGTGGTGAATTATGTAAAATAGATTATTGCTTTAAAGAAAGTGAGAATAAATAAAATATCAGAGCGTGTTGCTTCTGCTGTTACCAACGTTAGCAGATCGCCTTTTCAACGCATCATTACATCTCCTAAAAACAGAGCGTCAAATCGCAAATACCAGCAAAAGTTTCCAAAAGAGCAATACTTTACGATCAGCTGTGAAAAAAGGCAGACAAAGAAATTTCGGTTTCTTCAAATGAGACATCAATTTTTGCATGATTTGCAATATATTGATGCCGGCAAAGCTGACAAGATAAAACTCCATCGAAACGAAAGACCATTCTATTTGAAGTTCGTCAATATGACCAACTGCACTGACTTGACACCAATTGCGCCTAAAATCTTTGCTCGAGTGTTGCAAAATGTTTTTTTCATCGATTTGATCACTCCAACTTTATTACTCCTTCTTTTTAGATATTAAAATAACACTATTAGTGAAGTTACTGTTTTTTTTATTTTCTACCCTTTATTTCGTGTCGACCATTATGAAGTTTGTAAATTTGACAACGGATTTGTAAACAGCGCATTTGAAAACTCTCAATGTAAGAATTTGTACTATATAGCAGCATTTTTCAGATAAAAATATGGGTGGCTCACTTCTCCTTCACTTACATTTTCGGAAAACACGGTAAATACAGTTTTTTGCCATTCAAAAAGAGAAATACTTCTAAACGTAATAGCGAGCATCTGCTATGATAAAAAGTTGCATTTTGGAATACCCTTGCAACTAAAAAAAATTAAGAAAATATTTTCATTCTTAAAATAAAAACATGGCCCATCGCACCCCTCTGTCCACCGCACTCAACAATTTCTGTTGACATTTTTATGGTTCTGTATTAATTTTTACTCATTAGACTACAAGGCGGCGCTCACGCGCTTTAATTTTTTGTCTCTACGCGGCTTAAGCAGCGCGATTGCTTTCAAACAAGTTCAAAAATTTCAAACGTTTTCAAAATATAACAAATAAATTAATTTTTTGCAAACAAGTCAAAAACGCACAAAGCCAAATTCTATTTGACATACAAAATGACAAAAGAATTATTTTCAATATTAAATGAGAAAATTTTCTTTGGAATTTTTTTTCTTTTCCCAAAATAATCGTTTCGTTAACACAAGCAGAAAGGTTTTTGAATCAATCAAATCGGATTTTTAGTTCTATCACAAATTGCCATTTTTTTGCATATTTTGCTGCGAATCTCCAAAACGGCTGGATCGGCCTTTACCAAAAACTAATCACCCCTTGTCTCCATAATCAAAAATTAAATGATTTTTGGATCTTCCTATCGGATACTCCGTTTTGCACTCTTTGCTTTACTCCAAAACAGCTGGACCGACTTTTGTCAAAAACTAATCAGCGCATATCTCTATATTTTTTTTACCATTCAAATCGGTTGATCCGTGCACCCGAAAACGTGGACGATGAATTGCATTCATACATACATACACATACACATCCATTTTTTCTAAGGTATGCCAAAATGTTCAGAAACCTTCAATACGTGAAGATATGCAAACATTATCAATTTCATTATCATTATCATATCAATTTGGACGATTACAATAACTTACCCTGTGGGAAATTAAAAATCTTTCGATGCATTTCGATGAGAACTAGCACTTATCAGTTTTGCGCGACAATCGGCCGAGCCGTTTCATTGTATTTGGCAAAAAACGTCAATTTTTTTGTCTACGTTTTAGCCAACAATTCTAAATACATTTTAAAAATTCAAAAAGCGTACAAAAGGTGTTGGTTGGGAATCGTGCTGATTAGTTCTTGGTAAAGTACGGCCCACCCGTGTTCTTGTAATTAACTGTTGAAATTTTTTTGACGATTTTTATGATTTTTTTTTGACTCTAGATATCATAGTCTTATAAAATATACTAAAATATTACGACTCTACGACAAGTTGTTTAGATTTAAAAAATCGTCAAAGTTTGATAAAATTAGTAGCTTTTTTGGTGTTTGGCCAAATTAGACGTCTCATCGCGGTTTTCTAAAAAACGCCTGACCGATTTCAAAATTATTGGAAGTATCTCGATGAGGACTAGCGGTTATATATTTTGACCCACGATAGACCGAGTCGTTTCCATGTAATTAGCAACTAGTGGTGTATGGCGACGTGTCTTAAGGCAAACGTATCTTAATGAAATATTCGAGGAATATTAAATTTTTTCAAGTAAATTATTATAAATAACATTACGTTAACGTTCTTATTATTTATTTTAAGTAGATAAGTGGTGTTTAGAACCTTAGCTGGAATTAAAATTAAAATGCTAAATATTTTTTGATTAAAAAAATTAAATAAAAATAATATTTTTCAGATCATTCAAATCGGATGCTTAGTTCTCCTAAAACTGCAATTTTTTACACATTTAGCTCTATAGCTCCGAAACGGAACTTGCTTGTAATTAATGGATAAAAAATATTTGTTTTTTTGGCGACAGATATCATTGTCTTAGAAACCATAATAATATATTACGGCCCTACGGCAAATCATTCAATTTAAATTCATCAAAATTTGAAAAAAATAGCATCGTTCTTTAAACGTTTGTTAAAATTAGACATTTTAATTGGTTTGGCGATGTAGTACCTGGTCTTAATAAACTTGAAGGGAAGGGAAAAGGAAAGTTCGAGCAATTTGCCATTTCACCACTAGTTAACTTCCCGTAGGGTAAGTTATTGTAATGGGCCAAAAATCGAAATTGAAAATTTTTACATTTCTCGACGTTTTGAAGGTTTCTGAACATTTTGGCATACCTCAGAAAAAATGGATGTGTGTGTGTGTATGTATGGATACAAATTTGCAGTCACGTTTTCGGGCGCACGGATCAACCGATTTGAATGGTTCAAAAAACATTCGATTCCTATTGATAGGGAGAAGAGCTGATTAGTCTTTGGCAAATGCAGGTCTGGCCGTTTCGGAGATACGGAGCAAAGAGTGCAGAAAATAGAAATCGACTTTTTGAGAGAACGGAGTATCCGATTTGAATGATCTAAAGAACATTTAATTAGTAATGATTGGGAGAAGTGTTTATTAGTTTTTGGCAAAGATAGGCCCAGCCATTTCGAAGATACGGAGCTGAATATGTAAAAAATGGTAGTTTTTGAGAGAACTAAGCGTCCGATTTAAATGATTCAAAGAACTTTCTGCTTGTCTTAACAAAATAATTGATTTTGGAAAAAAAAAATTGTTTTAACCTTTTTTTTCAAAAAAAAGATTTTTTTTTTACCGAAAAAAATACAGATTTCATTTTTAATTCTGACAATAGTTCTAATATACTTTAAACAAATAATTTCAACTTTGCAATTCAGTTCTTATAAATATTAGACAATGTTACAATATTAATAATAATCTATTTGAAAACATTCAGTATTCGTCGAACATTTCGTTACGGTACGAGAAGTTCCAGCAATTTGCCTTGACGCACGATGCCATACACCCCACTAGTTTAATTTATAAATTAATATAATAATGATAATTGTTCATTTTAGTATATAGATCGTATTCAATGCAAAATCTATTAATGTATTGTGATTATTGATTTATTACATAATTATTGAAATTTCTAACACACCTGTCAAAAATCACATAACCTCAATTCAGTGATATATGAATATTATACAAAGATAAGAAAAGTAAGATATATGGTATTGTACATATTGGAAAATAGATTTAGAACTAGGGAAATTTGCTTCAATGAAGAAGATATATACAAAGTTAAATAAAATTTTAGAAAATATTAATTTTTTGTCACCAACAAAACAAGCAAGACTTAAAATCATTCAAGAAAAATACAACTTTCACACATTATATCGATTAAGTTTTTTTTTTTTTTTATTTATTCAACAATATATTTACAACTGTCCTACATAGACATTAAGTAAATCTTTTGGCAATTATATGTAAAAATGACATCGATATATAAATAGTGAAAAATACACAGTTGCATTTTTCCTTTATAATAAGTAATATAATGTGACACGAGTAATTACAATCTAATTAAATCACTAAATATTTTTCTTTTAAGTCTTCGTGTTGTGTTTGTGGATAGCAGTGCGTTGGCCAACTCATTTGGGTGTTCTTCCAGTCTGTCTTTGTGGTTAACAGCGAATCTTTTAACTTCCTCGGCTACAGTGCGCATATGTTTGTCATCATGGATCAGCCAGGTGGGAGTATATTTTGGGGCGCCTAAAGCGATCCTGAGAACTTTGTTCTGAAACCTTTGAATGATGTTAGCATTACTTTTAGATGTGGTGCCCCAAAGTGCTATGCCATATGTCTAAATCGGCTTAAGTACAACTTTGTATACCAGTATTTTGTTGTGTACAGAAAGATGGGATCTCCTACCCATTAACCAATATAGTTCTCGTAACTTTTCCTCAAGCTGTTGTCTTTTTTTTTCATGTGATTTTTTCAATTCCAATATCTTTCCAATATCGATTAAGTGTTGAAGAGAAAACGAATTGTTGAGTATTCTTAAATGATGATCTTGCGCCACAGAATTGGTATATCGATGTTCTACATAATAAGAATTTTAACTAATATGATTAAGTACTAATTTGTTATGTTTTACTTTTATGGAATTTACATCTTGAAAATTATGAGGATGAAATCAGTGCAAGAAAATTATCGAGTGTGTGTTTATCGAATAATTGGCTCTCATATGTCCCTGATATGATCGCAAGCACTACAAAGTCATTAACTTCAAAATAATGAGTATGTTTAAAGGTAATGTTCACAAATGACTATTTTTTTCTTTATGTTCACAATTATTTTTATTTAATATTTATTATTTATTATTTTCAATTCAAAATTTGTTTACAATGTTTTTAATATGTTTGGTTCTATTTTAGATACATTAACAGATGCAAGTAGTGGCATGGTTTTAGATTGGCAAAAAATATTGAGTTAAACAAAATACATATTATGAATAAATAAATAATTTTTTTCATAGGTTAAAATTTTATGGTTTATTAAGTTTTATTTTTCTAATGTTGTAACTATATGATTTGCAATCTTTGTACAATGTTAATGAAATTATTTAATAAAATTACTAAATATTCGAAATAGATTCTATACTTGCAAGTAATTTAATTAAATTATCATGTACCATAAAAGACACCTACTCGCTTTTTTTATTCAAATTAGATACGTAGAAAAAATGCAACCACGTCGTGTTAGTGTGCAAGGTAACAGCCGTTTCGTTGTTGCCCGCGAAATAGATACTTCTGCGTGCCTCCCAGGTTACGTACTTGTTACGTGCGGACGTGGCGACACTACGTAACATTCATGGCTTCATTGTGTTTTGTGGTTTACTGGGTTGAAATACAAATAATCATTTTATATTTTCGACACCGCCGCTTATCAATGCTGTCATACTCAGCATGTGTAAAACATATTGTGTAAGTTCAATTTTTAACAAAATACCAGTAACACCGAAATACCGGTATTTTTATATCAATACCAATATGGAATGCCAGACAAAAATCGTCTGGAATCCCGGTATTCGGAATGACGTTATTTTGGTGTTATAAGCCTATATGAAAAATGTCGATAAGAATTCGCATTTAGCAGTTTTTAGCGAATACTTTTTTTCTGTTTTGTTTTAAAACTTGCTAAACCCCAACTGTTATTGAATAAATCGATTATTTATTTTAGAAGTTTCATTCAACTTACATTAAGACAAAGTGCAACTTACACGCAGATAGTTCTATAGGGGAAAGTCTCGTAACGCCGGACAGCACCAAGCACCGGACACACTATTTAACACGTATTATTTAAGCGAGTATAAATCTTTTCATTTCAAATACAAGTGTAAGGGGCAAGGGGGGCACACAGGTACAGGATCACGCGCCAAACCTCGCCTGTGACGCACATGGCCACGGCGAGAGCAACCCTTTCCCGTTTTAGGCGCAAAATCACGGCGTCACCTAAATATCAATGAAAGTACTTCTAGCATATTTATGCATTTACATTTGAGTGGTATACAAACATAAAAGTTGTGCTTGATTGTTATCAATAAAATGATAGAATATTATTAGATCTTTTAACCAATTTTAGTAGGTGCCACCAAATGAACGAAAATGTCTGTCCCTTAGCACCGGACACTAAGTCGACCCTTAGTCCCGGACAGAAAACATATTGATATTTCTTGTGATAATTTACCTAATTTATTCCAATTATTTAATTTTGTTCTGTATGAGTGCTAACGGTTACTACATAACTCCATTCTTCGTATTTCCTAGTCAAAGAATGAAAATCTCATGATGAATGCTCCAGCTTAGAGCATCGGTATGGCCCAGCCAAAAAGGTGTATAAATAGTGATTTTTTTGCAATATATAAGAATATTCGTCAAAGACACATGTGCAATCATTCCAAAGTGTGGAGATGGCTCCATATGTGATCAATGCAGGTTATTTTGAAATGTCCGGTACTAGGTGCCACTGTTCAAATCATAATTTTTTATACCAAAGTTTGATTGATAGTATTAATTATGTTTTAGCAAAGATTGCGGTTTTGTTAATTTTGTTTGATTTCTAACTTTGTTATCTAACATGAATCATAATTTAATGAATATTTCGTGATTTATTTTTTGATTTATTTATAAATAACCTTAGGTGTCCGCCACTAGGTGACTTGCCCCTACACCTATATGAATGGAAAAACTATACATTTCATTTATATTGAAATATAAAAATTTATCACTCACCTCACAACAGCAGTACCGGTACCAAGATCAAATGCAAATCCAACGTAGCCGCTACTTAGATATAAAGCTATGAAGTCACCAAGTCCGTCATTGCCTTTGGATGGCTCGAGTCTCTGTTAAAAAACTTAATGCAATATAAAATGCCACTGCTAATTTGTAATATTATTATCAATTTAGAAGCATCATTATATAAAATTTACCATTTTACTAAAGCTAATTCTATTGAATATATAAGGTATTTTACTTGCGAATTGTAAAGTAATATTCCATCTCCTGTGTGAGGCTTTATTGTAAGTTGCAATTCGAGCCATGAAGAGCAAGCATCCTCTAGACCGGGAAAAATTAAATGAGAAGATCCATTGAATGCTGGTACCTAAAATGATATGAAAAAACATTTTTTTCTAGAAAAGTTCAATGTTATCTATAAATACTGACATGATATTTGATATTTAAAAATAAATGCAATTCTGCAAGTTGGAACTCATACACCACACACATGCCTTAAACTGTTATGAATAGTGTAATAAATAATGATATTAATGATAAATAAATCTGAATTATTTGTCTACATTTTATATTATTTAAAATTACATATGCTTAATTACTGCTCATATTACTAATGCCGAGTTTCATTTTATTTTATTTATAAGTAATTATAATTGAACTATTTTATATCATTTAAGACTTATGATGTTTTATTATTAAGCATTTTTAATATTATTTAATTTACCAATATCCATTTACCAATACTCGACTCGACATTTCACTTTTGTAACATGGAACATTCAAAGCCAACTAAATACAGATTCGATAAACGTAAAAATTTTTCTTAAAATTTGAATATACATTATTAAATAATTCCTGGAAAAAAAGTTTGTTTTATTGAAAAACTCTGATCTGCTATAATTTTATGTTTTCTCGGCCTTTCAAATCTTTTTCAATCAAAGAAGCTCATATTTGGAAAAAGCCGATTTTTCATCATTCGAAACTGGTTGAAATTTCTCATAAAAGGATTAGACCAATTTCAATAATTTAAAATCCATTTTATGTGGCTCGTAAGGAGCGCTTGTTAGTTTTGCTCGACAATTGGTTAAGCTGTTTCCTCACTATCTTGAATTAATTTTAAAAATTCAAATACTAATCGAAACATATTGGCCAGACCAGACCGTTTCTTTGTAATTAAATGTAGATTTTTTTAAATTTATGAAACCTTGTATAACAACAAATTTCGTAGTTTGAAATAACAATCGAAGTTGAGAACTTCATCGATTGAGCGATTCTAATCAGAATCTATGCCGAAAGTTTGTTGAACAAATTAATTTAACTTATATTGTAATTACGATATTATAAGTATGTTTAAAAACAATCAATTGAAATTCGCATGGCTTATTTTTTGGTGAAAGCAACAATTTTATTAACTTTTGTAGGGTATAGTAACGGGCCAAAAATTGAAAATGATTTTTTTTGCATATTTTCATGTTTAAGAAGTTTCTGAACGTGTTTTTGTGTTTTGTGAGTCCGCAATTTTTCGTACACGTTTTCGAGGGTACGGATCGGTTCCGATTTGAAGGTTCAAAAAACATTCGATTCCTATTAATAGGGAGATGTGGTGATTCGTTTTTGACAGGTGCAGCCGTTACGGAGATACGGAGCACTGAATGTAGAGAATAGAAATAAGTTTTTTATTTCTAGGAGCACAGCCAATAATAATAACACAATTGTTTCCAGTTGTTAAGAATTCTTTTGAATTATATTTATTATTAATAGTATTAAGAATTCATTTTTAAATATTTTTTTTATCTTTGAATTATTTACTTTGAGTGAGCACAGGATGCACATTCAGATTAGATAATTTTTCCATGGCTTAAGTAAATACGTATCCCTTTCTTATATTGTTATATTATTAATTTAATTTCTATGGTACAGGAAAACTGATTATGGTAAATGTTTATTATACATATTTATTCTTGTAATAAACTCATGCTCCCTTCCAAGATAATGCGGGTACATTAATTCAAATACGGATTATAGAAAAATTCCAATTTTGTAATAGTAATGGTATATATTTGTGAACTGCTTCTTCTACGCAGAAATTTCATTATATTTCAATTTTAATGTTACAATTTAAAATATATAAGTTAGTATTCAGTTAGTCGCGATACTAGGCAGATGTTAAGCCTAGCGCGTATTAGTTACTCAAGCATTTTAATAAACTTTTTATATTTTTATGTCTATTGCCCTCTATTCATCTTCTAATAATTACAGTGCACACCAGTTTTTAAAAGTGTAGTAATTAATTTTGTTTAAAGTGAAAATGGCAAAGGCAACAGTTAGGTGTATCACGCCTTAACACCAGTTTTTAATAATAAAGACGTTTTGTTTACTAAGAATTTAAAACTGTTGCGTTAACTTTCCGATACATGAACATAACACTCTTATTCAATATGAATTGAAATACATCTACTTATTTGAATAACTTTAATCTAAAGTAACTTTTTATTTCAAAAACTTCATCGAACAAGCGAATAGTGCACATTTTGCTTGGTTTGGACAGCTAGCGATTTTGTGCCCTTCTTGTCCGCATCTAATGCAAAAGCACTGAATTGGCTTATTAGATGTTCTTATACGGCAGTTTACCCAGCCAATCCGCATTTTGCCGACTATATCAAACAATTTCTGCGCCATAGCCACTGGTAACGTAGCTATAAGCTTAAAGGCTATAGAAGCTCACAGGCTTCTCCAGCAGCTTTTTTCAGAGCAGTCTGAATGTCGGTCGTAGTTGTTCCGTCTTTACTTTCGATTTAAAATCTTTGTTGTTCCATCAATGTCTTTACTTTCGATTGTCACCTGTGTCTCCCAGCAAATCTTCCAGGTTAACCCGGTTTGAATAAAATTCGCGTTTTCTTCCTCTTGGGCTCCAGCCGGCGCTCCTTCGGTTCAGCTTGGAATTCTTCTCTGCCACAATCTTTGGGAGACTTGGTTTTAAGTCATTTTTTTCATTACCTGACTGTATGTCGGTTCTGGAGAATCCCGGTCTATCCTTTTGCCAGTGCCCAAGTTTTTTCTTACCTCTTCAGCTACAGATTCAACGTCGGCTTCGGTTCCGGTGTCCCTTTGACGTCGGACGCCGTAGGCTCTCTAATGACTGCAATACTACTCGTCTTCGTCTTTATCACCTTGTGAATATTTGATTTTGAATTAATCATCTTGTAAAGGTCGTTGAGGAGTGTTTCGAAACGTTTGAAAGCCTCCATCATCTGATTCTTTATGCTCTTCTTTATACTCTCAGTAGCATTTCTTGACATACAAACCATCCACTTCGCTGTCCAAACGGTCGCATGATGACGACAACTTCGGGCCCGTTTCCAAACCCTCGGCCGCCAGTACTAAAGTATCCCTCCTCTGTACTGTAAACGTTTCTGGTATACGGGAGCTATTTTATTTCACTCTCACCCTATGTTTCTAATCGCTAAACAAGCTTCGCAAATTAGAAACAGGAAGGAGACCAATCCACAGCCGGAGACGCGCCCGGTAGCAGTTTATCTTCAACTCCGAGCGTGTGTGCATATATGTGTACGTATGTGTACGATTTAGAAAAAACGAACCAGCCGATTTGAATGATTTAAATAACATTCAATTTCTATGATAAGGAGACGTGCCAAAAATGATAATTCAATTTTTGAGATTTGGAGCGTCCGATTTGAATGATTCAAAAACATTTCATTTGTATTGACGAAGTGAAGAACTGATGAAGGGCTAGTCTAGCGGTTTCAGAGATCCAATAAAAAAAGTAAATAAAAATGCCATTTGGCGGACAAAAAGATCATTAGACATATTCGCATCAAATTATCAAATATTTTATAGTTATTTTAATAATGGAAATAAATTTAGTTTACATTTCTATGGTTTCCGTACTAATGTTTATCCGTTAGACTGCGACGCGGCGCTCACGCGCTTCCATTTTTTTTTTTTTGCAACTATGGTATCGCGATTACTTCAAAAAGATTCAAAATTTCTTAAATATTTCATAGTATAAAAAAATATCAAAAATATATTTTTTTCAAAAATTTTAAAATTCTGAAAAAACAATTTTTCTCAAAGTTCTTTTTTAAAAAAATTAATTTTGTACGCGATTTTTCGGCAATTTCATATGAGGCATGATGCCATATACCACTAGTCTTAGATTACTTTTAATCAATGTTTGTTTGCCAACATCTTTCGAAGATTTAAGGATAATCAATAGCCATGTATCTGTTTCATGTCATGTTGTATGTCAGAAATGGAAAATCTTAAAAAATTATGCTCATTTGGACATTTCACTTGCTGACGCTTCTAATACATACTGCATCGGGTACATCGGCTAGTGTATGAATGAAACTAACAAACCTGCAAATCAAGTCTGGTCTCACATAGATCACCACTGAAACCGAGAGGGCAAAGACACTGCGCATCTCCTACGCTTTCGGTTCTTAAGCATTTGCCACCATGCTGACAGGGGGCCCAGAGGCAACGGTCAGCAGTACATTCCTCTGAAATTGTTAATTATTTAGGTGAGTAAAAATATTTTTTTCACTTTCATAAATATTAAATTGTATTTCGCATATTTGTGAGTTCAATTCTACATTCCACATTCAAATTGTTATGTTTTTAAATGCTCCATGATTTCAAAAAATAATAAACTTATTTTTGAGATAATTTATAAATAAAAGTCTAATTATACATTAAATATTTTATTGTTTCATTCATTAGCTTAATATTTACGCTTTATTACCTTTCCGTAGCATGTAGTGTTAGAAGTATCGAGGTAAAGTATCGATACCGAGTACTGAAAAAAGAATCGAGGCAAAGTATCGATTCCAAAAAAGTATCGTGGAAAAAGTATCGATACTACTCAGTACCGAATATTGAGTACTTTTCACCAAAATCAAACATAAGTGCAAGAGAGATCTAAAACTCTCTACATATCGAATTACAATATTATGATAAATTCTATTGCCTGTATTTGATGCTGTTAAATTAGCATCATTTTCAATATTTCGAAATGTTTAAAACAATAATTTTTCGATACTAATTTCAAATTTATTTATTTATTAATTTCACAAGCCGTCGGTATAATAATATTATAATAAGGCTTAAGTCAATATTTTATAGGTTTAATATAATATAATTAATTATTAGCTATTTTATTACTTATTTATTTATTATTTAATTTATTTACTATAAACTTAATTATATTTAGTTAATTATAATTAGTTTTAAATATAACTCGTTTGTTTGTTGCAAGTATTTTTAAAAATTTAATAAGTATTTTAATAAGCTTTACAATACTTTTACAATATGATTATTTTATTTATCAAATTTTAGGTTATTTTATGATATTTTAACAAATTTAAGTGTCTTATATTATTGTAATTATTATTATTATTAATAATAAAAATATTATCATCATTTTTATTATTATTGTTAAATATTTTAACAAAATAATGTTTTTCTTTTACAAATTTTAAGGTATTTTGATGAAGGAAATATTTTGTTTCACAATTTAAGTGTTTTTAAAATATAAGTTTTTGGTTAACTAATTATTAAGTATTTTAACAATAAGAGTCATATGAAAATAATAATCAGAAAAAAAGATCAATATTTTGTTTCTCAATTTTTTTAGTGTTTTTTAAATTATAAGTGTTTAATTAACTAATTATTAAGTATTTTAACAATATAACAATAACAGTCATATCAAAAAAAAGAAAAGAAAAGAAAAAAAAACAAAGAAAGAAATAATAATAATAATAATAGAAATTTAGAAGTATTTAGTTTAACGAACGAATTATGTTGTGACGAGCATAGTAGGCATAGACATGGCTGGTAGGTGACATCAGTTAGTTTGGGCCCGTAGATTCGTAGGGATTTTTGCCATCGTCGATCCATCGATCTTGCTGCTGCCTGTAATAGAGAAATTTCTTCGAGGGGGAAAAGTCGCGTTAATGATTAGTTGAGATTTTCGGGAAAGTAATTTGAAAAATCTAAATTTAGAAATTCCAGAGGGCTATAAAAAGTTAAATCCTTTTGATGCATTACTTACTACTTTATGAAATTTCGTATTATCAAGGGTACGAACACGTAACGGCAGTTTATTCATAAATTGTATACCCATACCGCAAATAGTATTAAAGGAACTGTCTTTTATCGATTATGTCTCGTATCGTGCTTGGTATTTTACATAGAAGACAAATTAAAAGAGTCTGGATTATTTTTTATGAAATTAAGTGTGACTAGAACAAAAATACTCGGTACTGTTAAAATTTTTTGTTCCGTGAAGATATTACGGCATGATGTCATGGAGGATAGTGAAAAAATTATTCGAATTGCTCTCTTTTCAAGTTTAAAAACTTTAATTAGTTCATTAGAGAAACCCCAAAATTGGATACCGTAAGCAATGTGTAAATAGAATTTTGCGTAATAAATAGAAAGTAAACTGGATATTCCAATTTTTGATTTAAGGGTTTGCAGGATAAAGCATGTACGCGTTAATTTGAAGCATAAATGGTTGGAAACGTGTTCAGACCATTGATATAAACTCCGAAAAAATTTAGATACTGAAGAGGAGTCAAATAAATGCTTATTAATCGTAAATGAAAAAATATCATTCACTGCGCGCGTTGCTGTACAGAAAGAGATAATTTGGGTTTTGTCATTGTTTAAGAGAAGATTATTTATATTGAACCATTTCGAAACGGAATCCATGACACTGTTCAATTTCGTTACGAGGTCATCGTATGTTCTAGCTTTGATGGTAAGACAAGTGTCATCAGCGAACAAAATAAAGTCACAAAGATTTGAGCAATTAGGTAGGTCGTTAATGTAAAGAAGAAATAGGACCGGTCCAAGAATTGATCCTTGTGGGACACCCATTTTCACATTTAATTTCCTGGATATAATTTTTCCATCGGTGCTATTGTCCAAATATACGCTTTGAGTTCTGTTTGTTAAATAAGATGTTAGTAATTTAAGCGAGCTAGAACGAAAACCATACATTTCTAACTTATCAATGAGAATATTGTGAGATATACTGTCGAACGCTTCGGAGAGATCGCAGAAGACGGCTACAAAATAACTTCCATCTTCAAATGAGTTAATAACATCTTGGATGAGTGCGATGTAGAGTGTTTTTTCCGAAAACCATGTTGGTTGTGAAACAAAATATTGTATTTATTCAAGAAGCCAGAGATTCTAACGTGCAAAATTTTTTCAAACACCTTATCAAAAGAATTAAAAAGTGAAATAGATCTGTAATTCGATCGATATCAAAAAGAAAACTACTCATTAATTAAAAAATAGTATCGTTTTGTGACGAAAGTATTCATTTATGAATTTAGTATCGGCTAATTTATATCAAAAAGAAAAATACTCAACAATTATAAAATAGTATCGTTTTGTGACGAAAGTATTCATTTATAATAATAGTGTGGCTAATTTATTTCGAAAAGAAAAATACTAAAAAAAAATAGTATCGTTTTGTGACAAAAGTATTCATTTATAATAATAGTGTCAGCTAATTTATATCAAAAAGAAAAATACTCATTAATTAAAAAATAGTATTGTTTTGTGACAAAAGTATTCATTTATGGATTTAGTATTGGCTAATTTATTTCAAAAGAAAAAATACTCATTAATTTAAAAATAGTATCGTTTTGTGACGAAAGTATTCATTTATAATAATAGTGGCCACTAATTTATATCAAAAAGAAAAATACTCAATAATTATATAATAGTATCGTTTTGTGATGAAAGTATTCATTTATAACATTACTATCGGCTAATTTATATCAAAAAGAAAAATACTCATTAATTAAAAAATAGTATTATTTGTGACAAAAGTATTTATTTATGGATTTAATATGGGCTAATTTATTTTAAAAAGAAAAATACTCATTAATTAAAAAATAGTATCGTTTTGTGACGAAAGTATTCATTTTAGAAAGTATTCAATTAGATAGATTTTTATTTTGCAAACTAAGGTGTTAACGGTTAATTTAAGGAATTTCGGGCTTTGGAAAAACCAGATTAAATTCATTTGCGAACTTTTGATATGCATATTCCTGCTTGTTGTCATTCATGACAATAGTTATCATAACAAAAAAAGGATTAATGCATTAAACGCAACGTTATGCCTTTCCAAAAGAAATATATCTAGACACTATTGACGGACATTTAAGAATATAATTTAAAAAATATTAATAATAAATGATATACCTATTTCATTTAGAGAATAATAATGTTCACCCATGAAAATGAGCGTATTATTTGATAATGTGAACAATAATGAACGTGAAAGAAATATTTTAATTAAAATATGCATTTATTATGCACAAAATGTATTGTTAATTTATATTTTGCATTTGAGTTGTTCTCATTTCGAATACCTTACTCTATATTTATAGTTCAAGTTTTAAATATAAATAAATTTTATATATTATGTGCAAAAAGGGTATAGTTTTGTATCATTTCATAACTATGGTCTCATAAAATTTCCAATATATCTAGGTAAAATCTGGTTGCTCCGATCTCCGCCAAAGCTGCGGATTTGCTTTTGGTTGCGAGAAGTATAAATTTTTATCATTTTACTACGGATACGCATAACAATCTTCAACTCGGGTGCTAACGATTCTTTTGCACTGTTAATTTTTTTATAATACTTCTTGAATCATATAATAGGCGATGTCTTGCGATATCGAAAATATTGCTTATATTAAATAATATTAATATAATATATTACATCCCTATTTTGTATCTGCCTAAGAGTCTGTGTTTCAGGCTAATAATCTGATGTCATTTTACAATATGACTGTTTTTGGTGGAGTTTTTCGCGGAACTGTCATGACGTTGATGTACAACAGTTGTTTGAAAGTATTTCTGCTATTCTGTAATAGGCGGCAAGGGGCCGCACGAGAACCTCCCGAAGGCCGCATGCGGCCTCGAGGCCGCAGGTTCCCCACCTATGGATTATACTATGTTTTCTATAGAAAGTGTATAAATCTTCCAATTTGATTGTATTGACAAAATATAGACAAACTAATGGGATTTATTGTTTTTATAATACCTTATTGTATATAGCATTGCATTCAAACAACACATCCTTATACACTTAAGGTAATAATATTTTTGATTCTCTAGAAATTGTTTAGAATATATTTTACTTAGCAAAACAGCGTTTGTCGGGTCAGCTAGTCTTAAATATAAATATGTTGCTTTCGATAAAATGATCCGCCACCTGACCGTTCCAAGTTACCCCGTCTTTACATCAAAAAAGCACATTTCTACAATGATGAAGTAGCTGGTAGTTTTACTGAACGTAGTCAGATAATTGTTCGTTTGAAATATGTTATTTGTTGTGATATAATTGGTTTGGTTTTCATAATATAGTTTATATTTGTTCAAAGTCAAATTGACCCTTGTGTCTCGCCCTGCTCTACATATATACTTTGTATTAAATTTACTTTAATTCATCGAATGTTAGTTGAAACTTGTCAAAAAGCAGGTCATAGAAGAAATACCTAATTCATTTTCTATCTGTCCTCGCAGAAATTTGAAAATCTTGTATAAACTCAGTAACAGTAGTATTATTTACAATTATACATAAAATACAGAATCCAAAAAGAATCTGAAAAACTTGAAACGTAATCAATAAGTCGAAAGAACAAAAAAGACTTGGATTGGAGTATACAATGTTTTCTATAGAAAGTGAATAAAATTTCCATTGACAAAATATAGACAAACTAATGGGGTTTATAATACCTCATACCACCCAAGCATTCAAATGAATGAATTGCGCTCTATCTAAAAGACAATATGAGGAGCCAAAATTTTCAGAGATTTGTTTTTTATCAATTTGGAACCATTTGAGCCCTTGGGAGCAAAGAAATTCGAAAATGTCCATATTAAGGACCACCCTAATATATATATATATCTTCTTATATATAAAAATGGAGCTCTCTTTGAAATGTCCGAATATAACTCGAAAACGGCTGAATCTATTTGGCCAGTCTTAGTCTTGAAAAACTCGTGCCAATCCAGAGAAAGTCCAAAAGGTGAGAAATTATTTCAAATCGGCGTAGAAACTTTACATTTTTAATTTGAAAATTTTTGTTGAAGCGTAATTTAAATAAAACAATAGACGGTGGCAATTACGTGAAATGTCAAACGCTTTTGACAGATTATGTTTAATTACTTTTAATAAGATGTTCTGCGTAAACATTATTTAATTATAATTGAATTGTAGTAAGTAGATTTGTTCGTAGTTTTATTTATATACAAAAACGTTAGTAAACGGGCCGCAAGTAATACTAAAAAACTCAAAATATCAATCTTTTTGAAATGTTAATATGAAAATGCACTTTTCGGCATATTTTTCTCAAACACGGTGCTCTGAAAGATCTCATTTGTATAATTATATACTCATTGGCATTTATAAATCATTTTATAGGTTATATTATTTTTTATTAATGTTATTTCAATTCAGAACCTAAATTTGGTATCAATCAAAGGGACATTTTGTCGAATAACATTTTCCCAGTCATAATTTCCCAGAAATTATCGAAAAATAGACAGTAAAATATGAAGGTCCGGGGTTAAAAACGTACACCACCAATGTGTCAAAAACCAGTAAAGTTAAACATTGTTTAGCTCAATATTTGAATCTAGAGGGAAAAAGATGTATAACCAGCTATAACCTTGATTCTCATGACCATGCTCTCGGGAGATAAACGTTAATCCTTGAAAATCCATAATAAAAGTATGTTCTTCCGTTGGTAGTTTTTTTAGCATTAGTTAAAAGTGTAATTATTTTGTAAAATACCTTTAAAAATAAAATAAGACATTAAACCTGTTTGCCATCTGGCCATTTCAAGTTACTCCGCCTATAGGGTAAAAAGTTCTAGATAACAAATTTTTGAAAGACAGCAAGAAAGCACATTTTTTCAATGATGAAGTAGCTGATTGTTTTACTAAACGTAGTAGATAATTACTCGTTTGAAATGTGTTATTTGTTGTGATATAATTAGCTTAGTTTTCGTGATATAGTTGATATTTGCTCAAAGTCAAATTGGATCATTGCGCTTCGCCCTGCTCTACATATATACTTTTTATTAAATTTATTTACTTTTTTATTAAATTTATTTACTTTTATTTTATTATAGAATGTTACTTGAAACTTTTCAAAAAGCGGGTCAAAGAAGAAATACTTGATTCATTTTCTATCTTTCCTCGCAGAAATTTTAAAATTTTGTATAAGCTCAGTTGTATTATTTACAATTATACACAAAATGCAGAATCCAAAAAGAATCTGAAAATCTTGAAATGTAATCAATAAGTCGACAGACCAAAAAAGACTTGGATTGGATTATGCCATGATTTCTATAGAAAGTGTATAAAACTTCCAGTTTGATTGTATTAACAAACTATAGACAAACTAATGGGGTTTATTGTTTTTATAATACCTCATTGTATATAGCATTCAAACAACACATCCTTTGTTACGGATGGGGGCTAGTTAGACCCCTTCGGAATAGCTAATTGGATTTTACTTAATAACTATTCCGAGGATTTGATATAATTGAATATATTAAGTAAAATATTTGACGTTCTCTACGTGCTCGGTGGTCCAGTCGTATGGCGGCTTTGAGTTCGGATATCTCAGTTCGCTTTAAATTCGGATGCTGAGGAAGAAATGAACTCCAAACACAAATAAGTAACACCTGCACTGATTAAAAAAGTATTTATTTCATAAAGTAATAACTAATGATCGAAATATATCACAAAAAACTCATATGGAAAGTACAAGCAAAACGGTGTACGTGACCAGCCCACGCGAGAGATTGTTCCCCGTCAGATCATCTATTACATCCAAATCTTTGAGAATTGCCAGAGAAAAAGTGTTGTCTGAATATTAAAAATATTCTCTGGCGACATCTAACAGATTCTGGCGCAAACATATTCCCCAGTCTAAAAGGGCTACCTTTTATAACCCATGTATTTCTTGATATCGGTTGATAGTAAAATGATTCACTATTTTGGAAATTGGAATGCCTTCTCACAGTATAGTTATTGAAAAGGTAAATGACAAAGTTTGACCACCGGTCGCTTAACTAGGGTGTCTCCAATTCAGACTGATGCCACTCTTACTGTCCCATCGTCGCCTGGAAAAACTTCTTCGATCCTTCCTAATCCTCAATGTGATGGTCGTGTATTTTCTTGTTTAACAATTACCAGATCATTCTTTTTCATAAGATTGGTTATAGTGTTCCATTTTTGACGAACCTGTAACTTAGTAGGATATTCTCTGCTCCATCGCTTTCAGTATGAGGCGACTATTTTGTCTAATAATTGCTTTCTTTTCGACAAATTTAAGTTTTCAAAATCAACCGGCATATCCGACAGTGGTTCTTGCATCAAAAATGCGCCGGTGTAAGGGGCTGTGGATCCGATGGATTGCTACTCTGCCAACATAACGATCGTGAGTTTAGTAAAGCCTCGATTTGATTGAGAACGGCAATAAACTCTTCGTAACATAATATTTGTGTTCCCATAACCTTTAACAATGGTTTTTTACTCATTTAATATTTGCTTGCCAAATGTCCCCCAAAATGTGGAGCATGCGGTGAATTAAATTTTCATTCAAAGATATGTGAAATTAGGACTTTGTTGAAATTCGTTTTATACTCATCGGAATTTAACAAAATATATAAGGAATCAAGAGTATTTTTTGCACCTATAAAATTTGTTCCACAATCAGAATAGATGCATTCAATAGGACCACGCCGAGCTAGAAATAGTTTTAAGCAATCTAGAAACGTATCACTTGTCAAATCTGAAGCTAGCTCGAGGTGTATGGCTTTGGTAGCTAAACAAATAAAAGGGCATATATAAGTCTTGTATGTTCGAAAGTGAAGCGTTATATGGAGACAGAGTATCAATTCAATCAAAATTTCGTGAGAAAGGACCTCAAGCATTTTTAATAATATTGCGTAAAAGTACTTGAAGGTTGAAGTAAATATGATATCGAACCCATTATTATATAACCCAATCGGGTTTCTAGTGCTATAGGTAATCCTTGACCATTTTTCACCTTATTAGTACCCATGACTTCGCTGAAAACATCACATCTTAATATGCCGTCAACCTTTTGAGTCAAATAAAACTTCGGATCTGCTAAGGGGAACTTCAAGAATGATTGAATTGATGAAGCTGGAATCGTGGTTTGTGGTTGTTTTCTCACAATTTCGTGCACAACATATGCACATACTGGCAATTGATATGGATTGATTGAGGATTTTAAAGTGAAGTTAACCAATCCTATCACGTTTTGCGACGAATTACCTAATCCGATTACTTTGGTTGATACTGGTTGAACTTTCAAATGGGCCTTTCTACACCATGCTAATGTAACGAAATTTTTATCACTTGCTGAATCAATAATAGTACGTAATGAAGTATTTTTCTTTTTTGTAGAAACCTGTGTTACCGCTGTCGGCAATATAGTTGTATTAGGTGCGAGTTTGTTGTTATTGAAACTGCATAAAACTGTATTATTGGATTTCAAATTAGACGGATTACCTTGATTCGTATTCGCAAGATTCTTATCAATATGCAGTAATGTATGATGCGGTTCCTCACATATAAGACAAGTTCTATTCGATCGACACGCAACTGTCGTCTTATGGCTTAAACAATTTACACATAGATGTAATTTCTGAATAATTGCTCGCCGATCAGGAATATTCATTTCAAGAAATTTTGAACATGTAAATGTTCTATGTTTTTTCCGGCAAACAAGACATTTATAATCATATTTCATGAATGATGACAGTCTAGATGTTGTATTTTTATCATTAGGTTTATCATATGCGTTATTGTTAGTCATACTCGTCATACAATATACTTGATTTTTCGCTTGTTGCGACTTATGGAGAAATTTCAGGAGATCTTGGTATTTAGAAAATTCTCCTTGATAAGAATGTTCAAATTTCTCTTGCAAAACGGGATCGAGTTTTGAGAATGCGATAGATGTTATCATAAAGTCAAATGCATCTTGAAGGTTTAATTGTGAAAGGGCTTGTATAGCTGTATCGAATTGTTCCAGAAATTAATCTATTTGTGACGATGTAATAGTTTTAAACGATAAGAGCTGTTTAAAGTAAGTGGTGGCTAAATATCGTTTATTCTGGTATTTTTTTAATAGTGCTTCCCATAAAATCGGATAATTATTTGCAGTTGGTAGTATAGAATTAAAAAATTTTAATACCGAACCTTCTAACGCACTTTTTAAAAAATGAAATTTGGATACGTTATCTAATCTTGTATTTTCATGAATTAATGCTTTAAAGGTTTCATAAAATAAAAGCCATTGTTGCATATCGCCGGAAAATTTTGGAACTTCTATGGATGGTAAATGATGATTTGGAACACTGTCCGGTATTGACGAATTACTTATATTTTGATTATCCAACATTTTTTCTATATGTTTGATTTTTGCGTACAAAATTTCCAAGGCCCTTATGTCGGCATACTCAGGTACAAAACTCGGATCCTCTAAATGTCTTAATCTGTTTATTTCGGCGCTTAATTTTATGCATTGTTCTCGTGCATTTTCAATAAGGTGTAATTTTTCAAGAAATTTTAACTTACTTGCCGTATTGGTGGTAATTTGATGAGAAATGTCATACGTTTCTTGCATTATTGAAAAATACATTTCGCTCTTCGCTGTCAGTCGGTTAATTTCTGCACCCACGTCAAATTTAGGTGCCATCTTGGATTTTATTTTATTAATATATTCAATAAATCCTAATCAAAATTAGGATCCCGGCGTTGAAGGACCAATGTTACGGATGGGGGTTAGTTAGACCCCTTCGGAATAGCTAATTCGATTTTACTCAATAACTATTCCGAGGATTTGATATAATTGAATATATTAAGTAAAATATTTGACGTTCTCTACGTGCTCGGTGGTCCAGTCGTATGGCGGCTTCGAGTTCGGATATCTCAGTTCGCTTTAAATTCGGATGCTGAGGAAGAAATGAACTCCAAACACAAATAAGTAACACTTGCACTGATTAAAAAAGTATTTATTTCATAAAGTAATAACTAATGATCGAAATATATCACAAAAAACTCATATGGAAAGTACAAGCAAAACGGTGTACGTGACCAGCCCACGCGAGAGATTGTTCCCCGTCAGATCAGCTATTACATCCAAATCTTTGAGAATTGCCAGAGAAAAAGTGTTGTCTGAATATTTAAAATATTTTCTGGCGACATCTAACAGATTCTGGCGCAAACATCCTTATACACTGAAAGTATTAATATATTTGATTCTCTAGAAATTGTTTAGAATATACCTTACTTAGCAAAACAACGTTTGCCGGGTCAGCTAGTATATATATATATATATATATATATATATATATATATGGGAGTAGTAATGATTATGACAATATATTAAATTAGAAACTCCCAACAATAAAAAAAATATAAATTTATTAACTATAAAAATATTTCGATATCAAAAAATATACATGACATGTCCGATTGTTTTTTACAAATCAAAACCAGCCTGCTTGATATCGCCACACACTCCCTGCCCAGTGTTGATCTCACAGTTTAAAAAAAAAAAATACAGGGAAACACGTTATAAAAATGTGGTGGGAAAGCAGATTATAGCAGACCAGTGTTGTAATACTGGTCAATTACAAATTTCCATGTTTCGTCAGCAGATCCACCGTATGTGGTGATTTGACCTGCCATCAACTCCATATTCTGCATAATGTTCTCGATCTAATGGGTATTAGTTATATCAGAATAACTTAATGTTTAGAATGCATAATTTATGGGTACAGTTTCCATTTCTGCAAGCGTTGCATTCGTATCTGATGAGTTCCGATCAGAGAAAGAAGTTGGCTCTTTATCCAAATCAGGATCATTGATTTCTTTGACATAAGAGTCCAGAATTGTGGAATCCAATAAATTATGTCAAATTTGGTTTTGATTCGTCGTTGTCACCGATAATGGGAGGTAGCATTATAAGACGATTTGTTGAGTTAACAGAGAAAGAGAGGTTGAATTGCATTCCAATGAAAAGTTCAGGCTCCAAATTATTTTTTCTGTCAGCAATAAACACTGAGGTCTGGGTATACCAAATGAGTAACCTCGGAAGTCTGATCCAGATAGTAAGTGCGTTAACTATGATGGATTGGACTGGACATACCTTATAGGTCGTCACTGAAGACCAGTGATTATGGTGCTGCGTCAAAATCAATTTTTCTTAAATCTTCGAAAAATAAAACTCCTTTATCTTCATCTCCATCGTCGTGAGTCACCAATGTGGGAGTAGTAATGATTATGACAATATATTAAATTAGAAACTCCCAACAATAAAAAAATATAAATTTATTAACTATAAAAATATTTCGATATCAAAAAATATACATGACATGTCCGATTGTTTTTTACAAATCAAAACCAGCCTGCTTGATATCGCCACATATATATATATATATATATATATATATATATATATATATACATATATATATATATTTTATATATATATATATATATATATATATTTATATATATTGATTGTTCCTTTTCCGAACAGTAAATCCAATAATAAAAAAAACAATTTGTTTTTTTTTGTTTTTTGAAGATGTTTAATAACGACGTTTCGGAACTAGATACGTTCCATCGTCAGGTTTATTCTGTCAAAGACAATGTTTTTTAAAACTATTGACTATCATTATTATTTATGATGGTTATTACAGATTATTTATAAAAATTATAAAGGAATGGATTGTGTACCAGTGTAAAGAGTAAAGAAGAGTAACTAAAAAAGGTTTTATATAAAATTGAGAATCAAAAATTATTTACTTGTAATAATTTATATATCCATATCACTAATATTTTTTGTTAAAAACACTCGTTTTTCGAGAATATTTGTAAATGTTTTTGACTTCACAAAACTTTGTAACACACTGTAATGAAGTTTTGTCGGCCAGATGTAAGCAATATATACGGACTTAGGCGAAATTAATTTTTTATGGCTCTTGTATTGATAATTTACGAAAAATGGGAATGTATTGCCTTAGCAAATGCTGAGAAATATTATTATGTATATATACACATACATATACACACCTGTGTACACATACATGCATATACACATACATACATATGCATATATCCATATATTCATGTACATACAATTATATACACGAACATACACGCAAGTACATGTATATAGTATATGGATGTGCACATATTACTATATATAAACATGTGTATATATACACAAAATTATTGAAGGTGTTTTTTTATGTTGTTTTGATTGATTGCCTTATGAAGAACCAATTGTAAAATACTTTATTGATAACTGTATATATTTATTTTATAAATTATAATAGTATTTACAATAATTTTAATATGTTGTTGATTACGTATTGATTGATTTGATTTTGGTTGGATTATCGATTGATGATTTTTTTGTTTATATATCAATATAACCGCATGCTTTGATTGGCGCGAACATACTCCCGGCCTTGAAATATAGATTTCAAAATAATTAATATTCTTCATTAAATCGTTAGGATACGAGCTTAAAGGAGAAATTGGTCTTGAGTACAAACATTGCTTCGATCTGTGTCAGAATCATATAAAAGTCTTCGGCTGCTTCCCCAATTCCTCCGAAATGAGGAGAATTCGGTGAAACATGCTTCCATGATACACCTTCGTGGGTCATTTTATCACTAATCTCGTTTTCATTTGACTTTCTTCGTGAAAATTTATAAGATTCCTTTAATCCAGAAGCTGCGCCTATAAAATTCGTTCCATTATCTGAATAGATTTCGCGAGGTTTGCCATGACGTGCCATAAATCGTTTTAATGTTGCCATAAAAGTATTTGTCGTTTAATCAGATACTAATTCAATATGAATTCCTTTCGTAACAAAGCATACAAATAAGCATATATAAGTCTTTAATTTTTTGTACCCTCTTGTTTGAAGATCTCTTATTAAGACAGGACCTCCGTAATCTACTTCGCCTAAGTGAAAATAAAAAAAGTGACTGCGGCGTTACACGACATTTAGGTAAATTACCCATTAATTGATAGATCAATGTGAGTTTTACTTTAAAGCATGTTACACATTTTTTTACGATTGATCTTGTTAAGTTTCTACCTCCGATAGGCCAATAGATATTACGCAATGTATTCAATAGCATTTGTGCTCCACAGTGATTCAATTTTAAATACTCATGTCTAGCTATCAGAATTGTTAATGGGTGATTCTTTCGTAGTTAGTGATTTTAGTTTTGAAGATTTGTTTAATGCTTCCTTACTCATAATTATGTATATATCATGCTTGAATGTATCATGTTGTGTCTTGTTCTTCGTTATTTTAGAATTCTTATAAAATCGATAACAAAAAGCTACAACTTGTACTAGTTTAATAGATGAAAAATATAATGAAAAAAGTTCATTATTATTAATCTTCGTACAAGTCAAATTTGTAATTCTGATTTCTATATCAGTCTCTGGAATCGTAAGATTGTTAGTTGTGCGTTGCTGTGTTTCAGTTAAAATTTGTAATCAAGATGAACATTGCCACCATAAAGATGATTTTAATTTAGCTTGCTTTAGACAGTAATTAGATCATGTTATTGTATGGAATATGAATCGATTTTAGTATAAATTACGATAATTTCGTATTCCTTTGGAAAAACTGTCTGGTTTTAAACACACCGTGATTAGGCCAATAGAAACTTGTTTTGGGTTTGATAGATTCATTAGCTATGTTTCTATTTCCTAGTGACATATAAGTATTCATAAAGTTTTTATCTTCGGTAAATATATTTTGATTTGTTCGTAAATCATTTTTGCGTGAAATATAGCATTTACAATTTGCATTGTTTTTATATGATTTGTAAATCGAGTTGTAACAATAGACCTTCCGTCATTTGTCGAAGTTCTATTAGAAAAATGTTGTTTGCGTTATGTTTTTGTTTTATTAAAATATTGTATGTCATTGCTTGCTTTCAAGTCCCAAATTTTATTTTCTTGCGCTTTTACGATAGATATATGATTGCATATTAAAAATGAATGGGAAGTATTAAGAGGTATGTTATCGGCAGAATGACATGAAATAATTTGTGGTGTATCTAGAGTCGATGGTTGGTTTGAATATCTGTGTAAAAGACTATGGTGATTTGAATTGCAAAAGGTACATCGGCTCGATGAAAGGCATTGACTAACATTATGATTACACCCTAAACAATTAATGCATAATTTTAGTTCCTTTGCTTTATTTAATCTATCTTCTGTGGATAGTGATCGAAACTTTGGGCATTTGAATGTTGATTGATAAGTCCCATTGCAAAACAGACAAATATTTTTGTAACTAGTTGATGTATCGCAAGACTTCGTTTGTTTTGCGTAATTAGTGTTCATGTCTTTAAAATTATTGAAATTTACGGTTCTTGTTTCAGTTGGGTTTATAGCTTCTAACGTCATACAGCGTTGATTTAGAAAGCTATTGAGTTCGACAAATGTAACTAATTCTGACCCTTTATTCATGAGCATTTCCCACTCTTGGTGAGTTTTCTTGTCTATTTTAGAAATAATTAAATAATCAATTAGAGCGTTCCACTGGTCTACCGGTTGTTGCAACATTTTTAAACATCTTAAATGCTTACTAAACGTATCTATTAAATTACGAAGATCCTTACCCGATTCATTGTGCATGGCTGGATAATCAAATATTTTTTTAATATGGTTGTTTACGATTATTTTCTTGTTTTCAAAACGCGTTTTTAATAAATCCCAAGCAATTATATAATTATCGGCCGTTGCCGGTAGTGATTCTATAAGATTAGCAGCATCTCCCTTTGGGCACGATTTTAAATAATAAAACTTTTGAGCATTGCCTTTGTTTGAATCTTTATGAATTAAACAAGAAAATGAATCGTAAAATTGCAACCAGTTTAAATAAGAGCCGTCAAATTGAGGTAAATTAATCTGAGGCAATTTAATGTTGTTAAAACTATTTGTCATTTTTCATTATATCTGACTTATTTTGTGCTATTTGACTGAATTTTCATAAAGTTGATTGGCATCTTTTATATTTTTCAAAGTATTCATCTAATTCGATGTCCAATAACTTATTGATTTCATCTTCGTCCTCTAATAGCGTTGTTATATTGATAATGGTGTTTTCGAATATTTTAAATAATGGCTTTACATCTTCGATATGGCTGTTTATATCTAAAATATCTAACTCAGAAGTAGGTGTTTCTGACATTTGTTTACAAATTTTCTCATAATTCGTTAGTCGCGATTTCATTCCTCGCTGCTTAAGTGTGAGTGATTTTAACGATTGACATGGATTGTAATTGTAAAAATAGCTAGTTTTAAGTGACCTGATTTCTGATCCTTTTGCTTCCGATTTGATGTAATCTATTTTTTTCGACTGCTGGACGTCAAATCCGACTCGTCTGGACCAATGTCTTTTTGGATGTTGTTTTGATTGATTGTCTTATGAAGGACCAATTGTAAAATACTTTATTGATAACTGTATATATTTATTTTATAAGTTATAATAGTATTTACAATAATTTTAATATGTTTTTGATTACGTATTGATTGATTTGATTTTGGTTTGATTATTGATTGATGTTTTTTTTGTTTATATATAAATATAACCGCATGCTTGATTGGCGCGAACAAAATGATTAATCGTTTTTAATTAGGTTTAAAAAATTTAGATATGAATCATAAATGATATTATGATCTGATCTTTTATTAACAAAATTTGACAAATTCAAAAAGACCAAACTGCTTTCAGAAAAAAGTCTTTTAAATGTACAATCCTCTCTGTATAAAATATTGGGTTCAAAGGTAAAACTATGTAAATTTTCAACGGAATGTTGGTCAAGAGTGCTTTGGAAACTTTGGCTTTTATGATGAATAACGCTTAATTTATATTGTCTAATTCTCTTATGGATGTATTGTGATGTTTGGCCAATGTATTGTTTTTGACAATTTTTGCAAGTGATCGAATAAACTATGTTAATATTAAATTTAGGAGGGCTGGTGGATTTAATTTTTGAAAACTTTTCTTTAAAAGAATATAAAGCTGTTCCTGAAATAAAAATACTTTCTTTCAAGAAAAAAAGTAAGCAAGAAGAACTGCGTTTGTTCACACAATTTGAATTTAAAAAGATAAAATAGAATTCGGAAAATCTTCTAAGGTCCACATTTTTTTTGAAGTTAATAATGTGGTCAGAAAACATTGCATTAAATTGTCTAGGGTTTTTTGAATTATAAATATGCTGATTCATTCTCTTGCTGATGTTTGGGTACTTTCACCGATGTAACAACTGTCACAATCTAAACAATTAATTTTATAAACGAAATCGGTGATTCTGTCAGACGGAGATTTTGATTTTAAAGTACAAAACAGAAAACTGAGTGTGTTATCAAAGAAATAATTATTAATTAATTATAATTATTTCCATTATTATTTCTCTTATTGATAGAGCTATTCTTTTAAGTAATAAAACTTTTTGGAATAAAAACTTGGATTTAGCCCGCTTCATTCTCACAAATAATTCTTATCCTTTACATTACAAATTTATATTACAAATAATTATTTCCATTATCATTTCTCTTATCGATAGAGCTATTCTTTTTTGTGTGATAAATTTGGAAAATCAATGTTTTAGTCGTGAATAAACAAAAAATCATTCATTTATATATCTGCATCTACAGGTATGACTAAAAAATTGTATAACCCTTGACATTAAAATAAATTGAGCTATTGGAAATAAATTTGTACTATAAATTGCAGAGTTTAATTTTTAATATACAATTTTATTGAACATATTTTAATATTTGTTAAAGGGATAATTAAAGTGTTAACTGTGGAAATTTAGAATCATCATTTGAAGCATATCTACTTCAAATCATATATCATTCATATATTTTACTTCATATTACCATTCATATATTTTATTCATTCATATATTGGTGTAAATAGTAATTTGAAAGACAATAATTATTATTTTTAACTAAACGGTAAATATTAGTATAATATATTGAAAAAACGTAGATGTCTGTTCAGGACAACGTCTGTCGGGTCATCTAGTATATATATATATATATATATATATATATATATATATATATATATATATATATATATATATATATATATATATATCAACACGGCCCCGAACAAAACAAAGACGTGCTTCCTAAATAGCGTGTCAAAATTTCTTAAAAAATGGCAAAACCGCATCGTCTTTTAAAGGTCTCATACAATTTTAATACATGTTAAGAACCTCTTTAAGAAAAAAGGTGTCATTTACTTAGATAAACAAGTATAAGTATGGTCATTTTTATCTTAGACTCCGAATAGTAAATACATAGTTTCGGCAACGTATTCAAAGCTATTTATGTTTATTTGTGTATTTTGCCATTTGTGATGTTAAAACTATATATTGTAGTATATGCATAGTGTACCACTATGCATATACTCATACAATGAATTAATAATGTTTTCACCTGTTACATTAGGATACAAAATTGTAGGTTTATTTTTATTGTTATCTTTTTCTGTGAAATTCCTCACATATAATTTATTAAGTTTTAATTTTTATAGTTAAATTGATGGCCACTGAATGAAGGATAAGATGCTAGCCAAAACGTATGGATTTTAAATAAATTTCTAAAAACCCTCATCTATTTTTATTGATGTAACGCCCGACTTTTAAACTCAAATAGAATATATTATATCAATATTAAAATCAAATCTATTCAAATATATTTATTCTATTCAAAGATATAGGGCCAATTTTTTGCATATTGAGGCACCTCGCTAATTTAACTTTTTACACCATTTGAAACAATATTGTAAAAAAGCATAACTTGCAAATGAATTTAAAGCCAGCGAAAAATTTAAAACATTTTTTAATTTAAAGAAAAAATTGAAAAATCTCATGAAAATTATATTATGACATATATCAAGTTATTTATCATTTTATTCGTAATTTTATTCTGCATCTTTCGTACGAACAAAGTATTTTTGCATCTTTTACCGTTTCGGCGAAAATCGATAAAAACTATTGAAAACTTGCATTAAAAATCGGATTTTTTTTAAAAAAAGAAGAAAAAATAATATAACTACAAATAAATTTGTTTTATATTCATTGAGATCTATAAAAATCAATAAATACATATTTCAATACAAAAGTTTAAAAAAAAACAAAAAAACACCTAAAAACTCAATAATTCACTATAATTCGTATTGTCCATATATATAAAACTGAACATCTAAAAAATTTTTCGAAAAAAATTTGTAAATCATAAGGGTTCGCAGTTCGAAAATTTCCCAGACTTTTGTCTTGACGATTTACACCGTAACCCGGAGCGACGCTTCGCCGCAGGTCAAATGCACATCGCTTGGCACTCGGTCTTAATACTTACGGTGTGGCCGCGCGACTACTATAGGGGGATAGATCGCGTCGTATGCGATGCGATCAACTTTTGGCAAAAGTTCGCTGTGTTGTTCAGGCAGGTTTGAATATTATTCCCCGGTGTATTTTATACATTATATTCGATACTTTTAGTCTGTCAACTATATAGCGGCGTTACTTTTAATAATGTCGTAGACCGTGTTTGGAATTATATACGTCGTATATGTTCGGATGTCGGTTTACGGCCGGGTTCTAGACCTTATTTATAAGTGTTCAACCATACTTCACAGTATATCCGCGGGCATGTGTCGTTGACGCAAAGACTCTTATGCGGAAAATAAAATATACAAATGCAATCAACTCAATACTCTCCGAGCGAGAATAAAAGTGAGTTATAACGATGAATTTGCCCCGAAGTTTCAATCTAACGAAGGGTAAAGAGACTAAATAAACCGCGGGTCGCAGACCGCTAATGTTATATACGGACCGCCGTTTCGACGGTTGTTAAAGGTCTAGCCTCTGTGTAAGCGCAGAATTTATAAAAGTTGCCGGGTTTAGACCGTCGTGAGACAGGTTAGTTTTATCCTACTGATGAATTGTCGTTGCGATAGAATTTCTGCTTAGTACGAGAGGAATCGCAGGCTCGGACGTGGTGCAAAGCTACCATCCGTGGGTATGCCTGAACGACTCTAAGGCCATATCCTTTCTAGATAACAACGATATTTTGAGGAGTCTCGTGAGTCGAAAGACTCAATACAATGTGATTTATTAGGTATTCGGCGCACGCCGTTTATCGCACGAGCCAATTTAGCCGTTTTATAGCGGTCGATCATGGTTCACTAGTTCGATGTAGAGACTCGGAATCGTTTATAGACGACTTTTAGGTACCAGGCGGGATGTTGTATTTGGTAGAGCAGTTACCACGCTGCGATCTGCTGGAACACAGCCTTTGGCTTGGGGATTCGTCATGTTGGCTTGGCGTCACCCCACGCTCTTAGAGCATAAGCCTTAAGCCGTCGCATTGCAGTATGCCACAATCAGTATGACTTGACCCTCAGAAAGTTGTACATATTGTACATGTGATACTTCTTTGGTATCTACTTAGCTATTTTGTACAACGTGCCTAAGTCAGCACGTTAGGCAAAACTTATCGGCATATTCCGATACTAGAAATATTCATTATTTCTTTAAATAACTATAAGGCTATATAAATAGTTATAAAATTTGTGAGAGTTAACGAAGAGTATTTGTTTTTAAGAGAAACTTTTCGTATTTCTTATTATGAATATATGATATCTTTTATTTAATTCTATATAAGGGAGAATGTTTTTTCAAGTTCTTGGAAATGCGTACAAGTTACCAATTAAATGAAATGCGTACAAGTTGCTAATAAGCAAAGTACGTATAAGTTATCAATAATGGAAAATGCGTGCAAGTTGTCAATGTGTAAAATACGTGCAAGTTGTTAATGCGCAAAATACGTGCAAGTTGCCATTTTTATTTAATTTTTGTAATATACTCTAAATCTATAATAAATAGTAACTCAGCTTGACCTAAAATCTTGCTACAAAACAGGTTAAAAACATTTCTCGGCTTTTTAATATCAGTAACTTACGGGTACCGCGAACTACATCAAGTAAACTTTTAGGGGACATTAGCGAAGAAGCGTAACCTAGAATCTTGCATCGAAACAGGTTAAAAACATTTCTCGGGTACCGCAAACTACATCAAGTAAACTTTTAGGGGGCATTAGCGAAGAAACGTAGCCTAGAATCTTGCATCGAAACAGGTTAAAAACATTTCTCGGGTACCGCGAACTACATCAAGTAAACTTTTAGGGGGCATTAGCGAAGAAGCGTAACCTAGAATCTTGCATCGAAACAGGTTAAAAACATTTCTCGGGTACCGCGAACTACATCAAGTAAGCTTTTAGGGGGCATTAGCAAAGAAGCGTAACCTAGAATATTGCATCGAAACAGGTTAAAAACATTTTTCGGCTTTTTGAATACGTGCAAGTTGACAATTATGTAAAATATGTGCAAGTTGACAATTATGTAAAATACGTGTAAGTTATCAATGTACAAAATACGTGCAAGTTGCTATTTCTATTTAATTTTGTATCATACTCTAAATCAGTAATAACATTCAATCTACAAATATTTCAAATCTTTTATAACAAAATATTCAGTATTTATACATATTATTTCGCAAAACATCCGAAAAGTTACCACAGGGATAACTGACTTGAAGCGCGATGTGTCCGAAAAGTTGCCACAGGGATAACTGACTTGAAATTTTGTTCTTAGCAAAGAAATATTAGAAAATCTCGAAAAAATTATATGAACACACTTAACCATTTATATATCATTTTATTCGTAATTTTATTCTGCATCTTTCGCACGAACAAAGTTTTTTCGTATCTTTTACAGTTTCGGAGAAAATCGATGAAAACTAGTGAAAACTTTTAGGGGACATTAGCGAGAAAGCGTAACCTAGAATCTTGCATCGAAACAGGTCAAACTTCTTTTGTAGAAAAATATTGTTTTTGGGTTTTTAGGAATAACATATATTTATTATATTATTTATTTACATGTCATGGTTTAAATAAAACATTTTTATTTCTTTAAGTTATATTTTTATTTAAAATAAAATTTCTTACATTTAGCTAATACAATTACAAAAAACTAATATCTGAAATCTTGTTTGCTTCTCAGTCGAGGATGCTTTTTACGAGATTGTAGTGTTGCAGTCATAACTCCATCGCTATTTCGCTCTAATACGCGTTTTGATACGTTAGCCAGTAATTGAACATGTCTCTCAGTTCCCTGAATGTGGACGGGAATTTTAGGGTCACTCCATGGGCAGTCATTGCTTTGTAGATATTGTACTAGATGTTCATGAGGTATATTTAGCGTGAAGGCTGGTTCGAATATAATTGAATAATCGTCCATATCTATCATAGTCGGTGCATTCGAAATTTATTTCGGGTGTTTTGTAATCTCTCAATTGCGTCAGGTCTTCTACATTATTACGGTAATATAAGATTTTTCTTATAGCTGAATCTCGTATTTCCTTTTTATTATCGAACAACATTGCTAATAAAATATTTTCCGAGTGTGCATAGTACGCGTTTTCTTTAGCAACATTGTTCACAATTTGTCTTAAATTCGAGACTAAATATTGCGTCCAGCTAATAAATTTATAAAATAATATACTACCGTACACCACAGAGTTGTAATATTTAATGTTAAAGTACATTGGAATATATACTTTCATTACGTAGTTTGCCAGAATTTTCAAATTTTTGGATGGCTTATTAGTAGTTACATATAACCGAAGTAACCTACTAGCCTTTGTGACCCATCGGGAATGTGCTATTGGCCCCGGTTTCTTGTTAGCTAAGTCTGTCGATACTTCTCCAGAAGCAACTGCTTTAGCTATTTTTATTAAATAACTTGAGTCAGTTGTCGATTCAACAGGACTTAAATCAGCCAAATTTTCAAGTGGGATCGTTTCAAAGTCTGTTACCGGCTGGAAGTACATAAGAAAAAATAAATTATATTGAATTTGAACATAAAGTATTAAAAAATAGTAAATATGTTATAACTCACCGGTACATTTTCGCATGTTTCAATTTGTTTGCTTAATATTCCGGTTTTTGTTCGTGGTCCAGTGGTCAATGATTTTTCCAAATAGTTAAATAAATGCCAAAGTGGAAGTTCGTTAAAGTGGAGAAGACACACAAACCAATGAAGAGGCCTATTTAACTGAATTTCAAATCGACGCAAAATTCCATTTTTTACGCCTGTATTTGCTGGTTCACCATCGCAACATATGCCTATCAAAGAATCGAAAGCTATTCCTTTATTAGCGAAAAACTCGTTCAATTTGATTACTTTACTTTCCGAATCTTCATTTTCCAATTTTGTGTAACCCAACAATTGACTATTCGGTTCCTTTAAAATAATTAAATGCGCCTCTTTAATCATTCGTGGGTGAAACTTTTTATCGATTTTTTCCATGGTAATAGAATCATTTTTTCGGCCGTCGAATGAAAATGCTATTAATTCAGAAAAATCATATCGTTTGTGTAGAGCTTGCCTATTTTTTTGCCTCTCACGAGCGCTTTTATTTTTATCCATAATGACAGGATTGCCCCAATCATCCTTTACGTCCAGGTCTTTCAGGATTGCTGTTACCACGGCAGAACCAACTCTATCAGAGATTGCAAATCTGTCGCATATTAAGGCATAGTTTGGAGCTTTGTATCTTCGACAATATGGTCCACGTTTTATATGAGAAGTATTTTGTGAACTTTCCAAACTGCTTTTAAACTCAAAACCAACATCTGGAGTATATGTCTCACCTGGAGTAATATCGCTAGTTATTGTAGATGCTGATACTTTCTTTCAATTTTTATAATATATTCTGGTATCGTAGATTTCCTCTCATTATGTTGATCCATCATAAACGCTTGTAAGTGTGCTGGGATCAGTCCGCAGGAACACAGTATTCTTCGCAAATCGCATTTGCATTTTCCAATATAAAATAATTATTTCGAGGATTCTACAAACTCCTGAAATGATGCTTGGGTAGACTTGCTTTTATTTGTACTTTTATATTTATCAATCAATCGGTTCAATTTTCTAGCGATACTTCGTTTCTCCATAATTGGAATATCAATTTTTTCCCACGTCTGAATCAATTTCGTTACCACATTTGGAGTAAATGTTTTATATGAAAACATTTTATTTTGTTTTTTTGATTTTTCGGCCAAATAAAAATAATACCTGATAATTTCCATACTTGTCGGAAGATTTACTCCAGTAAATTCTTCTGCTTCCCCAAATGTAATTTGATCATGCGAGCGCATATGATTCAAATTACTGGCACTTGCGCCTGAATTTAAATAAGAATTCGCCATTGATACTTCACGTCTAACTGGAGAACTGAATGAAGATTTATGTGGATTCACATAATACATTCTTTTCGAATCTTCGAGAATTATAATAAAAAAATACTAGCGCACTCCGATGGAAATAAATAACAACAAACTAAACCCGATTTAAAAAACCCCGTACAAACTATCAATAAAAATATAACTCACAATTTGAATTATTCACATGCCTAAATTAATATATTAACTTATTAAAAACAGTATTTTATTGAAAATTTCGCTGGCTAAAGAGTTATTTGCGATATATGCTTTTGAAGTCAAAATTCATTTAAATAACACATATATTTCATATGAACAGGTGCCCATATCGCTTAATTTTACTACAATAATGATTCGGCCCAACCTATATATATATATATATATATATATATATATATATATATATATATATACCAAGTGCCCAAATGTAACCATATGTACAAAAATTTGGTATAATTTATTTATAAAAAAGAAATAGACTTGAAATAACACAACGTGGCAACTTGAGTTTAAAGCTCATTAAGTTAGAACCTAATATAAAATCTTTGTGCACCAAGCTTAAGTATTGCATTAAATGAATTTCCAAAAAAACAGTAATAAATTTAATTTGGAATTTCCGTTTTTCTTTTGACTTATTCCAAAATTTTATTCATGATGTTTAATAAAAATGGTTTAGTAATTTTATCTTAAAAGTTAGTTAACGTTTTTAGAAACCTCAAGGTGGGGCGGGGCCCAAAAGAGGTTGGGAATCATTGTTCTAGACTGTTTGGTCGGGAGCCATTTCCAGCATCATTTTCTCTAGGCTTCCAGTGAATATGGGCGTCGCTGTTGTCCTACATTACCCAACTGCGCTAGCCGATTTTATTGTTTCTAGCTATTCATTGCCCCACGACGAGAATGTAGAGCAAGGGCGAGCAACCTTTTTAACCGACGGGCCAATTTAAATTTTCAAATTTTATTGCGGGCCACACGTAATTTATATATATATATATATATATATATATATATATATATTGTTACGAATGTGTGGGGGAGCACTTACATACAGTTATAAAATACCACACAACTACCCCTCTCCCTATATGCGTGTAAACCATGTCCCTGATGAGGAATGTGTCCGCAGACTGAGAGTGGTTGTCTGCATTAACAGTCAGGAGGTAGTCGTAGGCTTGAGGTAGTCGTTGTCGGGGATGAGAGTTGCCTGCATGGCTTCAGAGCCGGCAAACGTGCGGTCCAGCGCACGAAGGTGTTAATAAAATGTATTTAATGTGAGCTTAGAGAACGTCAGGAGGGACAGCGTTCGGAGACTGTCCCCAAACAGAAAGTAGACTTAGTGAAAATACGCGAATGTGATTGTTAAGTGATTGATGTGTATCGGGCCCGATGTATGGACATGCGATGGACACTGGTTGCGCCGTTGTTAAAGCTAAGTCTAGAATAAGATGCATGTTTAGAATAAGAAATGTTATAGAATAAGTAATCGTTCTGTGTAAATATAGATTAGTTAATTAAGTAACGATCAAACGCCTTTTCATTAGTAGTTTTAAAGTAATCAGTTACTTACAAGATCGCGACGTCACGGTAAGGTTGTAGAAATACCGCGAATGTAACAACAATAGTAAATTAGAGCATGAATAAGGTAATAAGTGACGAATAAAAAGGGAATTAATAATAAGTAAAAAGAGCATTCATTATGGTGGACAAGCGCCGGGTATGCTTTTCGTTGGTTTAACGATCAAATGATTAAAAAGTATTAATTTGTTTTGGCAATCATTTGATCCACCATCGACGGCATTATTACGATTTTGGTAAAACAATTTTATTGTTGGTTCATTCGCGGTTATTTTTCCTTGCGTGTAAGTTTACAGTTTCGTCGCTTTATTTTTTTTTATTTTGTTATTGATCAATTTCGGGGTTTGATTTGTTTTTTCGCGAAGATTCGGCATTTCTTGATTACGCGTTAGTATTAAATTGGTATTCATGAAATGTTTTGTTGAACTCTTGGTAGTGTACAAAAGATTGTTGGAACACTTAAAATTATGAAAATATAGTGCAATTTGAAATAATGTTTAGCGGTATATATAAATTGAAAGGTTGTTATGTGATCAAAGGGTTTTTCTATGTATTTTGGGGCTATTGTAAACGTAAGTTGCGAAATTGGTTAGCGCAAAAATGAATAATCAAGTAGTTCAAGTAATTGTTAGTATTTTGATTTGTGGATTTTGAAAATGTATTTAATTGGTAAAATTTAAAGGTTGTTATGTTAAATCTATTTGCTGTATTTGTATTTTTGTTCGTTAACGTTTTTTTTGTTCAGCCGCGGGTTTGTTTTATTTCGATTTTCAGTAAAGGCTTCTGTTCGTACAAATTAGATAGGTTTTTTTTAAAGTATAATTACGAAGATTTTAATTTAGAATTAGTGAAACCTGATTACATATTTATGTTGAATTATACATTTTAGTCTTAGTTATATTTTCGTAAACGTTTGGAGATTCGTTTGTTAGGAAAAATATTGATTATTCTTATAAAGTTATAATGTTAAATATATTTTTATTTACTTCGTAGATTTTATTTGATTTCATTTTGGTATAAAATTTGACAGAAATTAATTTGTGTGGTGTGTTTTGAAATAAATTAATGTTCAAGAAATTTTATTTTAGAAATTATAGATTCTGTGAAAAATATGTATCTACGGAGTTACCGCTCCGTGAGTTTCTTTTTTGTTGCTTTGAGATTTTGGTAAATTCTTCGAAGTTTTTGTAAAATATCGTATTGCAAGAGTACGCGAACCGTCGTATTTATTTTCATTTCCAGAGACTTAGAAATTTTAACTGACAAAGTTGATTGATTTGACTCTAGGGTTTTGAGTATTCTTTGAAAATGCGTGTGGCGAGAACGCTTTAGTCAAAAAAAAAATAGGAACCGCGGAACTGAATTCGAGACGGTCCCATCCGTTCGTAGGGTCGCACGTCCGAGAATTGCGACATTAGCCGCATCGCGGGCGGTATGCACTATTGCAATAATTTAAAAGTTTTTTTTTAGTGTTTTAGAAAGTTATACTTTAGAATAGTTGTAAGATGATAGATTTTAAAATTTGTAGGAATCCGTTTTTTTTTGTCTCAACCAGGGGTTTACAATCATTTTCGAATACATGTGGCTGTTTGTAAAATACGAGCGAATGTCTTTTTTTAGTTTAGTTTTGTTTGCGCTATTGCGTTAGAGTATTTTTAATATGATTTGTTTTATCTCAAAATTTAGAGCAGTTTAGAGAATTGCGGAGTTATTCGCCTCCGTGCATATGAGGTGCCGAATATTTATTTGGGAATGCGTCGAAAACAACGGCTTACAGGGATTTGAAATGTGGCAAATTTTTGTTAGGTCGATCACCACCGGCTGGATAGCTTGTATATAATTCAGTGCGAAATTTTTGGTGATTTTCAATTAGAGCGGACTTAGCCAACCCGATTTAATTGTAATCAGTCGAGCCCACTGACATCAAGGTCGATACGGCTCATACTGCCAATAGTGAAATGGGATTAGAAGTTTAATTTTTATATTTGATAGTTTTTTTAATGGTTGTTACAGTTAAAAAATATTTTGATGCTGTTTTTATTATTAATTTTTTTTTTTGAATTCTTGTTGGATTGTTTGTGTGTAGTACTTAATGATTGATCTTTAGTTTTTGCGGTAGAAAAGATGGTCAAAGAAAAAGTCGAATAAATTTTATTGTCTTCAGTTTAAAAATCATAGGTTTCTCGTCCCATTCATTCAACCGGTTATGTTATTTTGCAATTATTCCATTAGCGCAACAAGACGACAGTCACATGTTTAGTCAAATATAGATAAGGTAGATAGGAATAAAGGATTAAGGATAATAATAATGTGGTAGGATCATAGTAATTATAAGATAATAGATACGTAGTAAAATTTAGTTAGATAAATTTGCAAACGGGTACGGTCTAGTTGAGACGGAACTGTTAGAGATGCGTAAAAAGGGGCGTGTACAACACGTAAGGGGGTCTTCCTATGTGACGGCCTGTTTTTTAGGGATATTTTAGGATTTTTTTTCTACGACCAGTAAATATTTAGAGCTTCAAGTTTTTTATCACTTATTAACACATATTTGGACAGTATAAATATAAAATTTCAGCTAAAAATATTCAGTCAAACAAGAGTTACAGCGCTCTGAACACCCCCCCCTCGAAAAAAAGAGCTCCCACTTCCTCCACGATTCCGGCTGATCGGCTTGTCTGACCAAAAAAAAATAAACGGCGTTTTAATTTGTAGGCTTAAAAGCACGGAATGGCCTATAATCAAATGAATACAAAAAAAATTGGATTTTTGATAGACATTTGAAATAAAAGTTGCAAATTAGGAGCTTTTTTTTTGTTTTTTGCTATAAAAAAATCGAAGTTTTGAAAATTTTCGATTGATAATAGTTCATTCCATGCGTTTAAACATATTGAGTGTGCACTGTAAATTTCAAGTAATTCGGTCCAGCCGTTTCTGAGATACAATGGAGGAAAGTTTGAAAAACGCAGTTTTGAGAAAAACGCGTTTAAAGATAAAATGATCGTTGTATTATATAATATATGTATACTTTTTAAATGGCTGTAACTCAAAAACTATTTGAGATATCGATTTGAAATTTCAATATGTTATTTTTAAAGGTGTAATCTACCGAAATATGAAAAGAAAAAAAAAATCGATTTTTTCAACTCATCACATAGGAAGACCCCCGTAAGGGAAGACGAATGCAATGCGACAAAGGGACAAATAGAAATGCAAGTAGGACTAGAGGGAGGTATAAGAAATGCAAAAAGCCTAATAAGCGAAAAGCGAAGAATGCATAAGTTGCTAGGATTTATGAAAGAGATAGGTTGCAAAAGTGAAAGTAAATCGTGAAGAAAAAACAAAAATGACGAGTTACCGTATAACACTTAGGTCAAATAGTTAGATTATTTAATAATTGTTCTTTTTTTTAATTCAATGCTCGATTCGGTTTCCAAATGTTTTATAATGTCTGTATGATACTTTTTGGCAGAATTGTTATTTATTACACAGGTTGTTTGTTCTTTTTATGAGATTTATTATATAAAATAAATTACTTGTTTATAGACTGTTTGTTATTTTCGACAATTCATGCGCGCCCAGATATAATAGAGTTAAGAATAGTATTTAGATAGAATATATAGGTAAAAAAAAGGTAGTAAATGCATAGATAGCTAATTGTATGAGCGAGATGGATTACAAAATAAAGTGAAAACAAAGGGCGAGTTACGGGATAGCTCATAGATTAAGTACTTTTGAATAATTTAATAATTTGTTAAAATTTAAAATATTTGGTTGTGTCGGTTTACAGATATTAAATAAAAATGCGTATGATTTTATTTTGTCCTTGTTTCTTTATTATCCTTTCTATTTGTTACACCTGATTTTTTTCTCGCAAATAAATTCATAATTGAAAAAGTAATATTTATAAATTCGTTTTTGTAATGCATGCGCGATCAGACAAGTTATAATAAGAATACATTTTTGTTAGAGACAGATAAATGCGGTTTGATAATTAGAAAATTTATCCGTTTAATAATTTAGATAATAGTGCCATAAAAGTAGTTTGCTTAGAAAAATGAGAAGAAAATTACGAATAGGATTTTGAGTAAAGAAATTTATGAATAATTAAAAGATAGAGATAGAATAGGGCGGTTCAACAGCAAGTGTAGAGACGTTGGTTTGTACTTTGGTGTTTCTTTTCCATCACTCAGAGAGCACTGGGCGATACTTTATAACCGATGAGAATAATGTTGGGATAAAATGATGTTGGGGAAAAAGATGTTGAGAAAAAAAAGATGTCCTTGTGAGGAATTCAAGGAAATAAAGGAAATAATTCGCGTATGAAGAAATACGACGCGAAAAGAGAAAATTGGGGTAAATTGATGATTATTAACTTCAATAGATGAATATTTTGATTTGATTGTGAAAGTGGTTGTTTAGTTCAGTCGGGAATTGAGAAATTGTGTGTGAGTATGCATATTTTTATGAATGTCAGCTGGCCAGCTAAGTATAAGAGATAAGTGTATTTTGATTTTTCCCTCGTTTTAAATGAAAATGTTTTAGGTTTTAATGCAAGATTTGAGTGAATGCAAATTTTAATTGATTGTTGTTTTGTGTTTGATATAATGTATGTGGATTATACTCGGGGTGTTTAGAAAAAGTAAATTGAGGATAGAATTGGGTTTTGCGATTTTTTGGGAAAATTTGGGATTTTACGGTTTTGGGGAAAGATCGCCCGGGCTGGTGTTTTGTTGTTGTTATGGTTATTGATTATGTATTTGATTTTGATCTCACAGCACGGGGATAAGAATTTGGGCTGTGGGAGCACCCCCAGCGAGGGTTCTGGTGCTCTGAGTGAGACCGTTGAAGCGTGATACATCACATACAAGCTGATTGCTATCACGCTATCCATTTAGAAGCTTTGGTTGTTTGTATGTTATATGTATTTTAGTGGAATTTTGTGGATTTCATGCTAGAGCCGGTACTTTTTACCACATTGTACTGCCGCTAATGTGAGGTTTTTGGGCAGATATCCGCTCCCGATGCCTGCTCAAAAACTTCCGCCATCAGTAAGCATCGCGCGACGTTGTGTGTTGTTTGGTTTTTATTGCTGATGGTAATTTCCTTCTGAAATTATAAGCGGGCGCGATGTTGCTTTAGGTCTTTTATTGGATAGGCAAGGTTCTATGGGCATCTAGCACCGTTTGGAGCCTAGGGACATCAGGGAAACAAGCATTCCAACGACTCACTTCTTGTTTCTATATTGAGAAGCGCACTTGCTGTACACGGTTTATTAGTGATAGGAATAGTTAGACTAAGATAAAAGTAAAATTAGGTTTATGTTTGCGTTTAATAGAGTTGGGACCGCCGAATTCAAAACAGTCAGCAATTCCCGAATTTTAAAATAATATGTAGAGTATTTTAATTACTTGTGTTCAATTTTAGTTTTATTGTTCTTATTCTCGCTCTTAGTCTTACTCTTGCAATGCTTTTCTTTTGTTGTGTGTTTTCTGTTTTTACATTGTTAAGTAAACATTGTTGGTAATAAGTAAGTAACTAGGTTTAGGTTGATTAAGAAACAAATGCGTTTATGTTTTACACAAGTCAAATATTTATGTTAGATGTAAATTTGTTGTAGTTATAATGTCATTGTCTTTACGTGTTGTTAATATTGCCATTGATAGAATCGATTAAAAAGATGTTTTTTTTTGTTTTATATAAATAATAGTGATAAGTTTAGATATTTTTGTGACTAGTTTATGAGTGTTTTTATGTTATTTACATTTATTATGTCTGATAATTTTAATACTTGATAAATGTTTTGTTCACTAAATTTGATAGGTTTAATTAATTATAATCGATTTTGCTATTGTATGTGAATATAGGCTATATATAGGTAATAATGAAAGCAATAAGCTTAGGTCGAAGTTTTAATAGACAGTGGATTAGTGAGTGACGTTTATTTTTGGTTGGTTATAACACTTTTTGGACAAAAACGTTAAAACTGTTAATGTGATCTTACTTTCTGTGGAAAACTGTTGTTAAGTAAACAATTTTCGACATGAAACGCGTGTACGTGTACATTATGGGAACATCGCGACCCGAATTGTGGCTCAGGGCGCTGGCTGTCGACGCCTTTGCAGATGACATGCCGGATTGAGGAAAAGTCAGCCTACGGGAGGAGAGCAAACCGCAGATCGGACAAGTTGGAATGCGCCATCGACGTTTTATCCGGGGAGCAGGCAGGCATTGGAGTGCGCCACCTAATAAAGCTGGTGCGGCACCAGGGATGGAGCTTTGAAAGATCGAGGGCGATCTTTAGAGGAGGTGGGGTAGTGTTACGAATGTGTGGGGGAGCACTTACACACAGTTATAAAATATCACACAACTACCCCTCTCCGTATATGTGTGTAAACCATGTCCCTGATGAGGAATGTGTCCGCAGGCTGAGGGTGGTTGTCTGCATTAACAGTCAGGAGGTAGTCGTAGGCTTGAGGTAGTCGTTGTCGGGGATAAGAGTTGCCTGCATGGCTTCAGAGCCGGCAAACGTGCGGTCCAGCGCACGAAGATGTTAATAAAATGTATTTAATGTGAGCTTAGAGAACGTCAGGGGGGACAGCGTTCGGAGACTGTCCCCAAACATAAAGTAGACTAAGTGAAAATACGCGAATGTGACTGTTAAGTGATTGATGTGAATCGGGCCCGATGTATGGACATGTGATGTACACTGGTTGCGCCGTGGTTAAAGCTAAGTCTAGAATAAGTTGCATGTTTAGAATAAGAAATGTTTTAGAATAAGTAATCGTTCTGTGTAAATATAGATTAGTTAATTAAGTAACGAACAAACGCCTTTTCATTAGTAGTTTTAAAGTAATCAGTTCCTTACAGGATCGCGACGTCACGGTAAGGTTGTAGAAATACCGCGAATGTAACAACAATAGTAAATTAGAGCATGAATAAGGTAATAAGTGACGAATAAAAAGGGAATTAATTATAAGTTTAAAAATAAATTATATATATACGAGTATCTATACGAGTATCGTATATATATATATTAGGGTGGTCCTTAAAATGGTCATTTTCGAATTTCCTTGCTCCCAGGGGCTCAAATGGTTCCAAATAGATAAAAAACAATTCTCTGAAAGTTTTAGCTCTTAATATTATAGTTTAGATAGAGCGCAATTCAATCAAAGTTTTGTATGGAAATAGCATGGAAAAATTTTCAAGAATTTTAAAAATGTTTTTTAGATGTAATTTAGCAAACAATAAATAAAACTCATTCATTTGTCGCTAAGTTATACCTAAAACATTTTTTTTTAATTTTCAAAATTTTTCCATGCTCTTTCTATACGAAGTTTGATTGAATTGCGCGCTATCTAAACGTTAATATTAAGAGCTAAAACTTTCAGAGAATTGTTTTTTATCAATTTGGAACCATTTGAGACCCTGGGAGCAAGGAAATTCGAAAATGACCATTTTAAGGACCACCCTAATATATATATATATATATATATATATATATATATATATATATATATATATGCTAGCTGACCCGACAAACTTTTAGCTACAGAAAATATTTTTAGAAAATCGTATAAATTTAAGCTTTTTTATAAGCTCAAAAAATCCTGATCGAATTTCAATTAAAAACGTTCACAAAAAAGGCGATAATAGTTAATTGATCGAATACCGAGCTATATAAAAATGATTGGACTACTAAAATGACTATTATAAAATCATGTAAATTTGGAGTTGTTTTTGCATAAAAAATAAAATAAAGAACAAAATTTTAAAAAATTGTTATTATACAAGCAATGATAAAAATAAATTGCTTTTTCTAATAAAATTGAAGCTTTTTCATAAACTCTGATAAAAGTCTGATCTAAAATTAAGTAAAATATTTATTGACTGAGTGCGGGAATAATGTAATTGCAACAAAATTATAAAATTGCCGCAAGAAAAGAACAAAAATATAAAATTGAACAAAGTATATGTTTTATATAATAAGTGTGTTTATAAATATTGATATAAAATGAAAACAAATAATATTTAGAAGAAAAACAATTTTACTTGAAAATTTTAATAAAAAAATGGGCACTGCATTTTTTATATAAGATGATCAATATCAGCCGTTTTTTTAGATTTTATTCTTTATTTTAACTTTTTTAATGCAGAAAGTAGCAACGCGTATGCAGCTTTGATATGTTTTACTCAGTTATGATAGGTGCTAATTTTATATGAATTTTATGGTTGAAATTAACACAGGTCTACAAAAAAGAGCTGTCTGAATTGGGTGTGTGACACATGTCTTCCAATGTACATTTTACCGCTGAAGATAAATCTATAGTCAAAATTGGGGCACAAAATATTGAAAAACATTAAAAAACGAGCACAATCTTCGATCTAGATTTTTTTCTGAATAAATTATTTATTATCCAGCGACTTTTCTTTTGTAGACCTGTGTAATTGTTCGCACACATACGTACTTCAAAAAAAAAATTGAATCAAAATTTGATTTGCGTTTTTATTTTTCAAAAGCAAAAATTTCTCAGGGCTGACATAAGATTTGTAAAAAAATTCGATGTTTAGTGAAAAAATGCATTTTTTAAATCTGTATTATTTTGCATGTTAAATGGCTAAGAAAACATGTACATGAAAACAGCTGTCTTGTTAGCTTGAACATTTGGAATCACAATTAAAATTTGTTCACATTTTCTTTTTTTTAATATGAAAAGTGAAACACAAGGTTCTGCAAAAGATATTATTCTTTATTACCAAAATGACGAAAGAACTATAATTATTATTTCATATCCAAAAACAATCGTTATTCGCTATTTGAGTCGTCTACTTCTTGAAGCATTGCATCATAGTATTGAAAATCGACATTTTCACAAACTTAATTGCCAGTATATCTTTAAATTTACGATGATTTAACCCTCGCGACTTTATAAGATTTATTTATTTAATTATTTTAAATTTAGAAATGCGTTATTGCTATGTTCTCGGACAAGTTCTCAATTTTTTTGCCATATTGAAGCTGGTTAAACAATATTTAAATAAATTAATATTTATATTATTAGGAAATGCCATTTCTTCAAACAACAGTTTTTAGCAGAATTTGACTGACGACAAAATTAGTTTTTACAGCCGTATTTGATAAAATATCTAGAAAATAATTTGTTGTTGAGAAATGTTTGGCGGGCCGCAGAAAAACACTCGGCGGGTCGCATGCGGCCCGCGGGCCGCGCGTTGCTCATCATGAGAGTTAGTTTGGGAAGTTTTTTTTTTATATACCAATATAAAGCTTCGGTGTAAAATCTCTAGTTTAATATAGAATCAATGTGCAATTAAAACTACAATAAGATATTAAGATTTATTAATATTAAATTTAATATTCTACTTCAGAAACCATAATTCGAGTGTTCTCTTTTAATTTGTTATATTATCTTATATTAATAGAACACGTAATATACTGTTTTGTAATACCCGCATTCGGTATTTTAATCATTTGAAGTGACCTCAAATCTATATAATACATAAATATTTTATGAGAGTAATTATTGTGATTTTACACATTTTGTTGATTAAAGTTTTAAGTAAAATTCTAGATATAAAATTCTGGAATCTTATTGTTAGTCCTTTTAAAGATCTATATATCGTGTAAAATTATATAATATATTATATAAACGAACAAAATATATTATTGCTGTATAGTCAGGGCCGGATTCAGAAATTTGGCGCCCCGGGGCACTGACAAAAAAGCCGCTCCATTCCTGAAGTTTTACGAACTTTCGAACTTTTTTTAAAGCAATCGCGCTGCTTCAGCTGCGTAGAGACAAAATATAGAAGCGCGTAAGCGCGGCGTCGCAGTCTAACCGATAAACAATGTTGTAGAACGCATATAAATGTAAACAAAATTTATACTTATTATTATAATATCTTTGAAATATCTGATAATTTAAAGTGCATATGTCTTATGATCACTTTTTTACGCCAAATGTTTCTTTTTCAATTTTTTATATTGGATCATCGAAACCGCTAAACCTGCCCCCCACAAATTTAAGCAGTTATTTATTCTGTAAATTTTTTTGAATGATATTGAACGCTTTTTTTCTCAAAAACTGAATTATCATTTTTGGCATTTTGGCCCGTATCTTCAAAATAGCAGGACCTGCCTTGGCCAATAACTAATCAGCACGTCTCCTTATCAATAGAAATTGAATCATTTAAATCGGTTTATCCGTGTTATTGAAATCGACTTGAATAATTAAAAAATATTAGATTTATATTGAAGGGGAGACGTGCTGATTAGGTTTTGGCACAGGCAATTACGAAAAATGGTAATTTTCGTAATTATTGATATTTCTTCTCTGAAACAGCTACGCAGCGCGATTGCTTTGCAAAAAGTTCATAATTTTCGAAAAATTTCAAAACACAAAAAATGTGTTTTAAAAGTCTTTTATTTCATTTTTAAAAAAATTTTAAAGCACTTTATAAAATGTAATTTTCAGTACGGGATGTTTCAGTAATTTGTCTTAAGGAACAATGGCATGAGTGACTAGTTTAAATTTTTTTCGACGTGCACAAATTCGTCATTTTAAGAGGGCTCGAGAACTGAAAAATATATTTTTCTTCAACTTTCAGCTTGTTTACGGATCTTTATATTAGCCAAATTGCCAAATTTGATAACTTATTAACCAATTTGAAAATTTACGTTCGGAGTGGGAGGCAATGCAAAATAATAAATTTAAGTTATCGACTATTTCAACCCAAATGTTGCATTGCAATCGTATTATGTTTTGTTAATTATATTTCTTGAAATAAAAAATGTTGTTAAAAAAAGTTGATTATATTGTATAGAATTTTTTTCTCACTATCCAAATTTTGCCGCCCCCCAAAATTTGCCGCCATGGGCAGTAGCCCCGATTGCCCCTACTGTGAATCCAGCAATGGGTATAGTACTCTTTTCGGATAATAACACCTCTCACTGATCGCCCACTTATAATGATAAAATCTTTTAGTAATTTATTAACTTTCAATAATTGATTGTAAATTTATGGTAATAAAAATAATCGAAAACAATTTTTAGAAATTCAAAATATTCCATTTTTATACATTTTTGCACTGTTCACCATTTTTAATCTTACCTAAATATCTAAACCTAAAAGTTTGAGCAAGTTCATTCAGACACACTGTTACTACTAGTATAAATTATTCAAACTTTTAAATAATATAATTGGAATATAGTAATCATTCATAACATAATATAATGGTTATGATACATATGTCTATTACTTTCATAAATTCAATGCATAAGCACATGTGGTCTACATAAACAATTGCAAACAAAGCGTTATTCCATTAATCGAATTACTTACCGACATCAAATCCCTTGACAACGTCAACTGGTGTCAATGCTGGTTTTAATGAGTCATGAGACAAATTTCCATTGTGCTCAAGTAGCGGTGGAGCAAATCGGTACACATGCTCGTTTACTGTTAGCAAACGTATGCATCCATGAAAACCTTCCGTCACAGGAAGTTTATCCAATAAACGTGTTGTGTTACCAACGCCGCCGATGAAAAGAGGTTCCCGAAAAGTTATTCGAGAGAATAAACCCTGAAATGCGAAAGAATAATAACGACTTAATGTAATAACGTATTTAGATAAGGTAAGGGTTTTATTTACTCTTTCAAGTTTATTATCATTTTTTTTTTAAATATACTTACCAGTTTTATATGAAAAAAGTAACAAAGTGAATAATGTAGGATAGGGCGGGGCTAGTTGAGCAAATTTTTACTTAAACGGATGTAGCTCCTGAATGAAAAGTCTCAATAAATTGCTATATGGCTTAATGGATTAGTTGTTTATCGCTTAACAAAAGTGTTAATACTATTTTTTGGTAATAAGTAAAATTTTAAAGCTACAATTGGTTTAAATGCAAAAAGTCAAGTATGTTCAATGTACCCCATAGGTGGGGTAAGTTGAGCACTAAGAAAGTATAGTGAAATTATAGGTTCAATGTCGATTAGTGATGAAATAAAATAAGTTTTTAATAACCAGTTCTATATTTATAGTCTTTATTGACAGAGAAAACGAAACTTATAGTAATTTTCTTTGAATAATTAACCAGGAATTATTTCACCATTATATTCAGTATTTTTGTTTAAAATCATTATTTCTTCATATTATTACTCATAGGCTTAGCTTAATTCTTGAAAATAATAATTAATTTTTGGAAGTTAATGATAATTGTCTTAGTGACAGAACAAGTTTAGCAACTATGCTCAACTAACCCCAACTAGGAATTTCAAAATAAAAGTGAGTTTATAAAAAAACCGTGAGAATTATACCCAGAATCTCTGTGTATATTAAAAGTACTATAATTATATGAAAGAATAACATTTACCTGATTGAAAATAAATAACATTTGACTAAACCAGACAAAAACTCGTGATGAATTACTTTTTTACTTTTTGGTCTCAAAATAAACAAAACGCCCGTGAGCCTCACTCATTTGTCCAGCGGCCACTAGCGATTGCGGGATGTTTATTTCTCCCAAACCTCTATCTTTCCGCCATATAATGCCTAAACGGACGGTGAATAGTTTTCGAGATATTTCGATTGCTCAACTTGCCCCTATGCTCAACTAGCCCCGCCCAACCCTACAATAACTTTCATTAATTATTTAATATAGAAATCAATTTCATATTATCTTTCTTAATTCTGAAAATTCATGAATGCATTCAGAAAGTGGATGCGCAAGAATGCAATTATTTTGGCAGTGTCTTGAGAACATTTACACTAATTCAGTATACTAGTTTAGTGTACCGCTATAGTGTTGCATCGTATTGTGCCTTAAGGCAAATTGCTGGAACTTGCCGTACAAAACATTTTTTTTTAAAAAAACTTTGACATTTTTTCAAAACTTTGAACAAATTAGATTTTTGAAATTTTTGAAAAAAAAAAGACTTGAAAAAATGATTTATGTTCCTTATTTTTTATTTTTATAAAAAGTTTGAACATTTTTACAAAGCAATCTCGCTGCATGGCTGATTTATATTATAAATATCGAAGTGCGTAAGCGCCGCGTCGTATTGTAACGTGTAAACATTAGTACGGATCCCATTTAAATAAACATAAAAATTGTACTTATTATAATCTTTATAAAATATCTGATAATATGATGTGCATATGTCTAATAATAATAATTATTTTTTACCTTTCCGTAGGGTAAGTTATAGTAATGGGGCGAAAATCGAAATTTTTTGCATATCTTCACGTTTCAGAGGTTTTGGCATACATATAAAAAAATTGATGTTTGTGTGTGCGTGCGCGCTTTTTGAACTATTCGACATTCCGTTTATGACGTACGGATAGCACAAACTTTTCATCGGCTTATGGACAAAGCAATGCGATACACAAGAATACTGCAAATTGGTCAACCCTTCGAGAGGCATTTTTGAACTAGTGAGGTGCATGGCATCGTGCCTTAAGGCAAATTGCTGGAACTTCCCGCAATTAAAAATCTTAGTACAAAACCCAAAATAATTTACACAAAATGTGTGCACATTATTAAAATCTCTATAAAATAACTGATAATTTTATGTATATATGTCCAATAAACATTTTTGACTAATAAATTTACATACATTTACATTTACATACATTTTTTAATTTATATTTATTGAGATTCCATAACCGCTGAACCTGCCTTCCCAAAAATTTAAGTAGTTCTTCATCTTGTCAATGCGAGTAAAATATTTTTTGAATTATTAAAATCGGACGCTCCGTTCTCCTAAAAACTGAGTTAACGTTTTTGGCACTATTTGCCCCGTATCTTCGGAACGGCCTGCCTCCTTATCAATTGAAAATTCAAAATAAAATTTCTAATTTGGCTTTCCTTCACTTGTCAATCCCTTGCAGACTAAGCACAGACCATACAAAATTATGCGAAGCGTAAAACCCATTTATAGAAATTTTGAATATTTACCGGCTATTCATTCCAGCAAATTGTGCAGATGCCGTTAAACAACAAGTTTTGCGGTAACGTGGTGAATAAGGCGGTATTGGAATGTACCTAGTAGAGATGGGCTTATTATATCCGAAGCCGGATCGACTCGGATTTGATTCCGCTTCATGGTGGAGTTATATCCGCTAAACAACTCCACGTCTCCGACAATTTTGAAACCGAAATACTCGAAACAAATGTGTTCTATAGTACGCTGTTCATGTATCTAAGGATTTGTCAAATCCCATTAATTATTTGAAATAAAAATTTATGAAAAATTATCAATAAAATAATTTTTCTAAAAAATTCACGAATAAATGACGGATTGTAAAATTTTTCGGTCGACCAGATGATCGACTCAGTGACTCGTATTTTTAGCAGTGTTGACCAAAGTAAAAACGCAAAACTTGAGAATCAAATTCAATTCAATGATTTCCTTTTGATGAAAAAATAATTGATTTTTCGGATTAATTTTATATAAAAATTATGTAGTAAACTTTGTAATAAAAGCAAAACATAATACTTCTGCTTTCAAAATTTTTCTTCTGCTATTTCCATTTGAGAATTAATATTATATCGCGTAGTTCGATTAGCATATTATTACTTTTACACAATTATATAATTGTGTAAAAGTAATAATATAATACTGAATATTTTTTACTGCTTAAATACTAATGATATCACTGATAAATTTTGTACTCTAAAGTGTTGTTATTTCAGGCTATGGAAAAACAAGATTAAATAAATGTATTTCGTTTCGTATATTTTTCGGTATTTATATTGCTTCGGTATGTTGATTGCCGTCATTTACGGCCAAAGATTGTCGTAGTTAGAAATATTACCCCTTACTATTCAATAAATTATACATTTGAGCTATTCACACTTGAATACGATTTCATTGTTCTGTATCTTTAAAGTAACATTTTTGTATTTTCTGGAGAATACACAATGGTATTTATTTTGATTTTTATACCTAAAAAAGGTCATAAAACTGCCTGCGAGACAAGAAAGTGACCGCTTCCTTCCTAAAGCAAAAACGACAAAAACACTAAATGCCTGTACAGTTAACAGATTTAATACCAGTTTAAGGAAGTCGGACATGACAAATCCTGTGAAACAACTCCACTCGGATTCACTCCGAGGGAGGAGTTGTATGGGAGTGATAACTCCGGAGTGAGGAGTTATCCGTTATACCCATCTCTAGTATCTAGATATAGAAAGGGCATTTAAAAATTGTAAGAAAAATTTAGCTGAAGCTACGTTACTCATGTATCAACGTCTAACGTTGGTTGCAGCAACAAATCATTAATGCAGGTGGCTATGCATAAATAAGCATAATGGGACCAACTTCTTAAAGAAAAAATATGCCATAAACGATAAAGAATATGCTGTGTGTGTTTGATAGGGTAGAACATTTGTCACATACACATACCACAATTCTATTACCAATTCGTCATAGCGGATGCATTAACTCGTATTAAGATACTCAAAAATGCAGCTGAGATTTTGAGGCGATTTTAAAAGAAAACATAGTGATGTAGATGCTCCAAGAGTGCTATTAAATTCCTGGTTTCTAGAAAAATATTTCCTGAACTCTAGAAAAATATTTTATTGAGAACGTAAAATTTTTTTATTGTGTTTCTGACTTTGTATACGAGTACATTACAGTATGACATTAGTCATACATACTTTTTATCAATCTACATAAAAATTTTATGTTATTGGATTGGATTTAAAAATACAGCACCATGCATTATAAAGATTATTCGACACATTGGTAGATACATGTTTAGAAGTATTTTGATTGTCTACAGAAATGTAGACCACAAAAACACAATGTAAACAATCGGCAAAAAATACTTTGAATTTCAAAGATTATATATGTCTATATAATGTGTTGCATATTTACTCAAATTTTTCTCGTGAAAATTCGATTACAAATCAAGTAATAACGGACGAGGGTTAAAAACTTTCACCACAAAATTCTAAGCGCGAATAGGTTTATAACCTCCAAATGCTTTTTAAAATTGAGCAAGTATCAAAATATGATAAATATGTGTGCGATTCGACATACATGTCACTAGTATTATAAGAGTAATTAATAGAGTTATTTGGGTGGCCACTCTAACCTGTGGCCCACGCCAGTCCACCCGCATCCTACATATAGACATAGTAATCATGCCGTTATCAAAAGGATTTTGTTGTTGTCTAATATGAATTGATCGTTTTTTTGTTGACCTAAAGCAGTCCCAAAAAACGACCAAGTGCAAGTGAGATACCAAAGAAATTTGCAAAACATCTACTTTTCAGTCACACGCACTATGCTGTGCGATGATGAAGAATTTATGATCTTGAAGATTCTTTTCGCAAACACTCATAAATTTAATTCATTTCATACATTTTATTTTATAAATTTCTAAAATACGTAGTGCCATAAGACTGAATGAAATTATTGTACAGAAGTGTTCGAGCCTCACAAATTTTATTAATCCATCTCTCTCTACCTGACATAATAAAATAATGTCCTACCCTACTGTAGGTACTAAGCTAGTTATAAGAAATTATTCATTCTGTACGTATACCTTGACCCGATAACATCTAATACAATTTACTAAAATTAAATACATTACTTTTCCACAAACAATTTCTGAATTAGTTATTATTTTCCATTCAATTGTTTGTTATTTCAGGTCTGATATAGCCTTTTTGATAATTAATTATATCTGGTCCTTCGAGGTAATAAAGTGTCCGTTTGTAGTGATTTTTTAATTGACTTTTTTAATAAACATTGTGTCGGGCGCTTACAAATTCTGGTCCAATTCGAGCCGGATTCGACCTCCAGTGTAAAACTTATTCTTATATTAACTAATATAAACTAAAAAGTGCACAGTTATTATCAACAGCGTAATCCACTGGAGACACTAAATCTAACTTACAAAGTGCACAGTGATTTCCAACAGCGTAATCCACTGGAGCCACTAAATCTAACCTACAAAGTGTACAGTGATTATTAACAGCGTAATCCACTGGAGCCACTATATATAACTTACAAAGTGTACAGCGAATCAATCAATCAAGCGGTCAATAAGCTACAGAATCACCACATCAAACAAGGTTAGTCACAGCAATCCTTTCTAACTTATCCTAAACTCATCCTAAATCTTCATATTTTTTACCTATATCTATACTTAACCATCTCTAGAATTTTGTGTGAATCTACATTAAAATGGATTCATTAAAGTCATTACAATCTTTACAAAACAAACTAACATTAATAAAAGCTCGTCTAGCAGAATTTAAACAAACTTGAAACGAAATGTCAAAAATTCCGTGTAGCGAACTAAATGTATTACAGATAAACGGTATTTTGGAAAAAGTGAAACCTATGATAGACAAAATACACTACCTTTTTAGACGACGAAGAAGAAATTGATCAATTATTAGAAACAGAACTACTTGATTTTGATGACAATCACACTAGATGTCTATCAAAATTACGTAAACTACTTAATAAAGCATCCACTAAATCTGGCTCTACTAGCAGCTTTAGTGATCAAGCAATCAAATCGTCAAACAATATAAAACAACCTCCAATTTTGATCAAATTACCTGAGTTTGATCAAAATATTAATAATTTCCAAAAAATTAATTACCCTAAACCCGAGACAGGGAGCATAACTGAATCTTTGCCTATAATCGACAAAAACTATTCCTTCGCAGCAGAATTATCAGAAACACAAAACGAAAATAATAAAATTACGTATAATAAATAAATTACATTCCGACAAATTCTTTTAACGCAAACATTTTAAAAATTCCAAAATTTGAAAAATTACCAGACTCAACATTTAAGAAGAGTACTAAAGCAAATTTTGTAATCGACAACGACACCTTTTGCAATAAAAACATAAAATTAGGTAATAATAAACCTGATTCGCATATTACTCAATTCGGCTTAAACGGGTACACGCATCCCGAGTCTTTTACACTTTATAATTCTACCTCAAACCTGGAAAACCAGGTACTAACCGGAAAGTAAAATCTCACCCCTAATACTACAAGAATTACCTGGCGATTCGGTATAAAAATTCCTTTTGACAACAATAAAAATCTGACACGTAATAAACATATTATGTTAAAGAGATTTAAATTTTTTGAAAACTACTCACGATCAAGCGATAAATTATCTGAAGAATATTACATGATTTTTGGGGCAAATAATATACTTTCATTACTAACAACTAAACAAAATTTAACAAAACTTTTAGTGAACGACAAATTAAATCTATATGATTTTAAAACTAATCATTTTAAACTTTTAGATAAACCTTATCTTTATTTTAACAAACGAACTGCTAAAACTCTAGATATATTTTGTAACATACTAGATAGTTTTAGATTCAATAAGATAGCCTTAGCTAATAACGCTATTAATAAAACTATGATTAAAATACTTATTTCGGAAGCTACTGCTCCAATATGTTATGCTATAGATTTTTTACCATTTACATTATACCTATATTATTAATAACTCAACAATTACCACACGAATTTTTCAACGCGGCAAAATGGGCATACGGAACTTTTACGTATATATGCTTTATCAGGAAAAATTATTTTTCTAAAATACATTTAATTACTTCGAAATTTATAGTAATGACTTTAAAAAATATAACACTTCAACGACTTAAACTTTTAGCAAATCTTATACAGAAAGAAAAACGCGCATTAAACTTTACATTTGATAAGAAATTTGATTTGAATAACTATACGGTTACTTTATTTCTTTTAAATCTCGATCATACAAGCGGAAAGCCTTTATAACTAATAGAGTAGACGAAATAGAAACAAATTGTGATATAAACAGTTTGACTTCTAATACTGTAGTTAATCTAAACTTACGATTTCGATAAATCGGTTACGAAAATCTTTCGATACAAACAACTGTTTAACTTTTAAAGTTCCAATAACAAAAATGGAATGTGAAACTATTAAACTTGTTTCAAAAAATACTTTTATTATCTTGATTGATTGTTGTATCATTAAAGCTCTTCATATTGAATAAACTTTTAATTTGACTGCAAAATACTTTGTGGCCACACGGAAATGGTTCATAGCGCAAAGTTGCAAAATTTACAAAATATATTCAGAAAACAGTTCAAATTTTGTTAAACGCATCAAACTTAAAACGATTTCATATGATACTACAACATAAATCAATTAACGCAAGGGCAACAACTAATTTTGCAATTAAACTTTTAATAAATTATATCATATCAAAGACCCTTCATTTCGAAACTATCGATTCACTATCTATTCATCTGTTAAATCTTATAAAGAGCGTTAAAATGAGATATCGGGAACACTTATTTAACTTACAAACATTCTTATGAATAATTTTACTTAAATACATTTTAACGCAGATTGACAAAATTCTAAAACTGAATTTTCTTTGATTCCAAACCTAATTACTAGTCCTTAATAATTCACTTACCAATTGGAAATTCTTTAACCTTTATACCTAACCCACTATTGCTTGAAATACCTGTCAAGAAATTATTCCGGAATCCACGACTGCAGGGATTAACCTTTTGGAAGCATGCAACAAGATCAAAATTGCATACGCGATTGTTATATCTAATTGAAATCTTTCAACCCTTGTGACAATTTTTTTTTTTTTTTTTTTTTTGTTACAATTTATTTTTGTTAATCAAGACTTTAATGTCTTATTTACAAAATTGATATGAGCAAAAAAAAATACAAAAAAAAAACAAAAAATGCAATACATTGAATACAAAATGAAAAAAGTTAAAATAAAAATTAAATTAAAACAGTAATACAAAAATAATAACATAAATGAACGATGACGTGATGATGTATGCCGCGTACTACGTCAGGACGCGTGCAGACATTGGGCTAGGTGTTTGGTAGATCGGAAGGCCATTTCTTGCTCAATCTTCTTATCGGTCTCTGAATCGCTTGAATTGTAGGATTTGTATGCTGGATTAATTTGTTGTTGAAAGATGAACTTCTAATCTTGATCATTTCGTTGACAGTTGAGATTTTCAAATCCTTATGTAGGCAAAAATTCGAAATATACCAAGGCGCATTAGTAAGGATACGCAGAATTTTATTCTGGCACCTTTGAATGATGTTTATGTTAGATTTGCAAGAGCAACCCCATAGTTCGATTCCATAAGTCCAAATGGGCACTATGATAGTTTTATACAAAAGTACCTTATTATCGAGAGAGATTTCAGATTTCCTCCCAAAAAGCCAGTAAAAATCTTTTATTTTCAGTTGGATTTGTTTCTTTTTATATTCAATGTGCGTTCTCCATGTCAATTTCGAATCAATGTGCATGCCTAAATATTTAACAGAATTGCATAGTGGAATTATTGAATTGTTCATGATGATAGGTGGACTGTTGTGATGTTTTAGAGAAACAATTATGTGCTGAGATTTTTCGATATTGATTTTGATATTCCAATCTAAAAACCATTTTTCGAGACTAGATAAATAATTTTGTAACTGACAAGTTGCTGTTCTAATATCGGAATTGCATGAAATAATTGCTATGTCATCGGCGTAAGTGCATATGGTTAGAAGATCATCTGTGGGCATATCGTTTGTGAAAAGAAGATAAAGTACAGGGCTTAGCACACTGCCCTGTGGTACCCCGCATTTTATATTTCTGATGCTCGAAGTCACATCTTTAATTTTGATTCTAAATTTTCTATTAAGCAAATATGAGCTTAAGATATTGAAGTAGTTTGGAAAAGTTGTTTTGATTTTATATAGGAGTCCTGAGTGCCAAACCTTATCAAAAGCCTGACTGACATCTAAGAATACGGCTACGCTGTGTTCCTTTCTATTCATGGCTTCAAGAATACGAGACACCGTTCTGTTGCATTGTTGAATTGTAGAGTGATTTTTTCTGAAGCCAAACTGATGGTGAGGAATCCAACTATCATTCGGATGATCTTCTGACAATCTCTGCAACAAAAGTCTCTCTAAAATTTTTAATATCGATAAAAACTGATAGGACGGTATGAATAGCAGTGTGATGGTTTTTGTTTGGTTTAGCGATCATAATAATTTCTGCAGTCTTCCACGCTGTGGGCCAATAATTGTATTGAAGTATGGCGTTGAAAATATTTGTTATATATAAAATACCTTTTGTAGGCAATTCTTTTAACATCTTTGGAGTAATTTTATCCATACCCGGCGAAGATCTATTTTTTATCCTTTTTATTTCACATAAGACGTCATTTGGTGAAAAATGTCCTAACGGTGTAGAATGTATGGGTTGATTTACGAAATTGTTAATTAAATTATTCTGGGAAATATTTCGAGCGCTAAAAATGCTACTTAGATGATCAGCAAATGCCTCCGCTTTTTCTTCGTTGCTTTTTGCCCAAATGAATCCGTTTTGATTGGTTATTTTCAGAGGAGGGTTTTGTTGTAGGGGTTTACTTTTGTTTCTGATTGGTTTCCATATGGAATTATCGTATCTATTTAGCTGCAATATATACGACCTGAATGTACAATTCTTCCATTCTTTCATTTTTTTCCTCAGCGTGTTATTGAGATGATTGAGCGATGTCTTATCCGTTGGTAGATGAGAATGTTGCCAGGTACGTCTTGCTCTTCGTTTCTGTGCAATAAGCTTCTTAATCTCTTGCGGAATTATTAGATTATCATTTCTTGGAATAATGTTCGGGGTGATCTGCTTGGTTGTTTCACGTACAATCTCAGAAAAATAATCTATATTATTTTCTATATCAATAACGCTTGTAGGCCTAGATTTTGGAAATAATTTTGAATCAAGTATGGATTTGAATTGAATCCAGTTAGAAAGATTGTTGTGTAGAATATGATTGTTGATAACTGGAGTAGGAAATGTGCTAAACGTCACAAGTATTGGAGAATGATCTGAAGAGAGATCGTAACTAGATTCAACATTGAGATTTGAAAGATCAATACCTTTCACAATAAAAAAATCTAAAAGGTCTGGAACTTTAGTAGGGTCAGAAGGCCAATAAGTTGGACTGCAAGTTGAAATAAAGGAGAGGTTATTTTGCCCTATGGCTGCATGAAGAATCTTTCCTTTGGCTGTAGTCAGTCTAGAACCCCAGGCAATATGTTTACAATTAAAGTCACCACCAATGATAAATTTATTACCTAATTGAGAGAAAAATGAAGAAAACTGAGCACAAGAAATTTTGAATCTTGGTGGACAATAAACAGCAGAAACACAAAAATTATATAAATTTGTTTCAACAGAAATTTGAGTTGCTTGTAGAAAATCATCAGAAATATTTGGTAGAACAAAATGCTTTATATTATTTTTGATTAATATAGCCGAACCGCCGCGAGCCCTGCCACTTGGGTGATTTGAATTATAAGTAGTGTAGTTATAAATTTTAAAGTAGTTTTTTTCAGTGAAGTGAGTTTCTGAGATTAATAAGATATCTATTAAGTTTAACTTTAAAAAACATTCTACTTCATTTTTGTGAGGTATTAAACCGTTGGCATTCCATTCAGCAATTTTAATTATTTTTGCCATTGCTTTTGTTGTTGACTAACGTGGATAACATATTTATTATTATGGTGTTCTGTTGCAAAAGCTGATTGAAGATATTTTTAAATTCTAAAATAAGTGTTGCTAGAGAATCAGAATCGGGATTTGAAGGTGAATGATTAGAAGCAGAGTAATTGTTTTTTGCAATGTCTGCATAGGATGAATTTTGAATTGTTTGATTTAAGGCCGGAGAAATGTTGTTTATTTTATTATTAGAATTAGAATTATTAGAATTATTAAAATTTTGGTTATTTGGATTTGGATTTATGACTGATTGATTTACTGGAGTTTTGTTTCTTTGTTCTTTAATTTTTTGGAAGTATGAGCAACCGCGATAATTAGCTGGATGAGCACCGTCGCAAAAATAACAACATGCCGGAGCATTCGGATCTTTGGTACAAGCTTTAGTATTATGATTGTCACCGCATTTTAGGCAAGCAAATGGTCTATTCCAGTATTTTTTGGTGTGATTAAAGAGTTGACAGCGAGTGCATTGTATAATGTTGTTGGACTTTCTCGGTGGTTCGACGCGTATTATGCAGTTGAATAATTTATAAATGTTATAAATATTTTTGTTATTTCTATTTGGTTCCAGATCAACAAAAAACATATTAAGAGGTTCTTTTGTTATTCTATGTCTAATATTTAGGATATTACGTACGACATGACCCTGTTTTAATAGTTCTAATTTAATTGCATCTGTGCTTGTCGAAAAGTGTACATTTCTAAGAACAACCCTATAAGCCTTCTCTTCTTTTAATTGATATGTATGATACACGGCATTAGTTTCTTTTAGATGTTTGGATAAAGTTCGAAAATGGTCGACAGAATTACATAGAATTTTAAATGTATTGTTAGCTAAACTTCTCAGGAAATATTGATCATGCGGAATTATTTCATTTAATTGATTAGACATATCATTAATATCGTCAACTCCGTAAATAAATATTGGAGGGGGCTTACTGACTGGGGCCGGTTTAACTAAGTTGTCATCATTAGCTGTGTCTATTGTTGAAAGGGCCGAAAATCTGTTTTGAATTTTGACATCTATTCCTAATGGTTCAAATGAAGTTTTTCTTTTTTTGAAATTGACTACTTGCCATGAATTAGGAGGTTTCTTGACATCAGAATGTGGTTGAGTGAGGCTTGTAGATGCATTATTACTAGATGATATTACTTCCTGTCTTGAATCAGAAACTGATGAAGTTGAACGCAGCGAGACCTTTTCCGATGTAAACATATTGGTCCGACCTTCTTCGCGAGGTATCTTGCTGTATTTGCTGGATCCAATAACGGTCTTTCGTAGTTTTGGGATTTCTGATGGTTTACTGTCCGATTCCATATTCCACAAACGCACATTAGAATCTCGATTATGTATGGTTTTTTGTAAGCAATTATTTAATTATCTGTACACTTTTGTAAGCTTTTCATGCAATTTTAATAAACCGTAAAATTCAATCTGACATGCACTTGTTTTTTCGTGGAGGATAGTGAAAAAAGGCCCTTGTGACAAATAAAACAAACAATAGTGTGGTGAATTGTACAACAATAAAACTTTGTGTACTAACAATTAACAGTGATATATACCATATCTTACAAATCAATGCATAAACTATTTTATCTTGAGACTTTAAACACCAAACCTGTGAGTGTTACTAATGGACATTATAATCAATAGTGAATTCATAAACTGTGTTATCACAAGACTTTAAACGTTACTAAAATTTAAGTGATATTAAAATCAATCATTTTTACATATTATTATAACTAATTAATCTTTATATATTTATATTGTAAGTTTACTATAACACTATAACTATATGAAGTAATATTGAAAAATCATGTAAATTAATTTCCCATTGTTTTTTCAAACGTGGCGGCATGTTCGAGCCTCACAAATTTTATTAATCCATCTCTCTCTACCTGAGATAGGTAGGTACTAAGCTAGTTATAAGAAATTATTGATTCTGTACGTATACCTTGACCCGATAACATCTAATACAACTAACTAAAATTAAATACATTACATTTCTACAAACAAATTCTAAACCAGTTATTATTTTCCATTCAGTTCTATATTATTTCAGGTCTGATATAGCCTTTTTAATAATTAATTATATCTGGTCCTTCGAGGTAAAAAAGTGTCCGTGTGTAGTGATTTTTTAATTGACTTTTTATAATAAACATTGTGCCGGGCGTCTTCAATAAGTAAGTAAATAATTTTAAATTATTATATACTAAAATATTCTATAAAAATCAATACAAATTGGATCGTGTACAAAATATATAATTCTCACCTTGGATCGGCCCTGAATTCGTTTGCCGTCATTTAGCTGAATCCACGCATCCCAGCGATGTCTGTACAAAGTAATTTTATTCCACTTATTGAGGATAATAGTTTGCTCAGACCGTATTATTCCTAGTCCAGAACCACAATCAAATCTGCAAATAAAAACAAGAATAGAAACGATTTCCGATGAATGAGATGACGCATCAGATGCGAAAGCGGCGGTGAGGTAAATTATGATCCAAATGTATAAGATATTTAATGAGCCAATCCTCCGATAAAATAGAGTGTAACCTCGCATTATTCCATTCCCCAAAGAGGGTCAATTTGTGGCGGCATTAGCTCATGTGTAGCGTTTCCGACACGCCGAAGGTTCGGAATTCGAATCCCCGGCAAAATATAGAAATACTGTTAAAAATAGTTTGACATAATGTAAAAAATAGTTTGAAATAATGTTAAAAATAGTTTGAAATCGTATTAAAAATAGTTCAATCATGTATAAAAAAGTTTGAGAATAAAAATAAAATTGAATATAAGTAATTGAAGGAAGTAATGAAAGTAAGAATAGAAGTGATGAAGACGTAAGAATATAGAAGATATAATGATAGATAATAAAGAAGAAAAAAGAAGAATGAAGTTACGTTGAAGAGTACATAGAATAGGTCAATAGAAGGGTTGATAGTTAAATTTGTTTACCCTTATTTAAACTAATTGTTTACACTTTTGCCAGGGTAAAGGTTCATTAATGTAGTTGGTCTTTTTCATTCCACCCACATTTAAGCTTTTTAGAGATTATACAAAAAACGATTGAATCTAACTTAAAATTGAAAATACATTTTGAAAATAATCAAATAATGTATACTTAAAAATTATATTGAGACTTATCAAATCACGAAATCAACTTTTGACACAAATTAAGGTTGTGAACTAAACAGCAATGTGTATAACCAAACTAGTAGTGCATGGCATCGTGCCTTAAGACAAATTGCTGGAACTTCTGGTACCGTAATAAAATATTCGAGGAATAATAAATGATTTCAAATAGATTATTATAAATACAGTATAGTTCGTTATTTGTATGTTATAGACAAAATATAGGAGCTTATAAACTGTACGATGACGATTTTATATGTTTACGTTAAATAAATGAATCTTAACTCACACAGTGTAAAAATAAAAATAATTTTGTATTTTATGCTTTTTCAATTTTTCAAATCAGTTGAGCATGAATACAATTCATGCGTCCACGTTTTCGAGCGCACGGATCAACCGATTTGAATGGTTAAAAAAATATTCGATTTCAATTGATAGTGAGATGAGCTGATTAGTTTTTGGCAAAGGCAGGTTCAGCCGTTTCGGAAAGCAAAGAGTGCAACAAATAGAAATCAAGTTTCTGAGAAAACGGAGCATGATTTGAATGATCCTATAAACATTCAATTTGTAATGATGGGTAGAAAAGGTAGTTTAATTTTGGCAAAGGTCAAATTTAAATAATTAAAAAAACCTTCTGCTTGTGTTAACAAAAAGATTGCTTTGGGAAAAAACATTCTTTTTTGTTTCATTTTTTTAATTTAAATGATTTCTAGATTAGGCGAGAGATGATTACTTTTCACATGGTTTAAAATGACTTAAAGCGTCGAAAAACACAAAGTTAATCTTGAGTTTACCTGGCAAGGGAAAAGACTAGCAACAGTTATGGTGATGACTGGTTGCACATCTTTTTCCCTCTACTTAATATATATATATATATATATATATATATATATATATATATATATATATATGAGTTAAATCAATCAATCAAGGGCAATACTTCAAATAAAAGGCAGAAATTTAGAAGTTAATCTTTTTCCAAACGTTTCGACATAGGATTTTATGTCATCATTAGAATGAACATTGAGAAATTAATATAAACTAGAAAAAAATGACAGAAATTGGAGAAAGAACTATAGATACAAGTATTATATTATAACAACAATAACAATTTTAACTAAAGAGATAGACAAACATAAGAAATGAAAAGTAAAAAGAAATATATACAAACATACAAAAGCGCAATACTTATACATAAATATACATATATGCAGTACATATATATATATATATATATATATATATATATATATATATATATACAATATACATGTACAAACACATACACATATACATATATATATATATATATATATATATATATATACATATATACATATACATACAGTAGCGGCGCTAGGCGTCGGCGGTGTCGGCGACCGCTGACGGCCTCGCGCTTCAAGGGGCCTCTTTTAAAAATTTTAATTATTTAAAGTTTAGTTTTTAATTTTTATTTAATTTTTTTATGCTGATGTGCGAGTAAAGATGGTGATTAGTGGTTTACGGGCACTCTCAGTTTACTCTCTTATCTCTTATGGACACTATCTAATATCGTCTGTCATCACTATTATAGATTATTAAATCTAAATAACTCCGCGCAAGACGGCTAGTTTTCTGGTTGTTTATATTTGTATGTTTCTTATGTGAGCATAATGTAAATAATTATACCATTTGGGAATATAAACAAGTAGTTATCTTAACGTATCCAAACAGTAAATAAATATTCAAGGAATATAATTGATCAATGCTCCATCAACGAGAAATAACATTGATCAACGAGAAATAACAATGGGTTGAATTTTTTTTAAACAAATATTATAAATACTGTTAATTTGAAACTAATCATTGTTTCATACCGTCAACACAAGCGATATATTGTTTTTAAACATTATAATCGGATGATGAGTTCTTCCAAAAACTGATGCATCACCAAATTGATTGATAATCTTTTAACTGTTTTTGCATCTCCTAAATTGCTGGATCTGCCTTTGCCAATTTATCAACAGAAATCGAATGTTCTTTTAATCATTTAAATCGGTTGATCCGCTCTGATGCCGTCGACTAAATTATATTTTTAAATAATCCGACATTTCGACATTTCTGAACCGATTTTGGAAATTCAAAAATTCCTTTATTTTCAGTTGGCTATCGTGCTGATTAGTTCTTCGTAAAAATCGGCCGCGCCGTTTCTTCGTAATTAATTGTAGAATTCAAAAAATTCTCTGTATAGAGACAAAAATTATAGTCTAAACTAACATAAATTTTATGGAACGACAATATAAAATTTTATTATATTTTGAAATAATGGCCCGATCTTATAGGTTATGCCCCATGTGTACATTCTATGTGCGAATTTGTTATTATGATTATAAGTTTTTTAATCAAATTAATCAATTGTAGATTGCAAAGTTTTGTCTAATTAGTTATTGATTAAGTCGGTGGTTTCTAATCATTTTCATTCAGAAAGACTTGAACAGACGAAAAATTATAAAATTAGCTAATCGAATGATTTGGCAATAAAGAACCTTCTTCGGAATAATTATTTAATTCCAATGTTTTACTAATATCTGAAGACCGAATTTTTTTGCCGAAGAGTTTGTTTATTTTAACATGTGCAATTTTTGTCTATTTCAATTAGTGTAATTATTTGATTAGAAATATATATCATACTTTCTTTTAACAATAATTATTTTTTAACTTTTTAACATGGACGATGTGCTGATTAGTTTTTGGCGAAGGCAGAACAAATCGTTTCTAAGACACGGGGCAAAAAGTGGCAAAATGATAATTCAGTTTTTGAGAAAACAAAGCGTCTGATTAACAAAATGAAAAACTGGAAAAGAAAAGCCATTTGGCGGACAAAAGTGATCATTATACACACGCGCATCAAATTATCAGATATTTTATAAAGATTTGAGTAATAATTACAAATTTTGTTTACTTGTTTATGCATTCCGTACCAATGTACTCGTATAACCGTTAGATCGCAACGCGGTGTTCGCGCACTTCGATATTTCGTCTCAAGGAGGTAACGTGGCGTGACTGCTTTAAAAAAAAGTTCAAAATTTTCGAAAAGTTTTGAAATAAAAATAAATTGTTCAAGTTAGAAAAAAAGTAAATTTTTTTCAAAGTTTTCAAAAAATATTTTTTTTTAACATCTAAATTACGGCACGGAAAGTCTAATGTAATTGGCCTTAAAAAAGGGGGTCCTCGCAAACGAATTTCGCTGACGCCGACGAATTGTCTAGCGCCGCCACTGTATACATATATACATACATATATACACATATATACACATATGCATCTATACACATATATACATATACATATATATATATATATATATATATATATATATATATACTAGATGACATGACAGTCGTTGTCATGTACCCACATCTACGTTTTTTTTTATTACCCTATACTAATATTTATACCGTTCAGTTAAAAATAATCATTATTGGTTTTCGAATTACTATTTACATCAATATATGAGTGATGTTAAGTGTAGAACTGCTTCAAACAAAATGATTATTCTCAATTCCCACAGTTAACACGTTAATTATCCATTTAACAAATATTAAAAAATGTTCAATGAAATTGTATATTAAAAATTACACACTGCGATTCATAGAACAAATTTATTTACAATAGCTCAATTTATTTTAATGCATTTAAGTGTTATCCAATGTTTTTAGTCATACCTGTAAATGTGGATGTTTTTTATATATTTTTTTAAATTTTTTTTGTTATTTAATTTATTCTGCCTGTGTGAGCAAGCCTGTGTCTTGATGGATAATCCATGAAGGGGTGTAGCGAGGAGCGTTTAATATTTGTCTCAGGATTTTGTTTTGAGCACGTTGGATGATGTTCAGATTGCTTTTTTTTGCTGTACCCCAAAGTTGGAGACCGTAGGTCCATATGGGCTTGAGTACCACCATGTATATTAACAGTTTATTGTAAACTGAGAGTTCAGGATTTTTGTTTAGTACCTAGTAGAATTTTTTAAAGATTTGATCTAATTGCTGTTTTTTATTAATTATATGTTGTTTCCAATTTAATTTCCTATCCAGGTGGATGCCGAGGTATTTCACCGACTCTTCGGGAGGAATCATTGTATTGTTAAGTTCAACTGCAGGACATGTTTGATTGCATAGTGTGAATGTTACATTAACCGATTTTGAGCTGTTGACCTCTATTCGCCACAGTGAAAACCATTTTTCAGCTTTGTTCAGTTGTTGCTGAAGACTGCACGATGCTGCCAATGGATCTTTGTTTACGGCGATAATACACGTATCATCAGCAAATGTGGCTACACTTGTGTCCGTAGAGATTAGAAAATCTGCTGTATAAATTGAAAATAATGTAGGGGCAAAGACGCTCTCTTGAGGCACCCCGGAATTTATATTAGTATTAGCTATACTGACGAAAAATTTTCTATTTTGTAGATAGGATTTTATCAGTTGAAATAAAGTATCTGGAAGACATGTTTTTACTTTGTACATTAGGCCTGTGTGCCAGACTTCAATGCCTTTGTGAGATCTAAGAAGGCTGCAGAACAATACTCTTTTCTATGGAATGCGTTGTTGATTATGTTTACAATCCTATGAACTTGCTCTATAGTAGAATGTTGGTCGCGAAACCCGAATTGGTGGTTTGGAATTAGATCCTGATCCTGCAGGATATCTTTGAATCGCCAAATGATCATTTTTTCAAAAAGTTTTGAAATGCAAGGCAGCAAACTGATCGGCCTGTAAGATGAAATAAGATGAAGGTCCTTTCCTGGTTTAGTAATTGTAAATGTGGATGTATAATTGAATGATTTTTGTACACGTGTTATAGATACACGTGTTAAGAATTGAAATCTTCTAAAAAGTATAACAAATTCAGAAAAAATTAATATATAGCATGCGCGGTAAAGGTACAATATCACCTTGGATTTTTCTACCCAAAATATTTGCTTCAATAATGTTGCCTATAATTTTTGTAATTTCGTACCATATTTTAACTGGCTTTTAGTATTTTAATATCTAAATTAAATTTTTCTCACTAATAATTCAATATACATTGTTGTATTGTGATTCAACCTACGATCAAAAAAATTATTGCAGTAAATGGAGAGGAAAAAAGCGTATGCGCTGTGAATTTATTTACTATGTTTCAATTTGTTTGATATTTTGGGAATATGCTAATATTAATCTTAAGTTCAGAAGTGAAAACAATTTGCACTCCTTCACCACCCCCGGCATTAATTGGATTATAACTATTTTAATTCTGATTTTGTCAGAACTTGTAATATACTATTTTAATGGTAATTAAATGACCTACAACTTTCTCTATCATAAATTTTACCGTAACTTCTCTTATTTTAAAACGGTGTAGGGTTAAAGGGCTCGAACGAGACTCTGGTTTGACAGCCGCGCACTCTTTAAACAATTATAACTCTATCAATATTTGTGTAACAGAAAAATATTAAAAAGCAATAATTACTCAGAAAAATACCTTGAATTTTTATATTTATACTTTTATACATATTCTTTCAGAGATATTATAATGAGAAATTGGTTCTTTTCTTAAATGGATTTTTTTTCATGTAATCATGAGTTTTTTTTAAATCGTTTGTACTAAAATTGTGGTATTTTCTAGAATCCATCAAGATCTCTTAAACCAAGTTAATTCTAGATGGAAACCAATTATTTTTAATTTTGGTGAAAATTGCACTCACAAAACTATTCGATTTAAATGAAAACTAGCTGTAAGTGGAACTCTGTCTTAAGGCAATTAAGGCATCGTGCCTTAAGGCAAATTGCTGAAACTTCCCGTACCAAAAATTATTTTTTTTTAAAAACGATTAACATTTTTGAAAAAAATTAACTTCGAAAAAATAAGATGGACAAATTGGACAAAAAATTACTTTTTTTTGAAAAAAAAATTTTTTTAAAAAAAAAAAAAAAATTTTAAATTCTTTTTTTTTTGAAAAAAAAATGTTTTCTTTATTTTGACATATTTTGGAAGATCTGACCTTTTTTCAAAGCAATCGTACTGCTTTAACTGCATAAAGACGAAATATCAAAGCGCGTAAGCGCCGCGTCGCCGTCTAACGCGTAAACATTGATACGGAACCCATAGGAATGTAAACAAAATTCATACTTATTGTTAAAATCTCTATAAAATATCTGATAATTTGATGTGCATATGTCTAATGATCATTTTTGACCGCCAAATGGCATTTTTTTTTACTTTTTTCATTAGATCTCCGAAACCGCTAGACCTGCCTTTATGAAAATTTGGTCAATTCTTTATCTTGTCAATACAAGTAAAACGTTTTTTGACTTATTCAAATTGGACACTCCGTTCTCTTAAAAACTGAGTTACCGTTTTCGGCACTTTTTGCCCCGTATCTTTGGAACGGCTTGACTTGTCTTTGCCAAAAACTAATCAGCACGTCTCCTTATCAATACGAATCGAATGTTTTTTGAATTATTCAAATCGGTTGATCCGTGTTCCCGAAATCGTCGACGAAAATTTGTATCCGCACATACATACACACACGCACATACATACATACATACACACACACACACACACACACACATACATCCATTTTTTCTAAGGTATGCCAAAATGTTCAGAAACCTCTGAAACGCAAAGATAAATAAAAATTTTCATTTTCGATTTTTTTGCGATTACTATAACTATCCCTACGGGAAGTTAAAAAAAACATTGTATGCGTCTTTTATTTGCATGATAGATCACTCACTTTAGACGTAAAAGTACTCATACTAAAGCTGAATAGTAAAATAGTAAAATAGTGAATAGTGATAACTGAATAGTTAATAGTAAATAGTGAATAGTTATTAGTAAATAGTAAATTAAAAATAGTTAAATAGGTAATAGTTAATGGTTAAATTGTTAATAGCTATCAATTAAACAGTTAATAGTTCATAGTAAATAATTAATAGATAAATTGTTAATAGTTAATAGTGAAAAATCAATAATGGATATTAATATGCATATGACTGAAATTAAATAATATAAATATAAATATAAACATAAATATAAATATAAAATATAAATATAAATATAAATATAATCAACTGTCCTGCGCAATTGTAAACAAAAATTGTTTCAATTGCGACAGCAACAGTAAGTTTGTTATAAAATTTATTTAGTCCATAAACAGTACATTACAAAAACACCTTGTTTTATTATTAATGACCCAGATACTATAGTATATAATAGTCGAGTAGTTCTTGTAAAAGTTAGTAAAATCCTAGACACTGTAAGTGACTCTAGTTTATTAGACATTGAATGTCATATTGTTAGTGTTGTTCAATAAAGTGGTTATAATTACGGAAGAGCTTGTATTTTATTTACACCAAGTCTTCCAGCTAATACCTATAGGAAACCACCCCGTTCCGAGGAGACTTATCAAACCAGTACCCCGCTTATCATATATCTGTGGACGAGTTGAGCTTGGGTTGCTAGGATTACCCCTACATAGCTAGAAGGACCCAGAAGCAACCAAGTCAACAACCACGCCGTCACATTTCATGGTAACAGCGGTGGGATTTCCTGAGACAGTGAAGTGCTAAAGGGCCATATTCCACCCCAAACGCACGAAGGACTCAAAGGACACAGGTGGCAGCCAAACCAACCGGAGCTTTTTGGACAATACTACTAGGATTTTACTCCCCAAGTAAGTGACTTTTTTCTTTTCTCTCTGAAAACAATGGCGCATTCTCCCAGAAGATCCACGTTCGCAACACAAATAGATGAGTTTAGATTAGAGGAAGAAGACACAAGAATTGACCCTGTAGCAATAAATTCAGCTATAAATTTAATTCCTAAATTTGATGGAAAACCATCAGAGTTAAATAAGTTTATTTATACAGTAGATACGTTAAGAAAAGGTTCAAATTCTGCAACAGCTTCACAACTTTTAAAAATTGCTTTAACTAAATTAGAGGGGTCTGCTTTTAATTATATTAGAAATACAGAAAATTTGTTATGGGATGAAGTTAAAGACTTATTAATTTCTAAATTTGGGGAACGTCGTTCTATACCGGAATTACAACTAGAACTTGCCAATATAAGACAATTGCCAGGCGAATCTGTTAGAAAATATTCAGAGAAAATCGAAAAAATCCTTGGGTTAATGTGTGACCAATCAAAAACAGATGATAAAGCATCATTGCGCTCATTACAATCCGCTCACAATCAGCTAGCTTTGACGGTATTCATTAATGGCCTTAGGCCAGAACTCAGAATATTAATTAAAGCGGCCAGACATGCTGATCTAGAGGATGCTGTACTGATGGCTATTCAAGAGGAACAAAACCTAGGTAGGAGTGGACATCACTACGGGGGAAATACAAAATCACTGACAACTAATTCTACAGCGAAAGAGACCGGAGCACCATTCTGCAAAAGATGCAAGATTCGGGACATCAATACTCTAATTGTAGACGGAGGACTATATTTAAGGTCGACCATAGGCCTCGTCAAACAATGGAGAACGTCGGCGAACCACCTCGACGCAGTGAGTCTGTACCACGACCTCCTAGCCCTCAGCCAAGACGCTCCGAAGATCACAGACGATCCGGTCAGAATAAAAGCCAAAAAAACTGAATAATGCCGAGTGTTCGAGCGATCACTCCTGCACTCGGGTATATAGAAGTTTTGGATTGTCAAGCAAAAGGATTAATGAGAGTAATAAGGTCATATTAAACTTAAATGGTACACAGTGTGTTTTTATTGTAGATTCAGCAAGCGATATTTCTTTAATAAAATATAATTTTTGCTCACCTGATTATATTAACACGAATGATATGCCAAGATTGCGCGGAATTTCAGGAGAATACGTGCACACATTGGGTTCGATACCGTTAAATTTAAAATTTGACGATATCAATCTCGAGCACAAGTTCACTGTTATTTCCGGTGACACTAGCATTGAAACTGATGGTATAATCGGTTTAGATTTTCTTTTAAAATTTAACGGCATTATAGATTTTTCACACAACACACTTTCTATCAATGTCAATAATCAACTGATTCGTATTAATTTTTGTTCAAACAATAACCAAGAGACGCGAAATGCTGAATCCGCAAAAACAACACATCGCAAGGTTGACGGTCAAGAGCACGCAGCAATGGTGTGCGATGACAAACACACTGCGCTATCAAATTTCAAACAAAGTCGGAATAGGAAGAAAAACCAGCGAATTAATAATAGAGAGTTAGATCCGAATATTAATAAACATAACAGGATACCAGACCAGACTACAAGGGAATTGATGGAATCAGAACACAATTCTCCAAGTGATATTTCAAGAAGCCTCAATGGTACAATGGATGAAAATCACAAATTAAATTCTGTTCGTGCGTTAAAGGTTAAACTATCAGATTTTGGGCCCTGCGATAACGCAACTGATAGAGACACGGATATGAATAGAGACTTAGATTCTCACAATGATAAAATGGGTAAAAATCCCACACATAATATTAAAACTTCTGAAGAAGAAAATAATGGTCTTATAGATGTTCCTGTTAATCATTTGATTCCAGCTAGGACCGAAAAGGCAGTTTCATTTACTACAGATAAGGCAGAGGATCTCTTCTGTAAGGCTGCTGAAATCCTAGAAGGAGTCTATATAGCTAATTGTTTAGTTAAACCCATTGACGGTAAAATATTAATTAAAGTTTTGAATACAAATAATTATGACGTTAATGTTAATAATAATCTAATCTCTCCCAATTTGAATCCTATTTCCGAATATAATATTTTGAATATAAATTCTAATAATATAAAGTGTAATTTTGATCGAATTAAAAGAGTAAAGGAAAGTATAAGAACAAGTCATATGGAAAATGATGAAAGAAATTCTATTTTAAAAATTTGTGAGGACTTTTATGATTTATTCTATCTTGAGGGAGACAAATTATCTTTTACAGAGTCCACAAAACATTCGATCATAACTACAAGTAATAAACCTATTTTTATAAAGCAATATAGACTCCCTCAGGCACAGCATGCTGAAATTAAGAAACAAATAGAAGAGATGCTGAGAAATGATATAATAGAAACTTCAGATAGCCCATGGAATTTCCCTCTACTAGTGGTTCCAAAAAAACAGGATATAGACGGCAATAGGAGGTGGCGCGTCTGTGTGGACTTTAGGAAACTAAACGAAATTACGGTCAGCGACACTTACCCGTTGCCTAATATAGCTGAGATTTTGGACCACTTAGGCCAATCGAGGTTTTTCACAACCCTTGACCTAGCAAGCGGTTTTCACCAAGTGGAACTGAATAAAGAAGACCGAGCTAAGACAGCGTTTTCAGCTATCGGAAGGAAGTTTCAATACAAGAGAATGCCTTTTGGACTTAAGAATGCACCAAGCACCCTGCAAAGGTTAACGAACATGGTATTGGCAGGAGTCGAAGGTTTTAAAGGATTAGTGTATATGGACGACATTATCGTTTACGGTAAGACACTCCAGGAGCACAATTCTAGGTTACGAGATGTATTCGAGCAACTTCGTAACCACAACCTGAAACTCCAGCCAATAAAATGTGAGTTCCTAAGGCGGGAGCTGACCTATTTGGGGCATGTGATTTCAGAAAAAGGCGTTACTCCAGATCCTGATAAAGTGGAAGCAGTAAAAAACTTTAGAGCACCAATAAATCCTAAAGAAGTTAAAATGTTCTTAGGTTTGGTAGGCTACTATAGGAAATTTATTAAGGAGTTTGCAAGGATTGCTAATCCACTAACATTACTGCTGAGGAAGGATAAGGCATGGAATTGGAGTGAAAAGGAAGATAGAGCATTTAATCTTTTAAAAGAAGCTATTATAAAGGCGCCAATATTGCAATACCCGGATTTTGATAAACCGTTTATCTTGACGACGGATGCCAGCGGTGAAGCCATAGGAGCGGTTCTGGCTCAAGACGGTCCAGCAGGAGAGATGCCAGTGGCTTTTGCTTCCAGAAAGCTTAACAAGGCGGAACTGAACTATGCCATAATAGATAAGGAGTTATTAGCTATCATATGGAGTGTTAGACAGTTTCGGCCTTATTTATATGGACAGAAGTTTATTATCTATACTGACCACCAGCCATTGACATATCTATATAACTGTAAGGATCCCACGGCCAGACACATACGTTGGAAGCTCGCTATGGATGAGTACGAGTTCGACGTCAAGTACAAACCCGGGAAGGCGAACGTCGTCGCAGATTGTTTATCAAGGTACGACACTAAATACGGAGATTGCAATATCGAAGAAAAGATTGTGTTATTATTGAGAAATGCTTATGACAAATTCGTCGATATCAAAAACAATGGATCAATTATCAACAACAACGTTACAACCTCCGACGATAACATTAACTTATCTTCCAAGGGCACTCCAAGAGTCATTTTTACACCAAAAAGAAGAAATGACTTTACCGAAAACGCCGAAGTACACTCAGCAATACACACTACAGAAAATGGTTGTCATTACATCTATCTTATAACAAATAAACAAAATGAGCCAGTAAAACTAAAGGATTTTTTCAGCTGCATTGAAACGTTACTAAATTACGCTGAACAGAAGGATATCAAGGAATTTAATATTTCTAATCCAACCAAATTAGAAGATTACAAGGCATTAAAATCCGAAGAAATATTATTAATATTTCGATTTATATTTAAAGATAAAAATGTCAAAATTAAAATGTATAATAATTTTATTAAAGTAAATTTATCAAAGGATGAAATTAACAGGATTTTAGAGAAATATCACAACAATCACATTATAGGAGGACATTTAGGAATAGTTAAAACATACAACAAAATAAGAGAAGCATATCTATGGCCAAACATGAAAAAAGATGTGGAAAATTTTATTAACAAGTGTGAGGTATGCCAAGTTAGTAAATCATCGAGATATACGAGAGAGCCACTCCTAGTGACTACTACTTCGGTGTACCCATTCGAACGCATCTGCCTGGACATTTGTGGGCCATACCCGATTTCTAATGATGGAAACAAATATATGCTGACGTTTATAGACGATCTAACAAAGTTCGCTGGCGCTATTCCTATTCCTAACCAGGAGGCGAAAACAGTTGCTAAGGCATTCGTAGACGAAGTAATTTTAAGATTTGGAATTCCGGAAGCTGTGCTGACTGATCAAGGAACCAATTTTATGAGCACTTTATTTAAAGATACATGTAAATTATTAAAAATTGACAAGATTAATATATCCATGTATCATCCGGAATCTAACGCCTCATTGGAAAAATGCCATCATATGTTTTTGAACTTCATCCGGTCATACATTAGCAAGGATGAAACAACCTGGGACCAATGGGTTAAATACGCGGTATTTGTACATAACACCTCTCCACATTGTTCAACTAAATTTTCTCCTTTTGAACTCGTGTATGGGCGTAAGGTGGATTTACCTTCATTTGTAAACAAAGAACCAAAGCCTCAAAACACTTATGAAAATTTTTTACATGAATTTAAAAACAGGCTTCAACAGATCAATTCGATTGCTCGCGAAAATTTAATTAAATCTAAAGAAAAGAATAAAGAAAATTTTGATAAATTTGTTAATGAAGCAAAATTTTCTGTTGGAGATTTGGTTCTTATGAAGGATAAAACACCTTACAAAGGCAAGTGTAAAAAGCTTATGCCCATTTATAAGGGACCTTTTAAGGTAATAGAACAAGAGGGTGTAAATTCAATGATAGACGTAAAGGGTAAAATAATAACTATTCATAATAATAATTTGAAAAAATTCAATATTTAAATTTTAATAGAATTTGCAAGTACAAAACCCATTTCCCAACAGGATGAATTCGAAAATTCTGGCAATATCTCTGGCAATTCTCACGGCATTCGTGGTTCCGGGCGAAACGGCTCTCCCCTTCAATATTACTTACATTGATAGCCCCGGAATATATTACGAGAGACTAGGTGACGTTGAGTTGTGCGGAGATTATTTTGAATTAATAATTTCACATAATTTATTTGACTATAAGTTGAATCTAAAGAGAATTTTAACAACTTATGATATTTTCAGTAATAGATGTAACACATCACTATATGAAGAAATCTGCAAACCTTTCCTAGACTCATCTAATAATGTACTTAGAAGTATAAATTCACAAAATGAAATAATTATTGATTTAATAGAAGAAAGCGACAGCACAAGAAGCAAGCGCGCACTTTTAAACATTATTGGATCAGTCTTTAAACAACTTTTTGGTACTTTGACAGAGTCCGACGCTATGTATTATGATCAACAGATTTCAATTTTACAAGAAAATCAAAATCATTTAATTAATTTAAATAAGCAACAAGTAGCAATTTACAAGTCGGAATTTAAAGCCTTAGATAATTTGACAAAACAATTAAATAAAATTACTGAAAGTATCGAAATCACTTTCGATAAAATTTTTGAAACTATTAACAAAACAGGAAAGGAGTTGCAGATTGCTAATATAATGATGGAGATAGAGAAAATGTTTATAATTTTCAATTATCATATAGAAAATTTTATAATCTATCAGAATAAATTAACTGAAATTATCGTTTCAGCTTTGCATGGGAAGATGCACCCATACGTCATGTCTTTACGACAATTAAAGAGTCAAATCTTTAAAATCACGCCAAATTTAGAAAATTCATTAAGATTTCCTTCTAGTATTTTAAATAAGAATTTCTCCAAATTTATAATATTGCAAAGATTAATATTTATATTTTTAATAATAAATTAAATTTCAAGATCAAATTACCACTTGTTTCGGAAAATGAGTTTGATCTATATCAGGCAACCGCAATTCCGAAACACGTCGGTTCAAATAATTATTTATTTATTGAACAGAAGTCGTCGCGAATAATGATCAAAAAAGATTTGACTCAATATGTAACGCTGAACGATAATGAAGTTAATCAGCTCATCATTGTTGATAATAATCAGTTCATTTGGGAAATCAACAAACCCATATACAATTTAAGAGATGGAAAAAATTGTGAAAGTGAAATGTTTCTTTCGAAAGGGCAAATCCCAGATTGTTGCAAGACAAAATTTTTAAAACTTAATCACACTTTATTTTTCAACTTACACTCTGCAAATACGTGGGGATTTGTCAGTCCTGGAAGAGAAATCATTAGTATTTCTTGTAGAAATACGAGAAATATTACTGAGATATCAGGAACAGGACTGATAAGCCTTGCGGATGGATGTAAGTTAGTTAACCATGAAATTACGCTTCGAGCTAAATCTAAATTTCAAAATATAGTTACACATAATTTTATGAATAAAATAAATGTATCTGGGATTGAACTGAAAATTGGAAACATTTCACTTGACACAGTTCCAAAGTATTACAGATTTTCGAATAGTATCAATAATGATGAGCTGTTAAAGCAGTTTGCAAGAAATATAGAACAATTTAAAAGAGAACAAGAAGCAGCAATACCACACACTAGTAGCAACTCTAAATATGTATACATTTTAATTATAATATCAATAGTTGTAGTGGTATTGCTAATAGCTTGCATAATAACAAAGCGCACAACTCAACAGAAAAATAACACCGAGGCTAGAGAAATGCAGAATTTGACACCTAATGAAATTTGATATATTATAATGTATAGAATTTGTGTTATGAAATTTTAATTACTACATAATCATCAGAATATGTATATATTATTATACTAAAATTAATATTATTAAAATTTTTAATAATTTATATTTATTCAGAAGGGCATTAGTAATAAACCAAGGTGGCACTTTAATTGATTTTATCGAGGACGACAAAATTTTTCAAACGGAGGAACAGGCCGTAATAATAATATTTTTTTTTAATGTCTGCCAAGGGACTGTCAGACTTTTTAGGGGAAGCATCAACTGTCCTGCGCAATTGTAAACAAAAATTGTTTCAATTGCGACAGCAACAGTAAGTTTGTTATAAAATTTATTTAGTCCATAAACAGTACATTACAAAAACACCTTGTTTTATTATTAATGACCCAGATATTATAGTATATAATAGTCGAGTAGTTCTTGTAAAAGTTAGTAAAATCCCAGACACTGTAAGTGACTCTAGTTTATTAGACATTGAATGTCATATTGTTAGTGTTGTCCAATAAAGTGGTTATAATTACGGAAGAGCTTGTATTTTATTTACACCAAGTCTTCCAGCTAATACCTCTAGGAAACCACCCCCGTTCCGAGGAGACTTATCAAACCAGTACCCCGCTTATCATATATCTGTGGACGAGTTGAGCTTGGGTTGCTAGGATTACCCCTACATAGCTAGAAGGACCCAGAAGCAACCAAGTCAACAACCACGCCGTCACATTTAAA
>NW_020537646.1:52611393-52936136 GCF_003426905.1 Ctenocephalides felis
TTGCGCTTTTGTATGTTTGTATATATTTCTTTTACTTTTCATTTCTTATGTTTGTCTATCTGTTTAGTTATAATTGTTATTGTTGTTATAATTATAATACTTGTACCTATAGTTCTTTTTCCAATTTCTGTCATTTTTTCCTAGTTTATATTAATTTCTCAATGTTCATTCTGTAGATCCACTGATGATGAGATAAAATCCTATGTCAAAACGTTTGGAAAAAATTGAAGATTAACTTCTAAATCTTTACCTTTTATTTGATGTATTGCCCTTGAAGAACTTACTCATATTTCTCCATATCAAAACTAACTTTTTTAACATATATATATATATATATATATATATATATATTATATATATACATATACATATACATATATATTAATTTAGAAATACACGGCTGTACTTCAAGCCCTAGACTTTGAAACACTGCGCCTCATTCAAGATGTCCTCCGTAATACTCCAAAGACGGACACATACGAACACATTCAGAAGACTATATTAAGCAGAGTGTCCGAATCCAGAGGTAAGCAGATTGACAAACTATTAAAAAACTTATCTCTAGGAGAGAAGAAACCATCACAGCTCCTACGAAAGATGATGGATTTGGCGAAGGGAGAGGTCTGTAAAGACATTACAATCAAACTGTGGTCAGAGCGACTTCCACATCACATTCGGCCTCAGTTGATAGTTTCTCGTCATCTAAGCCCGGAAGCTCTGTCGGAATTAGCCGATAATTTGGTCGATCACTGTGAGCCCACATCATATGTGATGTCCACAACACACAAGCCTTCAGTGGAACAGAGACTGGCCCGCCATGAAACCCTGCTTATGTCATGCGTCCAGGAAATCAAGGAACTAAGGGCATTGTTGAAAACTGAAAGGCAGAAAAATGATCAGCAGGAATCACAACACAATGACGGTGAAATAAATTCTCTCTGCTCTGAGCTCCGCCTACATATAACAGACAGAAAGAATTCAATCCAATTCCTTATAGATTCCGGATCAGTTTTATCCATATTACCAGCCCATAAGTTCGCTAATGGTCATGCCAAGAATGAACTAGTTTTATTTGCAGCAAACTCTAGCAGAATATCCACGTATGGCAAGAGAACTCTGGTGCTGGATCTATCACTACGCAGAAGCTTTAACTGGCAGTTTGTTGTTGCCGATGTAGCCACAGCCATTATAGGAGCCGATTTCCTAAGCAACTACAATCTGTTGATAGACTTGAAGGGCAGAAGAGTGATTGATTTGACCACAGGCCTTACCTCTGATGAAAAGGTACTCAAAGCACAGCAAGTCAACATCTCCACTGTCAACCCGGCAGAGCCTTTCAAGGATTCAGAGAACAAAGCCCCAGGTAACCACCAATATTAAATCATGTCATTTTTCTCACAGGATAACCACAACAAGTCCACCATTAGCTACCAGGTTCAGGAAGATCATCGGAGAAAAGGCTACTGCAGCTAGGTCCGAGATACAATATCTGTTGAACAAGGGAATTTTGAGGCCATCCAACAGTCCACGGGCAAGCCCTATTCACATGGTTCCAAAGAAGAATGGCACATTCAGACTGTGTGGAGATTATAGGAGGCTGAACGCAAACACGCTGCCCGACAGGTATCCTCCACCCTTGATACAAGACGTGTTTAATACTCTGCATCAGAAAACAGTATTCTCTACAGTAGACCTTGAAAAAGGCTACCATCAAGTACCCATGCATGAAGAGGATAACAAAAAGACTGCAATTATCACACCATGGGGACTCTTCGAGTATCTACGTATGCCATTTGGACTCAAAAACGCCGCCCAGACATTCCAGAGGTTTATCAATCACATCTTCCAAGATTTTAATTTTGTTTTTATCTATATGAACGACATCCTGGTAATGTCCACTGACATGAATGAGCACCGTCGTCATCTTCAAATGGTTTTTGAGAGGCTACAGGAATATTCACGCACAATCAACTTAGAGAAATGCGTCTTTGGTAAACATGAGGTAAACTTCCTGGGTTACAAGCTGAGTGCAGCAGGATATTCTCCTTCACCAGACAGAGTAGAGAAAATCATTAATTATCCAAAACCTTCGACAGTGATTGTGAACTACGAAGATTTTTGGGCATGGCAAATTATTATCGTAAGTCAATTCTTCAAGCAGCAAAAATACAAGGACCACTTTATGATTATTTGAAGACCTCAGTAAAAAATGACAAGACTCCAATTATATGGAATCACAACTCTCTATCAGCGTTCAACAAACTTGAAGAAGCTCTGGCAAATGCAACTCTTCTCCATTATCCTGCAAGCATAGCAAACATTAATTTAATTGCAGATGCATCTACTACTGCTAGAGGAGCTACATTAGAAAAAGAACTTAATGGTGCCTGGCATCCAATAGGTTTCTTTTCGAGAAAACTTTCATCCACAGAACAAAGATACTCCACATATGATCGGGAATTACTAGCTATTTTTGCTGCAATCAAATATTTTGAACATCTCTTAGAAGGCAGACATTTTTTCATAAAAACTGACCACAAACCCATAACTTGTGCTTTTCAACAGAAAATAGAAAAGACTTCTGATCGTCAGCGTCGGCAGCTGGAATAAATCTCACAGTTTTCCACTGATATCATATATGTGAAGGGTGAACAGAACGTGGTTGCTGATTTTTGTCCTAAATCAATTCCATTCAAATGCCTTCAAAGTTAACCGCAGAGAAAATTTCGCAAGAGCAGAGCAAGGGCGTTGAAATGCAGACTATATTAAATGGCAATACTTCTCTGAACCTACAAAAATTGTTATTAAACAGCTATCCAGTTTACTGCAATACTCAAGATAATTTTGTGAAACCCTACCGTCCGCAAAGTATTTGCAGAACTGCTTTTGACATAATACATGAAAGTCAACCAAGCGCATCACAAGAATTTAAAACACATCACTTGGAGTCAACAATGGATCCTCCAAGAAAGACTAATACTAAAAAAGTCTCCTTCAAATTATAACAATTAAATTCATTTATTTCTTACGGATACTTCATTTTCTTTTGAAGGAGAGTGAACATGTAGCGGAATGAACATATTTCATACTTGACAGCTGTCCGTTGATGGACGCCGATGTGAACGTCGTATCTAGCATCCTGCAGCTAGATGATGTTTCACAATCGAATAAATTTTTCTCTCTGATTTTTGTTTCCGCGATTATTGTCGAGCAAATTTAGAAAATGATTCGATATCAAAATTGTATATAACATTAGTTTTTTTGTAAAGTCTGGAGTTATCAATAAACTCACGCACTCATCGCGTTAATATCGTGACACTTACTCTTTCATTACAAAGTATATTCATTTAATATAAAATGGCTCATTTCTTCCATATATATATATATATATATATATATATATATATATATATATCTACATATATATAAAAATAAGTTGGGTTTTCCTTCCTGACGATATAACTCCAGAACGCACAAACCGATTTCGACAATTTTGCATTTGTTGGAAAGGTCTCGGGCTCCGCAAGGTTTATAGCTAAGAAAATTAGTTGTGCATTGTATCGTGCCTTAATGCAAGCTGCTGGAACTTCACGCACCGTAATTAAAAATTCGAGTAATCACATTAGTGAGAATTATCAGAATTATGCTTGGTTAAGTCAACGAGCAATTCTGGCCGCAAAGAATAATGATGTACACGCACTGAATTTCACCATTCAATCAAAAATTGCTGGCGATTTGGTGACATACCAATGATTCCGACTGGTCTTCCGTTTGACTTCAAACGATTGCAATTTCCAGTTTTCCTTGCGTTCGCAATAACAAGTCGCAAGGCCAAGGCCAATCGCTTAGTGTTTGCGAGATAAATTTCAAATAGATTATTTAGAAAATCATTGTTTTTCACATGGGCAGTTATACGTTGCCTGTTCACGAGTTGGAAAATCATCCGCTTTGTTTGTGTTAACGTTAGACCAAAAAACAAAAAATGTGGTTTACCAAAGAGCACTTCAATGAAACGGATAATTTGCGGATTCACTTTCATTTACTTAGAGAAGTTCAACTAAAAAACACTTCATTTTTGTAATCGAAATAAATTCATTACTGTTGTGTAATAAAATCAAATTTTTCGTTTTCAAATATAAAACAAACAAATAATTTTTTCATCTTTCTCACGAAACCATCTTGTGCCGAAACGATATATATATATATATATATATATATATATATATATATATATATATATAATATACACATCACATAAACACATACCGACATATATATAAAAATATAAATAAAAAAAATAGTGTTGTTTGTTCATATTTCTAAATTAATATCTATCTATCCACTCAGAATACATTTGTTATATATATATATATATATATATATATATATGTGTATATATATATACATATATATATATATATATATATATATATATATATATATATATATATATATATATATATATATATATATATATATATATATATATATATATATATATATATATATATATTGTTGAATTAGTATTCTACCCAAGTGATGAGATGAATTTTTGAATTAGTATTCTACCCAAGTGATGAGATGAGCATCAGGTTATAACCCTCGTGACCCCTCCGTAGATCCGCCATTGAAATGGATCTAGAATTCAACATAAGGTAAACGTGCCTTTAGAGTTTATTATCTTTCCAAGCCCCGGATTGGGGATGGTAATGGAAGAAGAGTACACACCTATTAGAAAGTGAGCTTTACTAAAGTTCCTAAATTTAAAATAAGAAGTCTTTTTTTTATTTATGATTTATTTGCTTCATAAACTAGTACATTAGCCATATACTAAATTACATAATATCTACACTATCTCTTAAAGTCTAGTCTTACGTATATATCATTGTTTTATGTATATTTCATTTATAGTTTTATATTATTAGATTTGATGTAAGTATAAAGAGCTCCATATAATCTTGTATCTGTCAGCACTGTTATAAAATTAATTGGAAGGGAGATTTTTTGTTTGATTATTTCCTCCCATAGTTTTTGTCTGCCCTTTTCCCAACGTATACACTCCATGATGATGTGCTCTGCATCTGCCCTAGTCGCTTCACCCAAGCAGTAGCAACTAGGATCGATATCGATCCCAATTCTGCTTAGGCAGAACGGAGCGTATGAATGATTCAGTCTTAATCTACGCAATGTAGCGTAAGACGGCCGACACTCCGTAAATCCGTCATACCATGGTCTTTTTTACATGCTTAAAATCAGTGCTCAGAGTTAAAATAAATCGAAAGCAATTCTCGGGCAGGCGCCTAGGAAGAAATTAAAAATTATGACGGCGCAAAAAATGGAAAAACTGGCGAGCGAGACTTTAAGAACAAATCCATCCACTTCAGGCGTCCAGACAGAATCATTAAAGAAAAACAATATGAGCGAGGAAAGAATACTACCTGTAAACAATATACCATTATTCATTCTACACCTACTCCGTCCAAAACGATCTATAGAAAAAAATACAATAACTGGACTCCATGCACCCATATTTGAGCCAGAGGTCTGCAAAGACCTGCAACAGAGAGAACCAAAGTAATAAGAATTGTACAGGTAAAACAAAAAAATCAGACGGTAGTCAACATAATCCGCCAGTATACATGATTTTGGAGAACAAAGACCAGGATAAAAGCGCATCACCAAAATTGGGAGACACATCTTCTCCTGTGAGGCTTATAGTCCGTAGAATTGAAAGTTGCAGTGCCATAACGTCTCAATTACAAACGTCGCACACTTGCAACTTAAAGTACAGGTTTATACAGTGCCTCATTCATGCACGCGTCAGAAACGCGTTTTAACTGACAAGGTAACCATTACGTTTACTCTTCTGGGATTTTGATGAAACTTCGCTTGGTTGTAGAGTTGATTGTCAAACCGAACGCCTTTAAATATTAGAGTCCTATGAGAAGCGGTTTAATTATAAAAACAAGCTGTAAGTGGAATTCTGTCTTAAGGCAATTAGGGCATCATGCCTTAAGGCAAATTGCTGGAACTTCCCGTACCAAAAATTAAAACCAATTAACATTTTTGAAAAAAAATTACTTAAAAAAAATAAGATTTTTGAAAAACTATAAATTGGACAAAAAATTACTTTTTTTTAAAAAAAAAATTTAAAAAAAAAAAAAAATATTTTTTTTTTTTGAAAAAAAATGTTCCTCATCTTGACATATTTTGGAAGATTTGAACTTTCTTTCAAAGCAATCGTACTGCTTTAACTGCATAGAAACAAAATATAAAGCGCGTAAGCGCCGCGTCGCTGTCTAACGGGTAAACATTGGTATGGAACCCATGGGAATGTAAACAAAATTTATACTTATTGTTAAAATCTCTATAAAGTATCTGATAATTTGATGTGCATATGTCTAATGATCATTTTTGATCGCCAAATGGAATTTTTTTTACTTTTTTGTTATATCTCCGAAACCGCTAAACCTGCCCTTATGAAAATTTGATAAATTCTTCATCTTGTCAATACAAGTAAAATTAATCGGAATTATTAAAATCGGACGCTCCGTTCTCTTAAAAACTGAGGTACCGTTTTTGGCACTTTTTGCCCCATATCTTCGTAACGGCTAGACCTACCTCCGCCAAAAACTAATCAGCACGTCTCCTTATCAATACGAATCGAATGCTTTTTAAATTATTCAAATTGCTTCATCCGTGCTCTCGAAATCGTCGACGAAAATTTGTGTCCGCACACATACACGCACGCACACACACACACACACACATACATACATCCATTTTTTTTAAGGTATGCCAAAATATTCAGAAATCTCTAAAACGTAAAGATATATAAAAATTTTCATTTTCGATTTTTTTGCGATTACTATAACTTACCCTACGGGAAGTTAATAAATAAAAATTGATTAAAGCTGCGAAAAACGCGCTAAGCCCTATATCCACGCGCGTTGCGGTCCGTATCTCAATGTCTAGATAGCCGAGTGGTTAGTGGCGCTTACTCGCAACTTTTTGTTCGAGTCCTAGGATAATATTCGCCATTTCGAATCCCGCCATTTTTTATATATTTTTACATCTATTTGGTTAAATATTATAATAATTATTAATTTGTTACATATACTACATAAATATGTGAAATTTATAAATAGTAGATATTTATGAAAGCATTCTTAAAATAAATATATTTGCATTGCATATTGATAAAATAAAATAAAACATTTTTTTTATAAATTATATTTATTTATTCATTTATTTATACATATTTCATAAGATATTTTAAACTAGTTCCTAAATACTGGTATCAGTACGTGTTAATGCCCCAATGCTGGGGTGTTTGAAATAGGTATAAACACATCTACAGGTAGGTAGATGTTAGTAGATGTTAGTTTTTAGATCATTCGATAAGTTGTTGAATACTGTTTTATCTCTTGGATTACGTGACCTTTGCCATATTTTCCTTGCTCGTCTTTATTTCCTTATTAATATTTTAATTTCCATTGGGATATTAGACGTTGTATTGCTATATGTTATATGTGGAGTAGCCAGTGGCATCGGAACCGTGTGGGCTTGAGCCCACCCATCAATCTCAAAATTTGATAGCGCCTAATATGTCTAACTAAAAAAAAACGAACCCACTGGCTGCCTACCAAAAAAAACGAGCCCACCCACCAAAAATTTGCTTCCGACTCCACTGGGAGTAGCATTTTATACAGATTTTTTCAGAGTATGTATGTAAAAATTTAAGTTATTCTCTATATCTGCTTCAGATTTCAATATGATGTTAAGGTCTAATTTAGAATCGATTTCTTGTCTAAAAGAGTTCTAGTTTGTTTTACTATTAAAATGACCATTAATTTTTTTCACTCTTATTACTGTGATGCTAATTGTTGCTATAACAGGTGTACGATCTGATGATAAATCTGAATTATCTTCTATGTTTGTGTATAAATCAGAAATGCCATTTATTATTTATTATATATGTATTATATCACATTTATTATATAAAAATCTAGAAGGTCAGGGTGTTTGTTTCTGTCCGTAGGCCAATAAGTTGGTTTTCCAGTCGATAAGAAAGAATAATTTTTTTTCAAAAGCATTTGTGCCAAATGCTTACCTTTAGGAGTGGTAAGTGTAGAGCCCCATAAGGTATTTTTACTGTTAAAATCTCCACCCACCATAAATCTGTATCCTAATGTATCAAAGAATTTTTCATAATCATCTGTTTTCATCCTGTGACGTGGCGAACAATATACAGAAGAGACAATATCATAAGGAAATGTATTAATGCATATTGTAGTTGCTTGTAAGTAATTTTCTTGAAAATTTGTTAGTGTGTAATGTGAAATACTGTTTTTAATCAATATTCCAGATCCAACGTGTGCAGTATTGTCTGGGTGATTAGTATTATAGAAATAATAGAAAGGAATCTTGAAATGTAGATTATTTGTTAAATGCGTTTCACTGATTAGCATCACATCAATCATGTGTTGTTGTAAAAATAATGTTAATTCATTTTTGAGGTTCAGAACACCATTTGCATTCCATTGAGCAATCCGAAGAAACTTGACCATTAATTTTTAACTAATTTGGTTGACATGTTTATGACCAGCCTATTTTGTTCCATCAGTTGTTTAATCATGTCTTTAAAATCATTAATAAATGTGATAAGAGCAACGGTTACCTGTGACTGTTCGTTTTTGTTATTTCGTTGTAACTTTAATATTTCAGAATAGCTTCTATGGTCACTATAAGAATTGGCTATTGGCGGTCTGGTTTCTTCTATATTTGATGTTTTAATTCTATCCATGGTTCGTCTTCTTTCTTGAAAGTTATAATTATGTAGTTTATAATAATCCTTGTAGAAATGACAACCTTTGTAGTTTGCCGGATGAGCACCACCACATAGAATACATGTTGCTGGAGTAATTCTTTCTTTCTTACATGTTGAAGTATTATGAGGTCCACCATATTTTTTTATATTGACTTCTATTTAATAATATACAGTCATCCCTTATAACTAACTAATATAATAACTAACTTATTCTATTCTTACATTTTCAATATAATTTTTAATAGATTAAATAACTAACTTAATTAACTTAGTTTAGGTGTCTATAGATATTTTTGGCACTTAAATAAATATTTAGTTACATCCTTATATATGCTCATATTTTTCATAGCTAATATTATTGTCATGTTTGTTGGAAAAAACTATATTTTTCTGTTCTAGACGTTGGTAAAGCGTTTTTCTCTGTGTTGTATGCTTCTTGCATCGAAAAACGATGTGATCCGTGTTTTCAGGTCCTCCCTCTTCGCAGTCGCACTCTTCAAACCTTGATAATCCAACTCGTAGCCAAAATGCTCTATTTTTTATGTGACCAATTCGCATTCTTATAACAGTACTGATGTACATGCGGTTTTCAGTTTTCTTCTGAAATCACGGTTTCTTGATATACCTTTTTTTCGAATAATGTTGTCGAATATACTTTGCCATTTTTCTCTTCTTCTTTCATGATTATTTTATTAATTTCTGCTGATAGAATGCTGTTTATTTCGGTTCTCTTATAACATCCCTCCTTGGCCAGCTAGTCCGCTTTTTCATTTTCGATTATTATTGCATGTCCCTTTATAAGCATACATTTTAGGTCAAATCCTTTCATTTTTAGACTCATAGTTTATCTATTATTTTATATACTTATTTATTTGCTTTTTCGTTATTTCTTTTTTAGCTTCTAGAGCTGATTTACAGTCAGATAAAATAACATTCTTTGTAATTTGTTCTTCTTCTATTATATTTATCGCTATTTTGATGACCGTCATCTCGGCAGTGAAGCTAGAAGCACTTTCGGGCAATTTATATTCGTATATTCGTATTCGTATTGCTGAGTATTGAATTTTGTTCAATTTATCTATATCTCGTTTCGTGAGATTTTTACTCATAAAGCTGATGGTATCTAGATGACACCTCATCTTTATATCTTATGTTTTATATATGTTTAGACAAATTGCCGGATGTGCTCCCCATTTCATATTGCAAATTGTCTTCAATATATTTATACCATTCTCAAATTTTCTACATATGTTTAATATCTGGCTCTTAAATTTGATTTTTTTTGTCAAATGTTTTTCCTGGTATTTTATGTTCATCCATAACTGGAAACTTGTATTTGCCCAACTGAATGTCACCAATATGATCATACTTCCTATGCCTGCTAAATTGCATCACTACCGATTTTTTCGTGTGCTAATTCCAGCCCATTGTATTTTAGCCATTCTTCCAACTGTGATACACCGTTGCACGTGTATTCCTTACATTTTTTCCAATTTCTCCTTATCTATTACATAGAGGGCTATGTCATCCGCATATTGCAGTGCACACACAGGTTCTTTCACCACTTTCTTTAGGTCATATGTATATAGATTGAAAAGTAAGGGGCTTAATTCTGATCCTTGCGGTAGTCCTATGTTAGCTTATCTGGGACCGTATAGGCGCCCGTTTTATCTGACAAAAGTCTCTCTGTTTCTTAATAACTCCATTATTAGTGACATGAATTTAGGATTGATGTTCAGTTCTCTTATTTATCTTTCCATTATGTCATGGTTCACGTTATCAAATGCTTTTTTAATGTCTATTGATAGTAACATCATATATTAGTTTTGGGAGTGCGTTATTTGTATTTCACTGAATAATTTCACAGTGATAGTCCCTTATTCCTTTTCCTTTTCTGAATTCAAATTGAAAATTAGGTATCATATTTTATTTTGATGTAACATTCTAGTCTGTTTTTCATAATTCTTTCAAAGAGTTTTAATATATTAGATTCTAAACATATAGGTTTATGTAAGCTATCTAGTCTCAAGTCACGTCCCTTTTTTAGAATTGGCACAATTATGCTCTCTTTCAGGCATCTCGATATATAGGGATTAAATATTTTCACTAAGTATTCTTTCCATGTGTCATTTATTTTAAATAGCATTTCGAAGTGTAATTCGTCTTTTCCTGGTGATGTATTCATTTTTTTTTATTTCTTCTAAGCATATTGGAGCTACAACCTATCTATCTGACTTCTAGGATTTGTTTCTCTTGTTTTATTAACTACAATTTCAGAAGTCATATACTCTAATAGTTCATCTCCAAATTCGTTGTTCATTGATGACTCTTGATTTGGACTCTCCACTTTTTTATTAAACTTTCTCACAGTCTGCCAAATTTTTTTATAACCCATCTCTAAATTTATACTGTTGGTGAATTTAATCCAAGAGTCTATCTTTTTATTTTCAATTTGATTTTGGTTTGTGCATTAATTTTTATGTATTTTTCAAAGTTTTTAAAATACGCTGCTTTTTTATATTCCAAGAATGCATTTCTACGCTTCTTGACTATTTCTTCGCATTCATCATCCCATCATACACAAGGCTTGAAATATTGTCTATTATTTTGACTAGTTTTAGGAATGCTTTCTTTGGCCGCTTGATTTATATATTTTATTAGCTTGCCAATATCTGGATTCTCCTCTTCATGAATCTTATGTATTAATGATTCCGTGTTCTTTTGGTATTTGTCCCAATTTGCTTTTTACATGTTCCATTTTTTATGAGTTGTGTTGCTTTTTCTTATTTCTTGTGAATAGTTTATTTTTAACTTTATGGGAAGATTATCCGACCCCAGAGATTCATAAGACACACTCCATTCGATGTCCATTGTTATACTGGGCGAGTATATGTTTAAGTCGACTGCTCCTATTCCTTTATATGGATTTTATATCATTGTGTTTGATCCGTCGTTTAGTATTATAAGCCCTTCTTAATCCAAAATCTCATATATTATAAGGCCCTTTGCATCCTGATTTCTAAACCACGCTATGTCTTGAGCAATAAAACTCCCAATATTATTCTTGGATTTTCAAATTGTTCAGAAATGTCTTTCACATTATATATTTTGGCATTTTGTGCACAATATATAAAAGCCAAATTATATGTTTTTCTACCAGTTATATTGATTAAGCAAACTTAAATATATGGGTCATTATTTACTAGTGTTCTTTTTGAGTATTTTACATTTTTTTCAATTAGAAAGGCGACCCCATCGAAATTATCAATTCTATTATCAGTTTCTAAATTGTAATTTCTGAATTTGTATTTAACATTGTTTTTCAGCAAAGTTTCTGACTAAGCCGCAATGTTTATTTTGTTAATATACATATAATTTTCTATGCTTCCTCTATTTGCGTTCAATGACTTGCAATTGAGTTGTAACAATTTTATTTCGCCCATTTTTATTTTTATATTTATTTATTATATAATGTTCACATTGCTTTCCCTTCTCCATCATTTATCATTTCATTTATTATATTTATTATTCTTACATCTGTTATTTTATATGTCCTATTCGCAATTTTCTCACCCTTATTGATGTTTTCTACAGATTGTGCGCCATTTACTTGATTTATATCTTCACTTTTTCCATTGCTTTCCGCTTTAGTCTCTTCCCCTACTTCTTCTTTGCCATCCATCTTTTCTTCGTTTTTGACTATATCTTTTTCTCGTACTTCTTCTATTATTTTGCTTTGTTCCTCTCTATCAGTTTTATTTGTTTCAGTTTTTTTTCCATATTTTTGCTGTTATTTTTTTATTGTATGTCAGTTTTCCTTGACTCGGTGTCCTAGCATTCTTTATAAGTTCCGGAAACGCATTTTCATTTTCTTTGCTATTTAAATTAAATTTAGTCGCTTTAACGTATGGCTTGTATGGCCAAATTTAACGCAAGCAAAAGATCTGTTGCAATAATTTTTAGAGTGTCCATACATTTGACATTTTGTACATTGAATAACACCTTTGCTTTTACGTGGCGGTTCCACAGCAATCATATGATTAAGCAATTTTTTTAGTTTATATATTTCGCCATTGTTTTCTGCAGGTTCTAAATCAATAAAAAACATGTTTAAGGGCAACTTGGCTTTGTGTTGTTTCACATTAGTTATACTCCTTACTTTAAATTTAAGTTTTTCTAATTCATTTTTTATTTCATTGGTGTCATATGTATGGTGTATATTTTTTATCACGAGTCTATAAGACCGTTCCTGGTTTATTTGATATGTGTGATATACTACTTTTTTCAATTTAAAAAACTTGATTACTGCCCTGTATTAATCTGGTAAATTAATGTTTATTCTGATGATGTCATTTGGCATAAATTTAATTATATATTCATTTTCTTCTATGATTTTATTTAAATCATTTCTCATATCTGGGAAGTCTGTAATGCCGTACACAAATATTGGTGGGTGTCTTTGTTTTTTAGTGGCAGTCATTGTGAAGTTTTTATCAGCAAAAAAAAGGATATTTTTCCCCAAAAGCAATCTTTTTGTTAACACAAGCAGAAAGTTTTTTTAATCATTCAAATGTGGCCTTTGCCAAAATTTAACCATCTGTTCTTTGCATCATTACAAATTGAATGTTTTTTGGATCATTCAAATCGCATGCTCCGTTTTCCCAGAAACTCGATTTCTATTTTTTGCACTCTTTGCTCTCGAAAACGGCTGAACCTGCCTTTACCAAAAATTAATCAGCGCATCACTATCAATAGGAATCAAATATTTTTTAACCATTCAAATCGGCTGATCCGTGCGCTCGAAAATGTGAACGCATGAATTGTATTCTTACATATACACACATCTATTTTTTTAATATATACCAATTTTAAATTACCCTATGAGAAGTTAAAAATCCTACAAAGAAACTGTGGCAACGCACTGGTGACAGACTATTAAATAAATACGTAAACAGACTGACAAAAATTATTTTTAATGAGATACGCGACCCTCGTGGACATTTGGACTAAAAGATTAAAAAACATTAACACTTACCCACACAAAGTTTGGCAAACCGCTACCAGACTGACGTGAAAACCAATACCCATACTGCTCATAACCCTACATCACGAAAATATTCATTCATACCTTACAGAACGCAATTTCGTGCCTTAAGGCAAATTGCTGGAACTTTCCTAGAGGAATTAAATATTCAAGCAAAAACAATAATCAATAAATACTGATCTATGATTAATTCCAATTGCTTTAAATATTTTCTAAGAAATAATTATAATTGCAAATTATATTTAATTATATATTTGGCAAATTGCTGGAAATTCCCGTACCAAAAATTAAAATTAAAAAAAAAGATTCAATTATCTTTAAAACACTGCAAAATCGATTTTTGAGATTTTGAAAATATTTGACCTTTTTGAAAAATTTGATTTTTTTTATAATTTGAAATATTTTGGAAATTTTGAAATGCGAACCAAAACATTCGCAATACGTTAGCTGCGTAAAAACAAAATATAAAAGCGCGTAGGCACTACTTCGCAGTTTAACGGTTATATATTAATACGGAACACATAGAAAAGTAAACAAAATTTGCTATTAAAATATTCATGAAATATGTGATAATTTGATGTGCATATGTCTAATGATCATTTTTGTCCGCCAAATGGCATTTTTTTTCCACTTTTTATTAGATCTCCAAAACCGCTAGGCCTGCCTTTACAAAAAAAAATTCAAAAACTAATCCGTACGTCTCCTTATCGATACCAATCGAATGTTTTTTAAATTGTTCAAACACACACATACATACAAACACAACACACACATACATCGATTATTTCTAAGGTTTGCCAAAATATTCAGAAACCTTTCAAACGTAAAGATATATAAAAAAATTTATTACTATAACGATTACTATAACTTACCCAAAGGAAAGTTGAAAACACTTGAACATTTTTACATTAAAGAGAAGCCGAATTAATCCATTATAAATTATATTTCGTTATTAGAATAACGCAGATAAAATATATACATTTTTAAACTGAATTGTAAATTTAAATTTTAGACCGCCAAATACATTTTTTTTAATTTTTCTCTGTATCTCCGAAACCGCTGGATCTGCCTATCCAAAAATTTAATCAATTTTTCATTTCATCAATACAAGTAAAATGTTTTCTAAATCATCCAAATCGGGCGCTCCGTTATCTCACTATATCAAACTAAATTACCAGTTTTGGCAGTTTTTGCCCCGTATCATCGAAAAGGCTAGACTTGCCTTTGTCAAAAACTAATAAGCACGTCTCCTTATCCGTAGGAATCAAATTGAATTATTCAAATCGGTCGATACGTGTTCGCAAAATCACCGACAAAAATTTGTATCCGCACACACACACGCACGCACACACACACGCACACACACACACACAAGCAACATCATCCAGTAGCGGCAGCCGGTGACTTTATCTCATGGACAGTTGATTGGGGCGGTAAGCACACAAACGCACAAGGAAAAACTAAATTGAAAGTTTTTAGTACAATAGACGTTATCCTGCTCAATAATGGCGATACGCTGACCTACACTAAAACCGACGCAACCTCGATCATAGACCTTATTTTTATCAGCAGTAGCCTCGTCAGAAGTAACTCTAAGTGGAGAGTGATGGATATCTACGCCAGCGACAATCATGCTATACTCTGGAAAATATCGTTAGATCAGAACCTTGGAAAACCTATAAAGCAAGCTTACTCCGGTGGCTGGAGAACAAAAGCTCTTGACCAAGATGCATTGATAATAGCCATTGACAGTAGCCCGATCATCACTGGATGCGCAGAAAAAAGTACCAAAATCCTGATGAAGAGAGTGAACTATTCCTGTGTCGCCTTGTGAAGGTGGCATAAACTTAAGACCCTTGGGGTAATGGTGGAACAATCACGCCCTTCGTAAAGAGTGCCACAATAAAGAAGAGTATCTCAGCGTGGCTATCAACGACCTAACTCTGAGAAACTGATTGCAAAGTACAAGAAATCTCGACATGCATTGAATAAGGCCATCAAAGAAAGCAAAGAAAACTGCTCATATGTTAGGTGGACAAAGACGTGTGAGGTAGCCTTTATGAGGTGATTATGACTCAGCTGAAAAAAACAATAAGTGCAGATATCTACATGTCCTCAATTCCTTCAGAAAGTCAGCAACAAGCGAACTGAACCAGTCACCGAAGAAGAGTTAATGGAGACTTGTAGGAATTAATAAAGCTCAGCGATTGGATTGAATCTCCAACATAGGTTTGAAAACCATCATTAAGGCAGCGTCGTCACTATTCTTAGACGTCTACGACTTTTCCCAGAAAGCAGAAACAACAACGACTTATACTTCTTCCTGAGTGAAATAAACCACTAGAAGAACCGTCATCCTACCGTCCACTCAGCGTGTTGGATACAACTGAAGCGAACGAATAATTTATCAAAGAATTGAAGCAATTGTTGACCAACTTCTGACAAACAACCAGTATGGATTCCGGAAAGGACGATCAACCCTGGACACGATAAATCTAGTTGTCGATACGACCCAGAAAGCAATCGCAGGAACAAGAAAAAAAAGGCGGTATCAACTGCGCAAACTGGTACTATGCATTATGCATCTCTTCAAGAAAAGATAGTACCAGGTTACTTGTGTAAGATAGTGGCAAGCTACTTTACGGATAGGGTCTTGATATACAATACAAAGAACGGCTCGAAAAAAATCATAAACTATAAAGTTGAAAGTCGGTGAACAAAAAATCATATCACAATCTTATATTCGATACTTGATGCCCGACCTTATACCTAAGATTGACGTTTGGCTGAACCGGAGGTATGGAGAAGTCAACTACTATCTAAGGCAGTTGCTTTCGGGCTTATCTTCATCGCTTTAAGCACAATGATTCTCCCAAGTGCCCAGTTTGCAGAGGAGTTAATGAAGATGCAGAGCATATTTTTCTTGAGTGTTTGCGCCTTAGTCCACAGCAAAATAAACTGAAAACAATCCTAAAGCAGAGAATTCGACCAGAAACACTAATGGAAGCAATGATCTCATCAGAAGCAGCGCGGAGCGCCGATAGTACGTATGATACAGAAGTCCTCATAGCACTGCGTTACATTGAGAGGAAAAGAGCAAGTGAAAGATGTATGACATCTTAGATATCCGAAGAAAAAGCAATTGCTAAATCCTCTCCCCACCAAGTAATGCCTAACGGCGGTTTCCGTGGGGGTTAACAAGCCTGAAGAAAGCGGAGGTTTTAGTCGGTGTTAACATTGCTGCGTCCGACAATATCCAGACAACCTGCGTCTGTTAGATACGTAAACGTATTTCCTTCTTCATACATAAAAAACACACATATATACATTATTTCTAAGCTATGCCAAAATATTCTCAAACCTTTAAAACATTAAGATATATAAAAAATTTCATTTGCGATTACTATAACTTACCCCAAGGAAATTGATATTCAACTCAAAGTTTTTTTTATATATATACATATTTTTGAACAGCAATCAGAACCTTACGTCCTATGAGCTGTTGGGCTGAAACTTTTCCTTACTTTGTATTTATTGGAGATGGTAACACAATGGTTAATCTATCCATATTTGATGATTTTGTTATTAGAATTAATCTAATAGGGCTGATATTTTATTGGTGCAGCAATGCCGAGCAAGGGCTATTTTCACTTGGAAACATATTGCTATCTATATTTTCAAGTGAAAATCGTTGTCACTGCTGCCTGACAACAGGCTGCTCGAAGTGGGTATCGAACCCGGGACCTCTGGAACAAGTCCCGTCGCTCTTAACCGCTGACCTATGGGCGAGCCCAACTCAAAGATATAAAAATATATCTGTTGGTTTTCAATATAAACAGTTATTGGTCAGGTACATATAATATTATTTACAATAAAATCAGAAAGTATAAAAAATCAATTTGTATGTAAACACAAATATATATAAATTTATAAATAAAACTAACCGGAATTCGACAAAACCTTGATGCAGAAGCATCGCCATAAAATCGCCGGCCATGTCATCACGTTCGCCCGTAAGAAAGAATATCCCATCATAAGTTTCCGGCCGTATCTCAAGATTGACCTGCACGTGTTTGTATGCGGCTTGGAGTACTGGAAAGGATGCCCAGCCACTTCCAGTGAAACGAGGATTGTGAATTATCAAATCTATAAAATTTGTAACAATTTCAGTTAATGATAAAAATTATATAATCCTAATAAATATGCACAATGGTATCCCAAATATTTTATGACAGTTTCGGATATAAACATGTTTATATAAATGAGCAATATATAATTAAAATGCTCGTGTTGAAAATACTGTCGCAAATTTCTTACAATATTCTTATATGTTTATCCGTAAAAAGTAATTTTTATTGACTTTATAATAAACTTTATAACAGGTTAGTTTATATTCATCACATATGTTCAATGTGAATTTGATAAAAGTGTTTTACGCATAATACATACATCTAAATATTAAGATTTCTCTAGATTATTAAGATAATAAGACAGTACAAATGTATCCTATGTTAGAGGTATGTACCCGCTTGCATGATATAATTTAAACAATTATAACGGTCAAAATATAAACTCCGTTAAACTAAATCATTCATATACTACAATGTATGTTCAAGATATCTTTGTCCTTGTCAGAAACATGCACCTGTATCGATAAAATTCCATACACTACATTATGTAATTAAAACATTCAAATCATAATTAAATAATGTTTCACAAAATGCTTCACCATTTTGCAAACATTTCTGTTATCCGTGAACCCTTTGAAAACATAATAGAGAACAAAATTTCTCCGTTGAATTTAGCCAAAAAGTAAGGATATTAAATAAAATCTTAAAAGAAATTTATGTTTTTTTATTGATGCTATGCTAGATTATATATATATATATATATATATATATATATATCTTATATATAAAAATGGAGCTCTTTTTCAAAGGTCCGAATAAAACTCGAAAACGGCTGAATCGATTTGGCCAGTCTTAGTCTTGAAAAATTTGTGCCAATCCAGAGAAAGTCCAAAAGGTGAGAATTTTTTTCAAATCCGCGTAGAAACTTTACATTTTTAATTTGAAAATTTTTGTAGAAGCGTAATTTAAATAAAACAATGGACAGTGGCTAAGACGCCAAATGTCAAACGTTTTTGACAGATGATGTTCAATTACTTTTATTAGGATGTTTTACGTGAATATTATTTAATTATGATTAAATTGTAGTGAGTAGTTTTGTTTGTAGTTTTATTTATATACAAAAACGTTAATAAACGCGCCGCAAGTGTTACTAGAGACTCAAAATATAAAGTTTTTTGATATGTTAATATGAAAATGCACTTTTTGGCATATTTTTCTCAAACACGGTGCTCTGAAAGTTCTCATTTGCATAATTATATACTCAATGGTATTTATAAAACATTTTCTAGGTTATATTATTTTTTATTTATCTTATTTAAATTCAGAACCTAAATTTGGTATCGATCAAATCGACATTTTATCGAATAACATTTTTCCAGTTAAAATTTCCCAGAATTTATCGCAGAATAGATAGTAATATATGAAGGTACGGGATTAAAAAGGTCCACCACCGATGTGCCAAAAATCAGTAAAGTTAAGCATTGTTTAACAACAATATTTGAAAGTAGAGGAAAAAAGATGTATAGCCAGCTACAAACTTGATTTGAAAATGATAATCTTTGAAGTGGGGGAGATAAACGGTAATCTTTGAAAATCCATAATAAAAGTATTTTCTTCCGCTGGTAGTTTTAGCATTAGTTAGAAATGTAATTATTTTGTAAAATACCTTTAAAATTATAATAAGGCTTTAAACCTTTTGCCACCTGCCCGTTACAAGTTACCCCGCATATAGGATAAAAAGGTCTAGATAACAAATTTTTGGAAGACATCAAAAAAGCACATTTCTACAATGATGAAGTTGAAGTCAGTTTACTGAACTTAGTCAAATAATTGTTCGTTTGATATGTCTTATTTGTTGTGATATAATTGTTATGGTTTTTACAATATAGTTTATGTTTGCTCAAAGTCAAATTGGACCTTTGTGTCTCGCCCTGCTCTACATATATACTTTTTATTAAATTTACTTTAATTCATCGAATGTAACTTGAAACTTTTCAAAAAGCAGGTCAAAGAAGAAATACTTAATGCATTTTTTATCTCTCCTCGCTAAAATTTAAAAATTTTGTATAAGCTCAGTAGTATTATTTACAATTATACACAAAATCCAGAATCCAAAAAGAATCTGAAAAACTTGAAACGTAATTAATAAGCCGAAAGACCAAAAAAGACTCGGATTGGATTATACGATGTTTTCTATAGAAAGTGTTTAAAACTTGCAGTTTGATTGTATTGACAAAATATAGACAAACTAATGGGGTTTATTGTTTTTATAATATCTAATTGTATACAGCATTCAAACAACACATCCTTATGCACTTAAAGTATTAATATTTTTGATTCTCTAGAAATGGTTTAGAATATACCTTATTTAGCCAAACAACGTTTGCCGGGTCAGCTAGTATATATATAATAGGTTGTCAAATATCTCCCTTCCGCCTTTTTGTCTTTTGAATTTCGCGGCTATGTACAAAGCGCTATAGAGCTCGTATCTGGCAATACTATACATAATTTGAAAGGTCTTGACATAACCTACAAAACGACGCTATGCATGATTAGTTTGGATATTGCGTTCAACAGTTATAGACGTGTAAACATGGAGTTCACTAACGCCGAAATTCGCGCTATTTTAAAGTTTTCCTTCGTTAAAGGCAAATCCGCTAGAGAAACGTTCCGTGAGATTAATGGTGTTTTGGGGGATGGTACTCTATCACTTCGAACCGCGGAGGCATGGTTTCGACGATTCAGAGCCGGTGAAAACGACACCATGGATAAGCCAGCCGGCGGAAGACCTGTGACGACAAATACCGATCAAATCATGGAATACATCGATTTAGACCGGCATGTGGCATCTCGTGACATCGCCCAGGAGATGGGAGTTAGTCACCAAACCATTTTAAACCATATGCAGAAGGCTGGATACAAAAAAAGCTTGATGTTTGGGTGCCGCATGATTTGACGCAAAAAAACCTTCTGGACCGAATCAACGCCTGCGATATGCTGCTGAAACGGAACGAACTCGACCCATTCTTGAAGCGAATGGTGACTGGCGACGAAAAATGGATCACATACGACAATATCAAGCGAAAAGGGTCGTGGACGAAAAGGTCTTCGCAAATAAGGAGGGGGGCTTCTACGAGAGAGGTATTATGAAGTTGCTGTCTAGATGGAAACAGATCATCGAACAAAACGGCGCATATTTGAACTAAATTCGATCACTGTAACACTTTTTAAAAAGCATTGAATAAAGAGCAAAAAGCGGAAGGGAGATATTTGACAACCTTATATATATATATAATATATATATATATATATATATATATATATGTTTAATTTGAGTTTAATAATCGGGCGTAACATCAATAAAAATATATAAAAATATTAAAAATATTTTTATTGATGTTACGCCCGATTATTAAACTCAAATTAAACATATATATCAACATCAAATTCAAGACTATTCAAAAATATATATATATATATATATATATATATATATATATAATACCGTATTATATATAAATATATATAATATATATATGCGTATATATATATTATACATATATATATATATATATATATATATATATATATATATATATATATAATTAATTTCTTGGAGTATAAAGAATAAAAAAAATAATTTCATTTAAAGAATAAAAAATAAATTATTTTTTATTCTTTATAAAGAAAAAATTACTGACATTTGGTGCTTGTTTCCAATTATTAATTTTTTACAACCTATTATTAATATGTGTAAGTGATAATCTAAGAATTTCAAGTAAGTAATGCTTTATGCAATATTTTAATTTAATGTTTAGATATAATTAGTCTGTCTCTTTAGTTGAATCTCTTTCTTTTTATTCTTGCTCTATGTATATTTAGTTTTTAACGTTACTTGCTGTTTTTTTCAAAATTGTACAACCACTGACAATGACGTAGAATTTTATGTCGAAACGTATTGAAAAATAAAGATGTTTTAAAAAATCTCTAAAAGATTCGGGCAGTAACACCAAGTGAAAAAAAAACTAAAGTAGTTTTGAAATACTTTATTTATCCATACTTTGTCGAGACCGTCATTCAGTGGAAAAACTAAAAGATTTTATATAATGTAGGAGGAAAATAATATAAAGTTATAGAACTTATATATAAATACATACAAAAAAATAATTATAGAAAAATACACTACACTATTACACTGTAATAAACCAAGCTGTTAATAACTGGAACATTTAAACTAATTATTTTTGACAATTGTTTTGTTACATTCTAGTGTGCACAGATTAACTAACGTCTAAATACTGAATGAATTGTTGTTGTTTTTACACTTTCGCAAAATTTGTAAACACAGTTCACAATTAAACACAATTGGAAATTGAAGTCTTTTAAACGGTATAACATAATCATAACCATAACATAACAATGGTTTGGCCAAAAGATGATAGATGATAGTTTTCATTTGTTTTCAATGCAGACAATGGCATGCCGTTTTTTGCATTTTTTCCAATTTATTTCTACAATATTACACATACATATCAGTACTGTATAATCACATACATCCTAGAAAATTTCCTTAACAAACTTCAGAAAGATTTATCAAAATCCAAATAATAGTTTAGGAGGAGTATACAGTGAGTGCTTGTAATTTAATATAAACTTTATATAATAGCAATAAAGCTCATATTGATCCTACGTTTTAGTTAGAAAACGTTTGTATGTGGCAATTATACGATTTTTTCTCGCCGTAAGAACTATCCTTCGACTTCAACAAACATTTAAAAAAAAATTGGACAATTGGTCCAGGCGTTGTTGAGTTATGCGCTTACCAATATATTTTGCGGTTCATTTTTATATTATGGATATATACAACAAATAAAGGACCCGAAAACTAAAATTCACATCAAAAATCTTTTTTGTAAAAAAGTCATCTCACATAATAATTCCTTTAATACCAAAAATACAAACTACGATAATATTCTTAGAGACCCGAGCTTGCAAAATATTTCTAAGCAGATAAAGGCAACATCACTGTTATCATAGACTCTATAAGTAAAATATCTGAATTATTACTTGACACTAATACTTACAAAATTACCAATAACTATCCAACTGACTACATATACCGTACGTGAAATAAATATTTAGACAGAGTTACAGCAAACAAACAACTAACTAAAGAGACAACTTCTAACTTAAAAAACTTACACCCATATTTCCCAAGACTATACGGCCTTCCCAAAATCCACAAAAATAATTTACCTTTTAGGCCAATTCAGACATTAATACCCCTCTTTATAAACTCTCAAAATACATAAGTAACATTATAACTACAATAACAAAACAATCACCACACTATATAAAAAATTCTTATGAACTCGTTACTGAATTAAAACACAAGATAAATTATATACCAGACAACCACAAACTTAGACGTAGTTTCACTTTTTACTAATGTACCCCTAGACCTTATTTTAGAGAAACTGTCAAGTTAATTGTCTCTTACACTTATTTTGAATTCAATGGCTCTTTCTATTATCAATTGTTATTATCAAATTGTGGCGCCAATGGGGTCTCCAGCAAGTCCATCTCTGGCAGAAATATCTTTACAACTTCTTGAAAATACAATTTTTAAAAATTACAATAAACATATTTTTTATTACCGTTATGTAGATGACATTATCACTTGTATCCCTAGTGATGATGTCACTATAATAATTGATCAATTTTATAACGTCAATAAAAAATTAAAATTTACAGTAGAATTGGAGACAATGAACTCGATAAGTTTCTCAGACATAAAACTTATGCGTACTACTGATGAAAAACTAATAACAAATTGGTACCAAAAATAAACTAACTCTGGACGTCACCTTCATTATTTTTCTTATCATCAACTCAAAATGAAAATAGGTACTATAAAAAATCTAACTGACCACGCAATACTTCTATCGAACAAAACGTTTTGGGACAACAACATCAATTTAATTGCAAAGATTCTAACAGATAACTCCTATCCCTTAAAACCTATAAACTCCGTAACTGGTAACAGACGAACGTAACTTTTTGATTAAATTTGACAATTCAACAGTACATAACGATATACCTGATTCAGAGATTCATTTTGGTGTAATATGTTTGCCATACATTAAGAATTGTATGTTCCTTGGAAAAAACTTTTTTATAAATCTAGACTGCGACTTGTAAACAATTTTAGTACAACGACTAGTACTATTTTTACCAAAACAAAAACCCCTTTTAATATCGAACGACTTAGAAATCTCGTCTATCAAATAGATTGTCTAGATTGTAATTTACTAGAAGAAAAAAAGTACTGTTCAGCAGCATTCTTAGATATGGGTCATTCTTTTACAAACCGTACACCAACCATACCTTGACATTTTAGAATTGGCTGAAATTTTTTTATAGATATTATAGACAAAATCATTTGACACGTATTTCAGGATTTTGCCGGCAAAAACTTTTTTTTGTTGATATTTACAATTGAAATATTGGCGATTTTCTCAATTTTTATGAACTTCCTCTGCATTATGTTAAATATCTTCAGTTGTGTTGATCGGATCAGCACTGTTTTTTTTATTATATTCATTATGAACTCAACTTTGAAGTAATTAAAAAAAAATAATGTTCTTGCAATTATTTTAACAATAATAACAATTAGGGATTTAAGTTGGGGCGCGCGTATGTAAAACCAATGTAAACAGGTTTTACATACGCGCGCCCCAACTTAAATCGATTGCGTAAAAAATCATTTTGTTTCTTGTTTTATCTACTACAAAATTATTTTTCAAATTCGATGGAAAGGCTGTTACAACGGAAGATATTAAATGTTTTCGAGCGCAAGTCGCGCAACGCGCAACGCGCATCGAGTTAAAAGATGCGCCGCTATGTTACAGAAGCTATGTTATATAAACTTAATTATAATGCAATAAATAAATTATTTTGCAATCGCATATTTTTGTATTTATTTTTTAACGAAATCAAACCTACCCAATACAATTAATTTAACTTCTGTTCATATTCCAACGAATAATATGTTTTAGTTTATCAGTTTATCAGTTTCAGTTTCAAAAATATGAGCATTTGTATAAAATATTTGCTACTACACATTTTAGATAATATATTTATTTTTCCTCAGTAATGAAATTGTTGAATTTTTTAGGTAAAAATAGTACTTGTACGCGCGATGCGTCTTTCAAACGAAGGCGCGGCGCGACTTGCGCTCGAAAACATTTAATATCTTTCGATGTAACAGCCTTTCCATCGAATTGTAAAAATAATTTTGTAGTAGATAAAACAAAAATCAAAATGATTTTTTACGCAATCGATTTAAGTTGGGGCGCGCGTACGTAAAACTAATGTAAACAATCAATTGTTATTATTGTTAAAATAATAGCAAAAACATTATTTTTTAATTACTTCAAAGTTGAGTTCATAATGAATATAATAAAAAAAACAATACTGATCTGTTCAACACAACTGAAGATAATTAACTTAATGTAGAGTAAGTTCATAAAAATTGCGAAAATTGGCAATATTTCAATCGTAATTATCAACGAAAAAAAAATTTTGCCGGCAAAATCCTAAAATACGTGTCAAATGATTTTATCTATAATATCTGTAAAAAAAAAAAATTCAGCCAATTCTAAAATGTCACATTTTTTTACCAAAATCCGTACGATTTGTAAAAGAATGACCTATATACAACAAGCATCTGATAAAGTTTGGCATACTGGGCTATTCTATAAATTAAAAATTAATTTGACGTACTCTCTATATTTAATAATAAGATCATATCTGTCAAATAGGAGTTTTTATTTAAATATTTTAGATACTGAATCATCAAATAAGACAGTTTCTTCAGGTGTTCCACAAGGAAGCGTCTTGTGGCCAATTCTATTTCTAATATACACATCTGACATACCAATAACAACTAACACTTTGATCGCAACGTTTGCTGATGATACGTGCATTCTAGCCAGCCACATAGATTCCAGTTCTGCATCTGAGTTACTCCAAAACCATTTATGGAACAGAACCCGGAGATTTAAAATGATTGAAGAGAGACCTGCTCACCAGTGAGAATAGGAAACACTCAAGTACCTCAAGAAGACCATGTGAAATATCTCGGCATATACCTCGATAGAAAACTTAATTGGCAAACTCATATAAAAAAAGAGACAACAGTTTGAGATAAAAACTAAAAAGCTTTACTGGTTACTAGGACCTAAATCCAAACTAAGCTCATACAATAAGCTACTTTTATATAAATCTTTATTCGAACCAATTTGGTGTTATGGTATACAATTGTGGGGCAGTATTCATAAGACTAATATAGAAATTATACAGAAATTTCAAAACAAATTTTTGAAAATTGCCTTAGGAGCTCCAAAATATGTTCCCAACTGGTTGATCCCTGCCGACACGAATACACCTACCATAAATGAAGTAATAACAAAAACAGCACAGAAATATAGAAACAAGCTAATCAGTCACCAAAATTCATTAGCAAACTCATTGATAACAGAGAAAAATGCAAGAAGATTGAAAAGAGAAGCGCCACTGAATTTAAGCCATCAACTCTTCTGATAAAAAATGGAAATAACTTAATCATTGTTTATAAGAAATTATTCAATAAGTAAATAGTTAAAATTATATAATTATCAATAAAATATTGTAAATTTTATATCGAATGGAAAAACAACTACTGAGTTGTTTTTTCCAACATGCCCTTGTAGTATACAATGTCCTTTTCGGCCGACTATTGTAAATTCATCAAATTTATTGAATGGCCTTTACTGGACAGTTGTAAAGAAAAGATATAATGAAAAAAGATTGTAATTAAATTTACATAGGAGAAATAAGCCAGAACTTAATTAAAACGTTTACAACAACATAAGAACAATTCAAAAAATTCCATACAATTTAAAACTGTGACTGCGGACCACATTTATATTTTAAAACACAATATGGACTTTTCTAACCCGACTATACTACAATTCGAACAAAATTTATTTAAACGAAGAATTATCGAAGGATCTTTTTTAACTATTTATAACAATAAGACAATAAATAAACGGAATGAACTTAACATGCTGTGCAAAACAAATCTCTTTTATTTGTTATTTATTTATTTCAGCCTAATGGCCTAGAAATGCATCATTATCTTAAGCCACAATTATATCCTAAACCTACTTTATATACAATAAAATAAAAAGAAAAACCTAATCAGGGGGATCTAATAACTTTAGCGTTCTGGACTGGTTGCCCAAGTAACTCTTTTTTCTTTGTTTTCTTCATACGGTTGATTGTTTTCAACTAGCCTAGACTTTCCTTGTCATTCTTGCCACAGAGAACGTCTTCTATAGAAATGCTTGTTCTCTCTAACATCGCGCATCTTTCTTTTCAGTGCTCAACGTGTCCTCCTCCTTCCCACACAGCTCACACCTTCGTTCTTCAGGGTTCAGCCAGTGTTTGGTATTTTTCTTCATGGTGCCACATCTATACCACCCAATTTCTCTCTGATCGCAATCATTGCTTCAGCCTCTTAGATACTGCGGAAGTACACCTGTCATTATTTCTCTATACTTTCTATTATATCTGGATCTTTCCAGTTTTTCCAGTACTCTTGATTTTGCACTTCGCTTCCTCTCTCCCGCAGTACCTCTTCAACATTCGCTCCGGTTGCACCTTGTTTATATATCTTCTCCTTTCATCCAAACTCTCTTTATCCATTTACCTCTTCTTCTTTCGCTAATACACTCCTTCACTATGGCATTGTCTCCTGTCTTTAACTATTTCTCTTCATATTTAATTGCTCTCTTAGCTAATCTCAGATGTAATTTGTCTCGTTTTACTTCATCATAGAGAAAATAATCTGGAATACAGGACTCCAGGCCAAGTATCCATTTAAAGTATCCCTTCTGTACTCTTTCGAGCTGTGCGATCTCTCTCCAACACCAAATCTCTGCGTCGTAAGCCAACACTCCGACTACCAAACTGTCAAACATCTTTATCTTTCTGCTGAAGTTATTGTGGAATAACTTTTCGCCGAGGCTCCACGTACTTCTCATTACTGTGTTTGCTTTTTTAGTCAGATTTTTTATATGTTCTTTCATATTTCCATTTTTTGTAATATGGTAACCCAGATACGTAAACTCTTTAACTTCCTCTATATTGACCCTTTTCCATAGCCAGTTTGTACTTTTTTCTCCCTCCCCCTTTTTTAAAAAGCATAACCTTCGACTTTTCCTCATTCAACACCAATTTTCTTTTCTCCAAGTACCGCTCTAGCTGATTCGTAGTTTCATGTAAGTTTTTTTCACTTGTTGCCAAAATTGCCAGATCTTCCGCATACGCTAGGCTCCAAAATTTCTCTTTTCCAACTACCACGACTCCCGTTTGCCTTTTCTCAGCACCTCTTCCAAATCCGCTATTAACATCGTAAAAAGTGTTGAACTTAACGGGCATCCTTGACGGACTCCTTCTCTTGTCCAAAACACCTCACTTGTTTTGTTTCCTACTTTTACTCTGTTTCTCGTTTCACTATATATTTCCTTTGTTCTATTTATTAAGCTCTTTTTAATTCCTGCCTTTTCCATAGCGCTCCATAATTTAAACCGATGTACCGAGTCAAATGCCGCCCACAAATCCACGAAAAACGAGAAAAGCTTTCCTTCCTCTATACTCAATTCCTTCTCTACTACATGATTTAGAATATAGATGTTATCTATTGTGTTTCTACTTTTCCTGAAACCTGCTTGCGTATCCGGTAAACTCTTTTTCTTCCTCTAAATCTTTAGCTATTTTCGTTTAATATTGAAGCGTAAATTTTGTACCCAGTAGACAATAGACTTATTCCCCGGTAATTACTGACCTGCTCTCTATCTTTGTTTTTCATAAAGTGGCATTATAAACGATTCTTTCCAATCTTTTGGTATTTCCTGGTCATTGCAGACCTTTTTAACCAGCTCACATATCTGCCGCTCTGTTCGACCCGTCATAAATATCCACGCTTCATTTGGAATTCCATCCATCCCCGCTGCTTAACCTTTCTTTAATTTTTTTATGTGTTGTCTAATATCCGCGTGAGTAAGTTCTTCTTCTTCTACTTGCTTCACAATTTCATCCTTCCATTTCTCTACTAAACTTGTTTCCTGCCACAAATCTGTTTTATTTAGATAGCATTTCCAAATTTCTCACAAAACAATAAAAACGTCGCGCAAAGAATTCGCAATTCGTTCCACACATTTGTAGAATTTTGGTAAAAATATTTTTTAAAAAGTCTTTTCTCCATTACATCTTCAACCTGTCTACAAACAATACATATATTACACACTATCCATATGTGATTATTTAAATCAGTATTTTGTGAAAATATTGTCTAGTTACAAGTTTAATGTTTATATTAGATAGTGTAATGCATTACCATATCCTGATACCATGGATTATTAAAATCTTCCAATTTAACACTAAAATTAACTAATTATAAGTACTATTTTCTTTCTTTATTTTTTCTTTTAACTCCAATTTAATTGCTTTAGTTTTTAATTTTAATTTTAATTTTCACTGAATGAAAACTAGGATTATAGCCGGAACGTATGGACTTAAAATAAATTTATGAAAGAAATTCATGTTTTTATTGATGTTATGCCCGATTACTAGACTTTGTTAATATATATGTCAACATCAAATCCAGAATCATACAATTTATATATATATATATATATATATATATATATATATATATACTAGATGACCCGACAGACGTTGTCCTGTACCCACTTCTACGTTTTTTTAATATCCTATACTAATATTTATACCGTTCAGTTAAAAATAATCATTATTGTTCTTCGAGTTACTATTTACACCAATATATGAGTGATGTTAAATGTAGTACTGTTTCAAATAAAATGATTATTCTCAATTCCCACAGTTAACACTCTAATTATCCCTTTAACAAATATTAAAATATGTTCAATAAAATTATATATTAAAAATTATACACTGCGATTTATAGAACAAATTTATTTCCAATAGCTCAATTTATTTTATTGAATTTAAGGATTATAACAATATATTTAGACATACCTGTAGATGTGGATGTTTAAATGAATGATTTTTTGTTTATTGACGGCTAAAACATTGATTTTCCAAATTTATCACCATGTATTTATTGTCATAGCATAGATACACGTGTTGAAAATTTAAATCTTTTAAAAAATATAACAAATTCAGAAAGAATTAATATATAGCATGCGGTCAAGGTACAATATCACCTTCGATTTTTCTACCCAAAACAATTGCTTCAATAATGTTGCCTACAATTTTTATGATTTCGTACCATATTTTAACTTGCTTTTTGTATTTTAATATCTAAATTGCATTTTTTACACTAATAATTCAATATACATTATTACTTAAGTTCATATTTGAAGTAAATTAATTTGTCAAATTTTGTTGACATGTGCTCTATTCAACCTACTATCAACAAAATTATTGTAGTAAATGGAGAGGAAAAAAGCGTATGCCCAGCTAATCTTAATCTAAAGTTCAGAAGTGAAAACAATTTGCATTTCGTCACCACCCCCGCATTATTTGGATTATAACTCTCTAATTTTGATTTTATCATAACTTGTAATATACTATTTTAAAGGTGATTAAATGAGCTACAACTTTCTCTATCATAAATTTTACCGTAACTTATCTTATTTTGAAACGGCGAAGGGCTCGAAAGACACTCCGGTTGGACAGCCGCGCACTCTTTAAACAATTAGAACTCTATCAATATTTGTGTAACGAAAAAATAATTAAAAGCAATAATTAGTCTAAAAAATACCTAGAATTTTCATATATATACTTTTATACGTATTCTTTCAGAGATATTATAATGAGAAATTGTTTTTTTTTATGAAATCATGAGTTTTTTGAAAATCGTTTGTACTAATGTTATGGTATTTTCTAGAATTCATCAAGATCTTTGGTGGAAATGTCACTCATAAACTATTTGATTTAAATGAAAAAAAAAACATTGTATGAGTCTTTTAATTGCATGATCGCTCACTCATTCAAAAGAACTAATTCTTTTAAAGCTTATTTGGAGAACTATAAAAACCCATGTTCATAATTAACTTAATATTGTTCCTAGAACACTGTAAAATAGCTATTTATTAGGATTTTTATTAATATAATTTTGTTCATTACATAATTTTCGTTAAAATGTATATTTTAAAAAACGATGAAAAACGCAAAAAAGAAACAAATTTTTAGTAGCCAGTAACTTGAAAAGTATTTGCTTTTTTAAAAAACATTATTAAACATTTTTCTCTTATAATTAGTTCTTTTATCTACACCTAACGTTATTACACCACTGAAAAGAAATGACATCCCGGGTAGTGTAAAGGAGTCTAAATTGTTTTCACTTTTGAACTTGAGAGTAAAATGAACCTAATTCCAAAATTCCAAACGAATTGGAAAGCAGTAAAAAAAAGTTCAGACCCAAAGCGCTACATTGAGTAAATATTCCGTACAAAATGCCAACCATATGAAATTTTGACACAATAAAACTTCTAAATAATTTTTTGAATAAGTAATTTTTTTTGTATTGTGACTTAGTATAGTAAGGCAAAACGACCGCAAATTGAATATTTTTGAGCGCAATCACTTATGGCTCGTCTCCTTTGCACGAATTAGTACGGCGAATCTGTTCGCAAAGTGCGTAAACAAAATTATTGCAAGCAAAAGCAAACCACGCGTACGTTGAGAACACGATTCGCCGTGCGCGTCAGTCGCATGCGCAGACTGTCAGACGCATGTTATATTATTTGCATATTATATTAATTTAATTATGGCACATCTCAGCTGCTTTTCGACAATAATAATGTAGACATTACATTTTTTTTTATTTTTAATCATGAATTTATTATATTTCAATATTGCCTTAGCCTATAAGTGAATAGAAATGTTTGGCAAATGACAGTTGTCATTTGTTTTTAATGTCAAACCATGCATTAAATATTTTAAAGGTCAAACAATGATAAGCGGTTTTTTGTAATTTTTTCCATTTATTTCTAGAATCTAACTATATTTCTATGAATCAAAACATTCTAGAAAATTTCACAAACAAACTTCAGGAAGATTCATGAAAATCCGAATTATAGTTTAGGAGGATTAATGAAACTTACATTGTTACAGAAGAATTTTATATATAAGATATATTGAACTGTAATAACAATTCGAATCATTATTTTGTTTAATAATTACAAAACGCGTTGCTAGTTATATTTAGGTTACGCGGCCACCGGAAGTGCTTACTGTTGGATTTTGCAAAAAGGGTGGAAACAATAAATTAGTATATAAGAGTTAGACAAAAGTTAGACAGGCACTCAAGTTTAGAGTCAAGCTTTGAGTCAAGCTTGGAGTCAAACTTGTAGTCAGACTCGCAGACAGACATAGAGTTGTAGCGCTGAAGAATCTGACGGAGACATCGAGTTCAATAGCTACCACAACTTGATAAACCAAACGATCATTCGCAGCACAAACTAAGGGATGGTGGCGCCTATCGAAGAACTTTAGAACGAACGCGAGACTACGACTAACTTGAATATAACTATCTCATCGGATTCAAGTAAGCAAATCGAAATTTAATCATATCTCAAGATGGAACCCATTTTTGTAGGAGCTAGACAACGTGAAGATAATAGTATAGGAATAAATAAATTTAGAATTCAATTAGCAATTAGCACTATATCAAATTTTGGTGGTAATTCAGATGACCTCTTTAGATTTTTAAGTAATGTAGACTCAATTTTAGATGATGTAGATTTTGAGACATATAAATTTATATCAAAAATTGTTATATGTAAATTAAACGGAACAGCTTTTGATGGCGTTAGACGGGCTGATTATCAGTTATGGGATAATATCAAACCTATTCTAATTAAACGATTTAAAGGTAGAAGGTCAATCACTAATTTACATCACGATCTAGCAACTACAACAAGAAAAAATGGGAAATCAATTGAGGAATTTGCAGAGAAAGTTGAGAATTTGCTTACGTTAATTAATAATGAATGTTATTTTACACAGAATGAAATAGCGTATCCATCATATTGTGACTTGGCTTTGACAGTTTTCGTTAAAGGCCTACAATTTGATTTGAAAATTATAGTTAAAGCAGCCAAACCTGAAAATTTTAAAGATACGAAGAATATCGCTGCAAAGGAAGAAAACTATTTAAACATCAGATCTGATAAAAAATACAATTGATTCGTCACTTGCAGATACTGCAAAAAAAGAGACACCACATTAACCAATGTCGAAAACTTACAAATAGGAAAAGAGACGACAAACTTAGAATCTACAATAGTAGAAATGACGATAGAATGAATTACGAAAGTGATAAGGATCTGAAATATACAAAAACATATGATGACACATACAAGGCATACATAACAACTAAAGAATAATCCGAAGAGTCCAAAGAATCCGAAGAACAAGAAGAATACAAAGCAGAAAGTTTGACTCACAACACCAAAATAGAAGAGTTGACGACAAACGCTGCAAATTCATACCAAGAAGAAAAGGATCTCAACATATATGTGGCACAAGATATGGAACAAACAATACGAACAAATTCATACGAAGAAGAATAGGATATAAACATATATGTGGCAGAAGATATGGAACAAACCCAAGATGAGGTTTACGACATGAAAGAAATAAATGATGAACAAGAAGAAATAAGAATACTTAACGATGAAGGATCAGAATATATGAAAACTATTCCCATTAAAATAAAGAAGGAAAAGAAATATTAAAAAAAGACAAATTTGCAGCGACACTAGCTCTCCTACTATTGAAAAATAGTAGTAAAGAGCTACACTAGCCTCCACACTATTAGGGACCCTAATGTGTGGAGGGGGTCAGGCTACCAGGTATATAACCAAAGCAGCTACCGTCCTCGATCTCTTTTCTCTTCTACTGGTCGAGCAGGCAACACCTAGGAAAACTACGGAGTCCAACCGAGGAATACCAAGAATACCGGAATTCAACCAAGAAGATTTTGTAAATTATTATAATTTTGTAATAAACTTTATTTTTCATTTATAATGTCTTGATTTTTATATGTGGGACCACCCCACATAATTGGTGACCCCGACGCTGAATTGGACCACATAGCGTGTGAGCTGAATTACTATAGAGCACTATCCGTACAGAAGACAATAAAAAACAATGAATAAAGACATGCAGGACACTAAAGGGGAACTGGATGCAATCTCACGCACACCGCATCTACCGCCATTTTTAAGTGAGAAACCGACATTGTGGTTCACAATTGCCGAAGCAATATTTTCTCGATGCCGCATCATCAATGACCTGGCTAAATATGAATTTGTAATAGCTCAGCTAGATTGCAAATATCTACTCCAGATAGAGGACGTGATAAATTCTCCGCCTGCAGAGAACAAATACATAAAACTAAAGGAGGAATTAATCAAAAGGCTATCAATTTCCGAACGGCAAAGGATAAGACAATTACTTTTGCAAGAAGAACTTGGTGATCGAAGTCCTTCTCAGTTCCTACGTCACCTTCGTTCATTGGTCGGAACAACTACAGTCGACAATTCACTCCTACGAGAAATCTGGATTCAACGACTACCGGTCCAGACTCAACAAATATTGCAAACCCAGATCAATGGAGACCTAGAAGAACTTGCATCGCTCGCCGACAAAATATGTGAGATTGCACAACCGCCAGTAGTCGCAGCAACTAGTAACAACCAACAGCAAGACATCATACAAAAACTAATTGATAAAACTGATCAACTAACACAGCGTGTGGAAGATCTTACAGAGCAATTAGCCAAGTTAACCTATCGTAGCAGACACAACCTATCAGCAAATAGAAACCGTAGCCCATTTCGACAAGACAGGTCTAACCACTTCTTCAGGCCGAGAAGTACTTCTAGATCGCGCAACCGTAATACATTCTGTTGGTACCACGCCAAATTCGGAAAGAAGGCAAGAAAATGCGAGAGTCATTGTTCGTTCAGAGAGGAAAACTCCAACGGCAAGGAGTGATGGCGACCTATCCTTGCTCTTCATCAAGCCGTCGCCTCTTCATAAGTGATCGCAGAACTAAGGTACAGTTTTTGGTCGACACAGGTTCAGACGTTTGCGTGTATCCAAGGCGCTTAACTGCTAAACCTAATCCTCAACTAAACTATACTTTGTCTGCAGCCAATGGAACCAACATACGCACGTACTGGGATATTATTTTACAATTAGATTTTGGACTAAGAAGAAATTTTACTTGGAGATTCATCGTAGCAGACGTAACAATGCCTATACTTGGAGCAGACTTTTTGGCGTACTACAATATCATTATCGATATAAAGAATTCTCGTCTACATGACAACCTGACATCACTGTCATCTCCAGGATGTGTCACATTCTCTCGGATACAAAGTGTCAAGTCTATATTTGGAGACAGTGCATACAACAAATTATTAGCTGATTTTCCATCCATCACCAGACCATCAGGCTTGTGTCAAGAAAGCAAACACAAAACATTTCATTATATCAGAACCACTCCAGGACCTCCAGTTTCTTCTGGACCACGGCGCCTCAAGCCAGAATTACTTCGCGTAGCCAAAGAAGAATTTAAGAATATGGTAGAATTAGGCATTGCAAGACCCTCCGATAGTTCTTGGTCTTCACCTCTACATCTGACACAGAAAAAGGATTCGACGTGGCGTCCATGCGGAGATTATCGGCTACTCAACTCACGCACAATTCCAGACAAATATCCCGTTCGTCATATTGCGGACTACGCCCATAATTTAGCAGGATGTACTATATTTTCAGTGATCGACTTAGTAAAAGCCTTTCAGCAAATTCCAGTCCATCCTGATGACATTGCAAAAACAGCAATAATAACACCATTTGGGCTGTATGAATTCCCGTATATGACTTTTGGACTGAGGAACGCAGCACAAACATTTCAGGGATTTATAGATGAGGTTACACAAGGTCTGGATTTTTGTTACGCATACCTAGATGATATTCTTATATCATCTACATCGTTAGAAGAACACCAAGATCATCTCCGCCAATTATTTCAACGCCTGAAAGACCACGGCGTTGTCATAAATCCAGCGAAATGCGTATTAGGTGCACCCAAAGTTACATTTCTTGGTTATGAAATTTCTAAAGATGGAACTTTGCCACCACAAGACCGTATCAACGATCTCCAAGAATATCCGCTACCGGCAACCTACTCAAAGCTGCGACGCTTCATAGGAATGATTAATTACTATCGAAGGTTTATTCCTCATATAGCTGAATTTCTTGCTCCGCTACACAAGCTGCTCTCAGGATCTACCAAATCTGGATCACAACCAATTTCTTGGACCCCACAGCTTCAAGATAACTTTGAGACTTGTAAGAAAGAATTGGCTAAAGCAACATTACTAGCACACCCAGTTCCAAATGCTCAAACAGCATTATTTAGCGATGTATCTAACCATTCTATCGGTGCAGTATTACAGCAGTACATCAATGGCACTTGGCAACCTTTGGGCTTCTTTTCAAAAAAACTATCTGAGAAACAACAACTTTGGCCAGCATATTATCGAGAACTTTTGGCTGGATACGAAGCAGTGCAACATTTTCGAAGCTTACTGGAAGGGAGACATTTCTTTTGGTTTACTGACCACAAACCTTTAATTCACGCCTTTTCCCAGCGAAAGGACAAGCTGCCGCCAATACAATTAAATCAATTAAGTTTTCTGTCGCAGTTTACAACAGATGTTCGCTATGTTAGTGGACAACAAAACATTGTAGCCGACGCTTTCTCAAGAGCAGAAGCCATAACATCGCCTTTGGATCACTCCGTTATTGCTAAATCGCAACACGAAGATGAAGAACTAATAACGCTCTTAAAATCAGATACTGCTCTCAACCTGAAACGCATCGCTATTCCAGGAACCAAAGAACAATTATATTGCGACATTGCTCAAAATCGATTACGTCCTTATGTTCCTGCTGAACATAGACGACACATTTTTAATACTCTGCACAATCTATCTCATCCTGGTATAAAAACCACAACTAAACTCATCACGGATAGATTTGTTTGGCCTGGCATTCGCAAGGATTGTAGAACCTGGGCTCGAAGCTGCATCTCATGTCAACGCTCCAAAATTGGTCGGCATATAGTCACACCACTTGGAGAGTTCAAAGTGCCACCCGCCAGATTTCTGCATGTTCACATTGACATTGTCGGACCACTTCCACAATCAAAAGGCTTCAAATACCTATTTACCGCTATAGACCGTTACACACGCTGGCTTGAAGTTTTTCCTCTATCAGATATTACCGCAAAAAGTGTAACCTGGGCTTTCTTGTATTCTTGGATTTCACGCTTTGGTGTTCCATCTCAAGTAACTAGCGACCAAGGACGGCAATTCTGTTCAGCTGTTTTTCAAGGAGTAACCAAACTACTAGGAATTTCCCACATTCCTACTACAGCATATCACCCGCAATCGAATGGATTGATTGAAAATGCTCACCGGCCACTGAAAACAGCCCTCATGTGCCATGCAGACCCGTCATGGATGGATTCTCTACCAATTATTTTATTAGGAATTCGAGCTTCTGTTAAAGAAGACATTAAAAGCAGCAGCGCCGAATTAGTATATGGAGAGCCGCTTCGTCTACCTGGCGAATTTTTAATCAGCACACGCAAGGAGATACCAACAAGCGATTTCTTGAGAAATCTACATCGACATTTCGAAACAATACATCCAACTCCTACATCTGCACATGGATCGAAAAAGACTTTTGTACATAAAGAACTAAGTAATGCAAAATTTGTATTCCTTAGGGAAGACGCTCTGCGACCAGCGCTTTCTTGTCCATACAGAGGTCCGTATGAAGTCATAGATCGAAACTCCAAAACATTGAAAATTAAAATTGGAGAACGCAATGTAAGAGTATCCATCGATCGTGTCAAGCCCGCTTTCACGGCAGAAGACGACCAAAGTACGAGTCCAACTCCATCCAGCGCTACACAACATACCTCCAATCAATATAGAACACGGTTTGGACGGGTAGTTCGTCCTCGCATCCAATAAAATTAATACAATTTTATTGACTCGCCAGGGGGGTATTGCAGCGACACTAGCTCTCCTACTATTGAAAAATAGTAGTAAAGAGCTACACTAGCCTCCACACTATTAGGGACCCTAATGTGTGGAGGGGGTCAGGCTACCAGGTATATAACCAAAGCAGCTACCGTCCTCGATCTCTTTTCTCTTCTACTGGTCGAGCAGGCAACACCTAGGAAAACTACGGAGTCCAACCGAGGAATACCAAGAATACCGGAATTCAACCAAGAAGATTTTGTAAATTATTATAATTTTGTAATAAACTTTATTTTTCATTTATAGTGTCTTGATTTTTATATGTGGGACCACCCCACAAATTAATGATCAAATTGCAGAAGAAAATAATCAAGAAATCAGGGAATATAAAGTTAATATGATAAGAAAATTACCTTCACAACGGAAATGTGTGTCTATAAATGAAAATATAGCCACTATGACAGATATGTTCAACCGTAAGAATATGAATTTGAACGCAAAGGAGAAATATGCAGATTTACAAAGCCAAAGCAGCAAAAAATTAATATGGTCGCAAACACATGTAAAGAAGAGAAACATTCCCGATTTTATTATATTTAACACCAAAATTGTTTAATTATAAATACCGGAAGAAAATAAAACCTCGCCAGGTGTATACACATTAGTAACAACGCAAGTCATTTTGTTTGGTTGACATAAGCAGATTTTCATATTTCAAAACAGCATTCGTCCAATTTTGATTATCCAGCAAATTTCGAATGTATCAAGCATTAACAATAAAACGTAAATTTAAATTTTTATTAATTACTGTTTATGATTTAAATTATCAAATGCAAGATTGTTTACGCCATTAATATTTTCTTGCAGATTTTAAAGACATTTTTCATATTATGTTTTTTTATGCTCTATTGATATAAAAGTTTTTGAAAAAATATAAATTGCATCATTTATGGTAAGTTGTTTGAAGCATATTTTTTTTTACCGAAATAACATTTTAAATTTCAGTGATGCCTTTACATAATCAGCGACCATCTAAATTGCATTTAACTGCTGATTTTTTTTTTGTATGTAGGTTATTAAAGATTTATTTATGTAGAGATAAAAATAAAATTATTATAAGATATATTTTTCAGAGCACATATATTTGTAAACATATTCTAACAGTAATGACACTTTTGAGGACAAAAGTTTTTAAAGGCCGAAGGAAGAAGAGATGGAACTCATTTTTTTAAAAAAATTTTTTAATTTTTATAGTTTTCCGAGGACGAAAAATTTTTGAAGAGGGAGGTTGAACTGTAATAACAATTCGAATCATTATTTTGTTTAATAATTACAAAACGCGTTGCTAGTTATATGTAGGTTACGCGGTCATCGAAAGTGCTTACTGTTGGATTTTGTAAATAGGTTGTAAACAATACATCAGTATATAAGAGTTAGACAAGCAGTCAAGTTTAGAGTCAAGCTTAGAGTCAAGCTTGGAGTCAAACTTGGAGTCAGACTCGGAGACAGACATAGAGTTAATCAGACATAGTATTCAGTAAAATGAAGTCTGTGTTGATATGATAACCAAAGGGTTTTCAACAAATATTAATTGTAAAAAATAGTGAATAATAAAGTATCATTCGAAGAAAGAAGTGTGTTTGCAAATTACTATCAAATCGCTGTTCGTCCTAAAGGCCTTTCACGCTACCAGTGGACTCTGGAGAGTCCACATCACAAATATAATACTTCAACAACTATTCAACTGTTCACCGCTCGGGTCCAGCCCATCATTACAATTCCTGGTCGTATTGGTGATCCAGAACATACATCCAAGACATTACCAACCAACCAGGACAGTTTACTATATATATATATATATATATATATATATATATATATATATTATATATATATATATATATATATATATATATGTACTCGATGACCCGACAGACGTTGTCCCGTACCCACATCTACGTTTTTTAATATCATATACTAATATTTATACCGTTCAGTTAAAAATAATCATTATTGGTTTTCGAATTACTATTTACAGCAATATATGAGTGATGTTGAATGTAGAACTGTTTCAAATAAAATGATTATTCTCAATTCCCACAGTTAACACTTTAATTATACCTTTAACAAATATTAAAATATGTTCAATTAAATTGTATATTAAAAATTATACACTGCAATTTATAGAACAAATTTATTTCCAATAGCTCAATTTATTTTATTGCCAAGGGTTATCCAATATTTTTAGTCATACCTGTGTAGATGTAGGTGTATAAATAAATGATTTTTTGTTTATTCTCGACTAAAACATTGATTTTCCAAATTTATCACACCAAAATTCATCATCTGCCTTTGTGATTTATTGCATAAAATATACGTATTGGAAATTGAAGTATTTTAAACAGTATAACGAATTCAGAAAGAATTAGTATACAAAATTCGTGGTAAAGGTACAATATCACCTTGAATTTTTTCACCCAAAATAATTGCTTCAATAATGTTGCCTATAATTTTTATACCATATTTTAATAATAATTCAGTATACATTAAGTAATAATTCAATATACATTATTACTTAAGTTTATATTTGAAGTGAATTAATTTATCAAATCCTGTTCACATGTGCTCTATTCAACTTACGATCAACAAAATCGTCAAAGCTCACTCATTTTACACGCAGAAATACTCATTTTAAGGCTTATTTTGAGTACTTAAAACCCCATTTTTATATTTAGCCTAATATTGTTCCTAGAACAATTTATAGAACACCGATTTATTAAGATTTTAATTGATATAATTTTGTCCATTACATGATTTTCTTTTAAAATGTATATTTTTAGAAATATTTGCAAACCCAAAATGCTCCATTGTCTTGAGTAAATATTTTGTATCCAATGCCAAACATATTTATTTATTTATTTATTTATTTATTCATTTAAATATATAGCCCACAGATTTCTCCAAGAGGACTCAAAAATACAATTATTTTACATAATGAATAAAAATTAAAATATATACAAAATTACAATATATAGTTAGTAACATAAAATGCTTAAGACAAAATTACATATAATGCAGAATGTAACAATAATATTTATAAACAGAATAAGAAAATAATGAGATATTTGAAAAGAAAATAAAAAGATTAACTTGTGCAGATGGAGATTATTTGATCAGGTGAAGTGTTGTGAATATCTATTTCATTATTAATTAAGTTAAAGTTAGAGGACATAAGTAAAATTGGCGAATTTAAGAGAGAATTAGATTTAGGGGTAGGATAATTGAAAAATAATTGTGAACGCGAAGATAGCCTTGGAACATTAAAGGATAGTTGATTGAGAATAAGAGGACAGTCTATAGAATTATTGCAAAGCTTAAATAAGAACATAATTGTACAGATAAATCGACGTGAGGCAAGGGAAGAAATACTAAATTCTTTTAGTAAAGTGTTGTGGTCAAAGCCACGTTCAGGGTAAATTTTATATGTTTTATAATAAAGGTATTTCAGAAATTTTCGCTGAACCTTCTCTATCGCATCAGAATTGTTGATATGATGAGGTACCAAATAATCGAACCGTATTCTAATTTTGAACGTACAATAGAATAGTACATGCAAAGAAGTGCATTGGTAGACTTAAATTGTTTACAATTTCTAAGTATCAAACCTAAAGATTGATGTGCTCTATTACAAATATCAGTTACATGATCTGTGAAAAACAAACCAGAATCAAATAGAACACCTAAATCGGAAATTTTATTACATCTATCAATGCTGGTGTTAGAAATTTTATAATCAAAAAGAATTGGAACGCGCTTATTTGTAAAACTAAGAATCTTGCACTTTGATATATTTAGATGTAATTTGTTATAGATACACCAAGATTGGAAAAGGTCAAGTTGAGACTGTAATAATAAGCAGTCATCAATAGAATTTATTTTGATATATAGTTTCAGATCATCTGCAAATAATAAATGTGGACAGTTAATAATATCAGAAATGTCATTAATAAAAATAATAAATAGTAGTGGACCAAGAATGTATCCCTGAGGAACACCCGAACTAATATTTTCAATGTTGCTCAAGAATCCATTAAGATAGACAAACTGTTTACGATTATGAAGATAACTATTAAAAAAGTGAATAAGTGAAGAATTAAGACCAATCTTAGATAATTTAGTAAGAAGAATGTTATGATCAATTTTGTCAAAAGCTTTACTGAAATCAGTGTAAATAACGTCAACTTGTCCATTGATGTCAAGATTCTCAGCTATATATTGTTTAATACAAATTAAATTTGTTATCGTAGAACGGGCAGGCATAAATCCATGTTGATTAATAGAAATTAAAGTTCTAACAGAAGGAATTAGTTCTCTATAAATAATTTTTTTCAAATACCTCAGCAAAGTTTGATAATAATGATATCGGCCTATAATTAGTAATGTTTGATGTATCACCTTGTTTAAAAGATGGAACTAATCGTGCAATTTTTCAACAATTTGGAAAAGTGTTTGTACGCAATGATAGATTAAATAAAAATGCAAGTTGATCAGATAGAGTAGATGAGCAATCACGTATAAAGAAAGATGGAATACCATCGAAACCAAATATTTTGGAGTTCTTAAAACTTGCTATTGCAAGTTGCACAGTACTAGAATCAATTTCACATATATCAATCATGATTCTATCATTATGATCAAATAAAATGGGTATGTCAAGTTTAGGCTGATAAACACTAATAAAGTAAGAATTAAATGCATCAACAATAGCATCAGGAGAATCATAATATTTGTCTAGATAGCACAATCTATTAGGAATAATATTAGAAGCAGTTTTATTACGCAAAAAAGACCAGAAATATTTTGGATTAAGCGATAGAGAATTTTCAACGTCAATAATATATGAATTATAGGCATCTTTCATAAGTGTTTTTATTAATTTCCTGTACAATTTAAAATTTTCATAATGGAAAGTGATATTGGTTAACTTGTATTTATTATGATAGTATTTCTTCATACGGAAGTTTCTAATAATATCAGAATTAAACTAAGGCTTAAATTTATCGGAAGCAAATTTCTTTGTTTTAGGAACAAATTTATCTAATAAGCTATAAATTGTAGCGTAAAAAAGATCACATGCGTCATTAATTTCAGAACATGTATACAAAGAACTCCACGATGTATTTAAAATTTCCCTGTAAAGATTAGGATAATCCGCTTTGTGGAAATTGTAATGATAGTTATTTTTATTAAATTGCAAAGTATTGGGTGTGGAAAAAGAAGATGTAAGGGAAACAGAAATATAAAGAGCAGGATGATAATTGTCCTCAGGTAAAAGGGGTTCGGTATCATGAATTATGTTGCAAAAGTAAGAACAAAATACTAAATCCAACAATCTGCCACTGATATTGATAACAGAATTATATTGGTTGAGACCAGATAAGTTAATAAAATTATAGATAAAGTTACATTTTGCATTAGTAAGATTAGGAGATAATTAATCGAAATGTGGAACATTGAAATCACCAATAAATAAAATATTTTTGTCAGAAACATAAGATTCTAGTAGATCAAGGAAAGCTTCAAAACTCTCAGTAGATACATCAAGTGGAACGTAAACGGTCAATACTAATATGCTTAAATTCTTGAGGATACACTTGCAGCCAACAATATCAATCATTGGAAGGGATTCACAAATAAAGTTCAATTTCAAAGGTTCACAAATAATATATTTTTCAACTGCAAGAAGTACACCACCACCGCGATATTTATTGTTGATACCATAAGTTCTATCACATCTGAAAACATTGAAACTGTCGCAAAAGAATTCAGAGTTGTGAACATCGTTCCTAAGCCATGTTTCAGAAAAGGCGACAAAATCATAATCAAGATAACTAGATGCGAGCAGGCAGTCAGAAATTTTAGTGTTGAGTCCACGAACATTTTGATAGTAACATGTAAAGACATTACTATCTGTGGGCAAAATTAGTTTAAAGAAACAATTTGAGGAACGCCATTAATGTGTTTAATTTTAAGATTAACTTCACCTTTTTTCTCCCGTTCAAGTAGCTGAGCTTTCAGTCTTTGATAATAAAGTTGTTGCCTTGGTGTCCGATCCTCAGTGATAATCAAGTTCTTGAAGTGGGCATTATCTTTAATTTTTTTGCAGTTAAACAAAATTTTCTTTGGTAAGTTATTATCCTTAAAGATAATTTTAAGCGGTCTTGGCTTAGTCCTTCTCAAATCATATTTACTCAATCTAAATAGTTCGAAGCTCGACGGAACACAAGGTACTCCTAATGAAGCTTCAAATATATTGTTAACCATATTTGTATCAAGACTTTTATCATAATTGTTTACGTCATTAAGAGGCTCTTTGGCGTTATATATTATGATATTATATGAACGTTTATTGCGTTCAGAAGTCTCTTGAACTAATGCTTGAAATTGATCATAATCCAGAATATTATTGTTGCAAGACCTATGATCTTTTAGTGCAGCTATTTCTTGTTGTAGCTGCATTAACATACTCTTGATATCATTAAGGTCATTACCGAGATTAGCACATGCATTGCAATTCCACATTATTCCTTTTTTTGATGATATTGCTCGAACATCAGCCAAGCTCAAGTTCACGCATGAATACTTAAACTTAGTTTTGCACGAAATACATGTCACCATCTTGTCTAAGGCAACTGCAATACTACAGCATGAACACGTATTTTCCGAATTCATAATTATATGCATATTTCACTTATTTAAGCGATGTTTACAACAATATTCAAGAATTTTATGATTAGAAAATACTTATATTAAATTCAAAATATTTTATAACATATGAATTTTTGACACAATGAAACTTCTAAATAATTGTTTGAATAAGTAAATTATTTTTGTATCGTGATTCAGTAAAGTAAGGCAAAACACGACTGCATTTAAAAGTTAAAAAATAATAATCAGTCAAAGTAAATTATAGGCTAAGTTTGATGTGCGATCACTGACAGACGCATGCGCGGACTGCATCACCTATCAAATGTTGACTGTAAATCTTATATTATTTTGATTTTTGGCACATCTCAGCTGCTTTTTGGCAATAATAATGTAGTCATTACATTTTTCTTATTCATAATCATAAATATATTATATTTTAATATTGTCTTAGCCTATAAGTGAATGGAAATGTTTGGCAAATGACAGTCTTCATTTGTTTTATTGTCAAACCATGCCTTAAATATTTTCAAGGGCAAACTATGTTAAGCGGTTTTTTGCAATTTTTTCCGACAAACTTCAGGAAGATTCATAAAAATTCGAATTATAGTTTAGGAGGATTAACCATTCATACATAGTTACAGAAGAATTTTATATATAAGATATATATATATATATATATATATATATATATATATATACGTATATAATATAATAGAATTATATATTGATGAATGGTTATTGATGAATGATGACACACAACAGTGTCGAAACGTATAAATGAATATTTTATTATTTATTGTTTTTTTTTATTTTGACGATTGGCTGCAAATCAACATTCAAATATATCTTATATATAAAATTCTTCTGAAAGGGGGTATGAAAGATTAATCCTCCTAAACGATTATTCGGATTTTCATGAATCTTCCTGAAGTTTATCAAGGAAATTTTCTAGGATTGTTTGATTCATAAAAATATAGTTAGATTGTAGAAATAAATAAAAAAAAATACAAAAAAACGCTTATCATTGATTGACCTTGAAAATATTTGAGGCGTTGTTTGACATTCAAACAAATGAAGACTGTCAATTGCCAAACATTTCCATTCACTTATAGGCTAAGACAATATTAAAATATAATATATTTCTGATTATGAATAAGAAAAATGTAATGTCTACATTATTATTGCCAAAAAGCAGCTGAGATGTGCCAAAAATTAAAATAATATAAGATACATTATATATTTAGCACAGACTGTGGACTGTCTGTGAATATACCCTTTATAATTAATTTGACAGATTATTATCTTTCAACTAATGCAGTCGTGTTTTGCCTTACTTTACTTAATCACAATACAAAAAAAAAATACTTATTCAAAAAATTATTTAGAAGTTTCATTGTGTAAAAAAATCATTTGTTTGGCATTGTATACGGAACATTTACTCAAGTCAATTTTTTTACTCATTTTTGACCGCCAAATGTCATTCTTTTTTTCACTTTTTTCACTCGATATCCGAAACTTCTAGACCTGCATTTTTCAAAATTTAATCAGTTGTTCATTTTGTCAATACAAGTGAAATGTTTTTTTTGAATTATTGAAATCGTTCTCTTATCGCTCCATTCTCTTCAAAACTGAATTACCATTTTGCCCAAACTAATTTTTTCAAAGTAAATTTTTTTTACGTAAAATTTAAGTAAAATTTACTGGAGTTTTGTTTCTTTGTTCTTTGATAATTTGGAAGCGAGTGCAACCGCGATAATTAACTGGATAAGCACCGTCGCAAAAATAACAACATGCTGGAGCATTCGGATCTTTAGTAAAAGCTTTTGTATTATGATTATCACCGCATTTTGTTTTATTTGTTGAAAGTTTTTTGAATAATTGAAATGGGTTAAACCGTGTTCCCGAAATCGTCGACGAAAATTTGTATCTGGAAACACACACACACGGTAAGTTAATAAACCCAAATTCTAAAAATCTAAGCAACATTTCTCCGGCCTTAAAGCCAACAATTCATGACTATGCATACATTGAAAAAAACTATTATTCTGATTCTAATAATTCACCTTCAAATCCCGAATCTGATACACTAGCAACATTTATTTTAGAAAACATTTTATGTAACAGAACACTATTGTAATAAATATGTTATCCACGATAGTCAACAACATGACTAATGGCAAAAATAATTAAAATTGCTGAATGGAATGCCAACGGTTTATTAACAAAAATGAAATAGAATGTTTTTTTTTAAATTTAACTTAATAGATATTTTATTAATCTCAGAATCACACTTCATAGAAAAAATCTACTTTAAAATTTATAACTACACTACTTATAATTCAAATCATGCAAGTGGCAGGACTCGCGGCGATTCGCCTATATTAATCAAAAATAATATAAATCATTTTGCTCTACCGAATATTTGTAATGATTTTCTACAAGCAACTCAAATTTCTGTTAAAACTAATATAGAAAGTTCTACTTATATAATTTTTGTGTTTCTGCAGTTTATTGTCCACTAAGATTCAAAATTTCTTGTGCAAGTATTCTTCATTTTTTTATCAATTAGGTAATAAATTTATTATTGGTGGTGAGTTTAATTGTAAACATATTTCCTGGGGTTCTAGACTGACTACCAAAGGTAAGATACTTCATGCAGCCATAGAGCAAAATAACCTCTCCTTCATTTCTACTTGTAGTCTAACATATTGGCCTTCTGACCCAATTAAAGTTCCAGACCTTTCAGAATTTTTTATTGTGAACAGTTTGATCATTCAAATCTTAATATTGAATCTAGTTACGATCTCTCTTCTGATCATTCTCCAATACTTATGACCTTTAACACATTTCGAACTCCAGCTAACAACAATTACATTTGTTCACGCCAAATTAGACGTGACAACGTCGCATTCATTTTTGTCAGAAAATATTGCATCTCGCAACGAAGCGTGGACAATTTTCCGTCTCGAGATCAACTACAAAAGGGTCCTCTAAGTACCTGAACGAAACAAAGGCATAGTCTAGGCCCAGTCGCAAAGCTATCCGCATCATATACTCAAATATTACTACCATACAAACCATGTAAATTTACATTGTAAAATAAATTAGTGTAAGTCTCTTGTTATTAATTAATCTTTACAATTAAAATGGTTGATAAAGCCACAAATTCTATCTGGTCCTTCAGCTATACTCATTTCAAACAAAAAACAACATTCTTCACAAGAAATTTTCTAACTGAACTCAATTTAAATCCATACTTGATTCAAAATTATTTCCAAAATTTAGGCCTACAAGCGTTATTGATATAGAAAATAAAATAGAATAAATTTATGAGATTGTACGTGAAACAACAAAACAGATCACCCCGAATAATATTACAAGAAATGATTATCTAATAATTCCACAAGAGATCAAAAAGCTAATTTCACAGAAACGTAAAGCAAGGCGTATCTGGCAACATTCTCATCTACCAACGGATAAGACATTCCTTAATCATCTCAATAACACACTGATAAAAAACAATGAAAGAATGGAAAAATTGTATATTCAGGTCGTATATACTGCAGCGAAATAGGTACGATAAATCCATATGAAAAGCAAGAACAAAGGTAAACCTCTACAACAAAACCATTCGCTGAAAATTACAAACCAAAATCGTTACATTTGGGCAAAAAGCAACGAAGGAAAAGCGAAGGCATTTGCAGATCATCTGAGTTGCATTTTTAGCGCTCGAAATATTTCACAGAATACTTTAATTAACAATTTTGTAAATCAACCCATACATTCAACACCGTTAGGACATTTTTCACCAAATGATGTCTTATGTGAAATAAAAAAGATGAAAAACAGATCTTCACAGCGTATGAACAAAATTACTCCAAAAATGATAAAAGAATTGCATATGGAAGGTATTTTATATATAAAAAATATTTTCAACGCTGTCTTTCATAATAATTATTGGCCCATAGCGCGAAAGACTGCAGAAATTGTTATGATCGCTAAACGAAACAAAAACCATCACACTGCTAGTTCCTACCGTCCTATCAGTCTTTTATCGATATTATCAAAAATTTTAGAGAGACTTCTATTACAGAGATTGTCAAAAGATCATCCCAATTATAGTTGGATTCCACATCACCAGTTTGGCTTCTACAATCAACAATGAAACAGAACGGTGTCGCGTATTCTTGAAGCCATGAATAGAAAGAAACACAGCGTAGCAGTATTTTTAGATGTCAGTCAGGCTTTTGACAAGGTTTGGCATTCAGGACTCCTATATAAAATCAAAACAACTTTTCTAAACTACTTTAATATCCTAACCTCATTTTTACTTTATAGAAAACTTAGAACCTCTAAAGATGTGACTGCAAGCATTAAAAATATAGAATGCGGAGTACCACAGGGCAGTGTACTAAGCCCAGTACTTTAGTTTTTTTGTTTACAAGCAATATGCACACAGTCGATCTTCTCACCATATGCACTTATGCCAATGACATAGCTATAATTTCATGCATTTCTGATATTACAACAACAATTTGTCAGTTACAAAACTATTTATCTAGTCTCGATAAATGGTTTTTAGAATGGAATATCAAAATCAATATTGAAAAATCTCAGCACATAATTGTTTCACTAAAACACCAAAACAGTCGACCTATCACCATAAACAATTTAATAATTCCTCTATGCAACACTGTCAAATATATAGGCATGCACATCATAGACCTTATACAATACATGGACTGCTAGTTGAGCGCATAAAAAGTGTCAAAAAATGTTCTATGGTATGAGGGCATATGAGGTTAATTTCGCGGCCGAGATATGTCAAATGCGAACACGAGCTTTACCGAGATTAGTCGAATGCTCTCGATCGCCTTCCAGTTACGAGATGTTTGATCGCTCGTTTTTTTTACCTAAAAAAGGATAAAAATACGCGTTTTAAAATTGTTTGAAGCAGACAAAATCTAATAAGAAGTGAAATGTCCTCTAAAACGTGTTTGGTCTGTGGTAAAATGTACTTAACAAATAGAATGCACCACGAAGAACATAAAAAAGCAAAGTTGATAAACATGTACGCCACTTTCACACGAAAATTGTGCTTTTTAAACACCAATAATAAATATATTACATTTAAACAAATATTTCATTATTTCTTTCTAATTTCCCAAAATAGCTTTAGCCAACTGTTCTTATTTTCAGTGAATTTAAATATTTTTTTAATTTTTTTTCTAATTTCCTTTGAACACTTTGTATACCTAAAATAAATAAATAAATAAATAGTTCATTACATTCATTAGTTCAACATAAATTGTATATTATATAATATTTTTCCAACAATTTCGAACACACGGACTTTCATTTGACGTTTATGCGATCGAGTTTGACATATCTCAGTAGCGAAATTACCCTCATATGCCCTCATACCATAGAACATCTTTTGACACTTTTGTACTTGAGAAATGTATGGGGACTAGCAGTTCATGAAATTGTATAAGGTCTATGATGCACATCTATTTGAAATTGACATGGAGAACGCACATTGAAAATAAAAAGAAACAAATCTAACTGAAAATAAAAGAATTTTGCTGGCTTTTTGGGAGAAAATTTGAAATCTCTCTCGATAACAAGGTACTTTTGTACAAAACTATCATAGTGTCCATTTGGACTTATGAAATCAAACTATAAGGTTGCTCTTGTAAATAAAACATAAACATCATTCAAAGGCCAGAACAAAATTCTGCGTACCTTAATTAATGCACCTTGTGCAATGCAATCTCTACAGTCAACAAAATGATCAAAATTACAAGTTCATCTTTCAACAAAGAATTAATCCAGCATACAAATCCTACTATTCAAGCGATTCACAGTCCGTTGAGAAGACTAAGCAAGAAATGACCTTCCGAACTACCAAGCACCTAGCCCAGTGTCTGCACGCGCCCTTACTCAGTACGCGGCATACATCATGACGTTATAGTTCATTTGCGTTATTATTTTTGTATTACTGTTATTATTTAATTGTATTTTACCTTTTTTCATTTTATATTCAATTTCAATATCAAATCCCCCTCGATCGAGCTTTTGTCGAGTGAAGACCTGTCGTTTATTATATGCTCTGAAGAATTATTTTTCTAAAAAAGTAATTTTTATTTTTGGGGAAAGTGAAGTTTATCTACTGAGTTATATAGCAGACATTTAATTTAAGTTTTTTTTTGTTTCTAATGAAGTCTTCTGAAGGAAGTAAATCTTCATGGCGGAACCATTGGTTTAAACCCATCAAATACTATGTGACGAATCAACTACAAATTCAGTATTTGTTCAAAATCATTTAAACAACATTAGTAAGAACAATGCGTGAGCAATTATCGACCTAACAGTTCAATCAACCTTGTCTATGAACGCAATTCAATCAACATCGGTAATTGACTCAACTCCATCAGCTATGGACTCCTCTTCTACATTAGACTCAATCTCTAATCCCTGGCTGGATGTTCATCACGGCTTTAAAATAAGAAAAACGGGCAAAATTATTAATGAGAATATTAAGACTACAAATAGGTTTAGCGCCCTGAATACTAATGAAACATCTATAAATCAGAATGACAATTTATTTAACGTTCCAATAAAAACAGGCATTCCGCCAATATTTATTTATGGTGTAAAAAACTGTGCACAAATGATCGGAAGTATTAATTCTACTTTAAATTCCAACCAGTTTTCGTGGCGGACAACAGTGTCAAAATTAATGTGATAGATACCGACTGTTATATAAAATTAATACACTACTTACTTAAAACTAGAGTAGTTTTCCATACATATCAGATAAAATCAGAACGAGCGTACAAATTGTACTGAAGTATATTCATCCTACTACCAAAATCGCAGATATCAAATCCGAAATTGAAAAAAATGGACACAAAGTACAAAATGTAATAAATTTTATTCACAAAAAAGCAAAGAACCACTCAATATGTTTTATAATGACTTAGAGCCATCTAACAATAATTCAGCAATATTCAAGGTAAACAAAATATTTAATCAAATTATCCATTTTGAGAATCCATTAAAGCCTTCTATAATTATCCAATGTGCAAGATCCCAAATATATGGACACGTCAAGTCCTATTGTAACCGGACCGTTGTTTGTCTAAGATGTGGTGGACCACATGAATCTCAACTCTGAACTAAAGCTAAATATGCTCTGGGTACGTGCTATTTTTGTTGCGGCCCCCATAACGCCAATTACTCTAAATGTGAATACTATCAAAGTCTTGTTAATAAGAACAATAAATTTAAAACCGTAACAGTATTTAATTCTAATCCTAGTTCAGCCCTGCACAAGCCTGAACGCAGCTTAACTCAGGTCAACAAATCTTTGTATTCTCAACATTTGAGCTATTCACAGGCGGTTACAACAATCTATAAATCATAACAAAGACAATAATCAAGTCAGTTATACTAAAAGATACTTATCAGTTCTACTAAAAAAAATTAAAACTATGTTTCAGAAATATGGATAGCAATATGTTTTCAAGTGAAAATGGCTCTCACCCGGCATTGTAATAATAATATATCATACAGAGATGTGATTACTGATACTGTCAAACAGACTAGTATTCAGTCAAAATTAGCACAACTATAAAATATCAGCTTATAGAACTATTAGGTTCTGATTGCTGTTCAAAAAAAAAAAATAGAAAAAAAATGTTTCAGCATGTTATGCAACAGAATTGCATGATAATAAACATGCTTTCTGTATTAGTAAACAAAATCAAGTATTGGGTAAATTTATTCGAGTAGCATTATGGAAAGCCAATAGGCTATCTCAGCATAAGGACGAATTAAAAGTTTTTTTAACACATAATAAAATAGATGTACTATTAGTGAGCCAGACTCATTTCACTCAATATTATAATTTTGACATTCCTTAGTATACGACGTATCAAACTCCTCATTCAAGCGGTAATCCGCACGGTGGCACTGCAATTATTGTTAACTCTAACATCTCACATTACCCGATGACAAATTTTAGTGAAATCTACATTCAAGCTACTTCAATAAAAGTGAATTTTCTTATGATCTTACAATATCTGCAGTTTACTGCTCACCAAAACATAGCAATCAAGACGAACAGTTCCAAACATTTTTTGAAACTCTTGGACCTAAATTTTTTATCGGTGGTGACTTCAATAGTAAGCATCCTTATTGAAGCTCTCGTCTAGTGAATCCCAAATGCATTAAACAATATCATCCAACAAAATAATTTTAATGTAGTTTCTACACGTTCACCCACTTATTGGCCTAGCGATCCAGCACTATCTATTGGATTTTTTCATTTTTTCTGGAATTAGTAAAACATACGTTGAAGTCGGGCCTAACTACGACTTATCCTCAGATCACTCTCCAATAATAGCTTCAATAAATTCTACCTATATATCTAAAACTGTGGTACACAACAATAGTACCAACTAGAACTTATTTCGGCATACTATAGATGGTAAAACTAGCTTAAACACTAGACATAAATCTTCTACTGACATAGAGAGAGCTTTGAATAATCTAGTAGAAACTTTACAACACCTAAATTATCTAAATTATCTACATTAGCTAAATTAGCTAAATTATCTACCCCTGATCACATTAAAACCAGAAAAGTACTCTCAACTACTTTAGAAATAAGAAGATTAATTTCTGAGAAACGCTTAGCTAGAAGGGTATGGCAAAAATGACATTATCCTTCAGATAAGAGAACTTATAATAATATAAGCAATACTCTAAAACAAAAAATTAGAGAATATAATGAAAGTATTTTTAATAACTACGTAAAAAATCTTAACAGATTCGACAATTCAGTCCGGAGACCATGTAAGAAAAGACCGACAGTTCCAAACTTACCTATCAGAATAAATTTGAGCAATAATTTATGGGCAAGAAGTTAATATGAGAAAGCCGACCTTTTTCAACTTATTTGTGCTCTGTTTTTTCGCCTAACATATCTAATCCTAATATTCCTTTGCAATTGTCTGTAGATGAATCTATGAGCACCCTAAACATTTCTACTAAATTCTTCACTGTCAAAAGAGCCTATAGATCTATTCAGGCCTTAAAAAACGAATCTGGAATTAATTAAATTTCTTCAAAATTTTTAAAACAACTTACCAAAAAGTGATATAACATATATTTTTAATTCTATCATTAGACTCAGTTATTGGTCATCAACCTTCAAAACTGCTGTTATTAAAATGGTTCCAAAAATGGGTAGAGATTTAAAATTAGTAAGTTCTTACAGACCTATTAGTCGTTTAACAAAATTTATCTAAAGTACTTGAGAGTTTGATATTGGAAGACATTCTTGCAGTTAATAATATCATTCCTAAACATCAATTTGGGTTCCGCAAAGAACACTCAACAATCCAGCAGTGACATAGATTAGTCGACACTATCAACAAAGCATGAGAGTCTAAAGAATATTGCTCTGCAGCATTCTTCGACATAAGTCAAACCTTCGACAAGGTGTGGCACAAAGAACTTATCTATAAGATACAAAAAATATTGCCAGCATATGCTAAAATTTTCGAATCTTCTTTGAGCAATAGACAATTTAAATCAGAGTAGATATGGCATTAACCCAATCTAATATTATGAAAGCTGGTGTACCTCAAAGCTGCGTGCTAGGTCATTTTCTTTATTTATCGTATACCCACGATTTTCCGACTGGACTTAACTCGACAATAGCAACCTTCGCCGACAATATTGCCATCAGAGCTGTAGATAAAGATCCAATTATAGCTTCACATAAATTGCAATCCCACCTCGATATTATTGAAGACTGGATAAATGCATGGAAAATTAAAATAAACGAATATAAATCCCAGAATATATGCTTCACTCTAAGAAAAGATACATGCCAATCGTATATTTCAACAACGAACAGCTACCTCAGTCAGAATCCATAAAGTATCTTGGAATTCATCTAGATAGGCGTTTAACTTAGAGAACACATATAAAATATAAAATTCAACGTAATAGATTGAAACCCCAGGAGCTTAACTCGCTTATTCGGAGAAAGTCAAAATTGTCTATGGAAAACAAGATACTTATTTATAAGACAATCGTAGCCGACTCAAATCGATCTGGACATACGTAGCCGAAATATGGGGCAGCGCTTCGAAATCTAACATTTCAATGATTCAAAGAATCCAGCAAACAACACTTAGGACAATAACAGACGTTCATTGGTATTTCTCAAATAATATAATTCATAAATATCTCCAAGTTCCATTTGTTCAAGATGTTATTAATAACAGGAAAAACTCTCACGTGTTAAAATTAGGGTTTCACTCGAACGATTTAGTTACATCTTTGCTCGATGCGCCGCCAATGAGAAGACTCAAACGAAAATGGCACACTGATACAACTTAGCACTTATTTGTAAATCTCTCGCTAGGGAACTATGAAACTACCTCACATAATTTTTAATGTTTGTATATTTGTTTGTGTTTGTATAGATGTATACGTGTATGTAATTTCATGTAATGTATGCTTATTTGTATAATTTTGCTCAATAGCTTATAGAAATTTGTAATTTTTTATTGCTGTTAATAAATAAATAAATAAATATATATATATATATATATATATATATATACTAGATGACCCGACAGACGTTGTCCTGTACCCAATTTTACATTTTTTCGAAATGTACGAATTACTATTTACATCAATATATGAGTGAATGTAGAACTGCTTCAAATAAAATGATGATTCTCAATTCCCACAGTTAACACTTTAATTATCCCTTTAACAAATATTAAAATATGTTCAATAAAATTATATATTAAAAATTAAACACTGCAATTTATAGTACAAATTTATTTCCAATAGCTCAATTTATTTTAATGTCAAGGGTTATACAATTTTTTAGTCATACCTGTAGATGTGGATGTAAAAATGAATGATTTTTTGTTTGTTCACGACTAAAACATTGTCTTTCCAAATGTATCTAGCGATACACAAAAAATCATCGCCTACCTTTATGATTTATAGCATAAGATACACGTGTTGAAAATTGAAGTCTTTTAAAGGGTATAACAAATTCAGAAAGATTTCTGGTAAAGGTACAATATCACATTAGTTTTTTCTACCCAAAATAATGGCTTCAATAATGTTGCCTATAATTTTTATATATTTGTACCATATTTTAACTGGCTTTTAGTAATTTTAATATCTAAATTACATTTTTCTCACTATTAAATTTATATACATTATTACTTAAGTTTATATTTGAAGTGAATTAATTTGTTCCTGTTCGCATGTGCTCTATTCAACCTACGATCAACAAAATTATTGCAGTAAATAGAAAGGAAAAAACCGTGTGTCGGAAATAGGCTAATCTTAATCTTAAGTTCAGAAGTGAAAACAATTTGCACTCCGTCACCACGCACCGGATTAATTGAATTATAACTCTTTTAATTCTGATCTTATCAGTACTTGCAATACTCTATTTTAAAGGTAATCAAATGAGCTACAACTTTCTCTATCATAAATTTTACCGTAACTTCTCTTATTTTGAAATGGCAAAGGATTGAAGGACTCGAAAGACAGAGTGTCAGAAAAACACTCTGGTTGGGTACTATCAATATTTGTGTAACAGAAAAATAATAAAAAGCAATAATTGGTCAGAAAAAGACCTTGAATTTTTATTTATATACCTTTATACGTATCTTTTATTTTTTTAAATAGATTTTTTTTCATGAAATCATGAAATTTTTGGAAATCGTTTGCACTAAAGTTATGGTATATTCTAGAATCCGTCAAGATCTCTTAAACCACGTTGATTCTAGAGGGAATACGATTATTTTTAATTTTGGTAGAAATGGCACTCAAAAACTATTTGCTTTAAACAAAAAAAATATTATATGCGTTTTTCATCTGCATGATTCACTCATTTTACACGCATAAGAACTCATTTTAAAGCTTATTTTGAGTACTATAAAACCCCATTTTCATATCTAGCCTAATATTGTTCCTAGAACAATTTATAGAACACCGATTTATTAGGATTTTAATTGATATTTGTTCATTACATGATTTTCGTTTAAATGTATATTTTTAGAAATATTTGCAAAAAACTATGAAAAACGCAAAAAACAACAAATTTTCAGTAGCCAGTAACTTGAAAAGTAATTTCTTTTTTGAAAAACATTATTAAACATTTTTCTCTTCTAATTAGTTATTTTATCGATATCTGACGTTAGTTTGAAAGATATACAATTGCACCACTGAAAAGGGATGTCATCCCCCCGGGGAGTGGCAAATGATCCTAAATTATTTTTACTTTTAAACTTGAGAGTAAGATGAATCTAATTCCAAAATTTCATGCAAATTGGAGCACACTAAAAATATTCAGACCCAAAATGCTCCATTGTCTTGAGTAAATATTTCGTATCCAATGCCAAACATATGAATTTTTGACACAATGAAACTTCTAAATAATTGTTTGAATAAATAAATTATTTTTGTATCGTGATTTAGTAAAGTAAGGTAAAACACGACTGCATTTAAAAGTTAAAAAATAATAATCAGTCAAAGTGAATTATAGGCTAAGTTTGAAGTACGATCACTGACTGCATCACCTGTCAGATGTTGACTGTAAATCTTATATTATTGCAATTTTTGGCACATCTCAGCTGCTTTTCGGCATTAATAATGTAGACATTACATTTTCCTTATTTATAATCATAATTTTTTTATATTTTAATATTGCCTTAGCCTATAAGTGAATAGAAACGTTTGGCAAATGACAGACTTCATTTGCTTTTAACGTCAAACTAAGCTTCAAATATTTTCAAGGGCAAACAATGATAAGCGTTTTTTTGTATTTTTTTCCATTTATTTTTACAATCTAACTATATTTCTATAAATCTAAAAATTCTAGAAAATTTCCCGAACAAACTTCAGAAAGATTCATGAAGATCCAAATTATAGTTTAGGAGGATTAATCATTCATACATAGTTACAGAAGAATTTTATATATAAGATATATATACATATATATATATATATATATATATATATATATATAATTCAATTTATTGCATTTTTTTGTATTATTTCTTTTTTTGCACCTATCAATTTTGTAAATAAGACATTAAAGTCTTGGTTAACAAAAATAAATTATATTTTTATAAAAAAAATTAATTGGCTTTTAGTAATTTTAATATCTGAATTATATTTTTCTCACTAATAATTCAATATACATTATTACGTTAATATTTGACGTGAATTAATTTGTCAATTCCTGTTCACATGTACTCTATTCAACCTACATCTTTCTTAAGCTAGCAAGACCAAATTAACAAAATCGATCCGGACCTGTTGTATTATTTTGTACTTATTTTGAACTAATTTGTACCACAAAAAACATGAACCACGCGCCGTTAAAAAAACACGTGGCGCTGTTAGCTTTAATATTAAGCTAGCAAGACCACTTTTTGTTTTGATGGTACAACACCAAAATTAAACGAAAAAATTTTAAAATGGCTACTAAAATCAGTACCTCATGACGGCCGGACCGCTCTAATGTGAGATGCTTTGTGAAGAAGGTATATAGTGCATAGAAAAAGCCTGTGTTGAAGTCAAAAAAGAACAAAGCAATCTTTGATAATAATATTATAAAATAACAGATTTTTATAAAAATTACTACCACCGGTATGCTCCAAATCATCCTCAAAATAATGTTGAGCATAGTACGGGAATAATTAAATTGAACTAGAATAATCAAATTATATCAACACATTATAAGTGATATAATATTTAGTTTTAAATTACTTAATTTCAGACTTTGTACCCCTGCCCTTACGTCTATAATCATCTCCAAATTGTACTTACGTCTATGTTGAATCATTTTTAACGTGCAAGTTTTGAGTATATATAATATATATATATATATATATATATATATATATATATATATATAAATGGTAGAATCTTGAATTTGTGTATATTTTGTAGAGGTAAATTCAGAAAGAATTAATATATAGCATTCGCGATAAAGGTACAATATCACCTTGGATTTTTCTACCCAAAATAATTGCTTCAATAATGTTGCCTATAATTTTTGTAATTTTGTACCATATTTTAACTGACTTTTAGAATTTTAATATCTAAATTACATTTTTCTCACGAATAATTCAATATACATTATTATATAAGTTCATATTTGAAGTGAATTAATTGCCAAATCCTGTTCACATGTGCTCTATTCAACCTACGATAAATAAAATTATTGCAGTAAATTGCGTGTTTCGGAAATAGGCTAATCTTAATCTTAAGTTCAGAAGTGAAAACACCCTGCCCTCCTTCACCACCCCCGGTATTAATAGGATAAAACTCTTTTAATTCTGATTTTATCAGAACTTGTAATATACTATTTTAAAGGTGATTAAATAACCTACAACTTTCTCTATCATAAATTTTACCGTAACTTCTCTTATTTTGAAACGGCGAAGGGTTAAAAGGACTGAAAGACACTCTGGTTTACAGCCGCGCACTCTTTAAACAATTATAACTCTATCAATATTTGTGTAACAAAAAAATAATAAAAAGCAATAATTAGTCAGAAAAAACCCTTGAATTTCAGAGATATAATAATAAGAAATTGGTTGTTTTTTTAATGGATTTTTTTTCATGAAATCATGAGTTTTTTGAAAATCGTTCGTACTATAGTTATGGTATTTTCTAGAATTCATCAAGATCTCTTTAACCAAGTTAATTCTAGATGGAATACGATTATTTTTAATTTTGGTGGAAATGGCATTGATAAACTATTTAATTCAGATGAAAAAAAAACATTGTATCCGTCTTTTATTTGCATGATAGCTCACTCATTTTACATGCAAAAATACTCATTTTTAAGCTTATTTTGAGAACTATTAAACCCCATTTTCATATCGAGCTTAATATTGTTCCTAGAACACTATAAAACAGTGATTCATTAAGATATTAATTTATATAATTTAGCTCATTTCATTATTTTTGTTAAAATGTATATTTCTAAAGATATAAGCAAACAACGCTTATAATTTTTTTTTAACGTTTAGTTAAAAATAATAATCTGTGAAATTGAATTTTAATATAAGGAGGGTATGGAATCACATTGAACTGACATTTCACAACCGTGAGACGCATGCGCAGAACTGCATCACTTGTCAGACGCATGTTGACTGTATTTTATTTTATTATTTTAATTTTTGGCACATCTCAGCTGCTTTTCGGCAATATTAATGAAGACATTACATTTTCCTTATTTATAATCATAAATTTATTATATTTTAATATTGCCCTAGCTTATAATTGAATAAAAATGTTTGGCAAATGACAGTCTTCAATTGTTTTTAAGGTCAAACTAAGCTTCAAATATTTTCAAGGTCAGACAATGATAAGCGGTTTTTTGTAATTTTTTCCATTTATTTCTGCAATCTAACTATATTTCTATGAATCTAAAAATTCTAGAAAATTTCCCGAACAAACTTCAGGAAGATTCATTAAAATCCGAATTATAGTTTAGGAGGATTAACCATTCATACATAGTTACAGAAGAATTTTATATATAAGATATATATATATATATATATATATATATATATATATATATATATATATTTATACTTTATACCTTTTTTATTTCGACGAATGGGCTGCTAGTTACTTTGAAATATATTTCAACGTCGAAAAAACTATCAAGATACATTTCCTAGGCCTTCAAAGAATCATTTTTTACACTTACACCCACCTCCGTTTTTTGGACCTCAGTTTTTTCCTGTTCATAATTATGGTTCTTCGCATCGGTATGGATTTCCGATTCACCCTTTCGGCTTTCATCCACGGAATTTTGTTCAAGATCATCTTCCTCCGCCTTCAGTTCAAAATTACTCTGGGCCTGCTGTTCCTGCTCCATCTATTGATCAGCTGTCCTTCTTTAACTTTGTTGAGTTACATTATGGGTACCACACCAGGGTAAAACTCTCCACATTTTCTTCTTTAAATTTAAAATTGATCAAAGCTATCATTAAACAAAATTTTCTTTTACGTTGCCGAAAATACAAATTGATTCCTAAGTTTTTTGACACTAAATCAATACTTTTTAAGTTTAATCATTTAACATCTCCTTCTTTTAACAAAAAGTTATGTAACATTAGTTTTGAAGCTATGTCACTTGAAATAAAAAAGAGTTTTTCCTACATTTTTTCTATCAAATCTAAAATTGAAAATTTAAAATATGTTTTAACCTCTATTTTAGAACCTTTTATTTTAGAAAATTTTCTAGAATTTGAGAATTTAAAATATGACAGAATTTCTACAAAATTAAAATTGGCTCACATGAAAAAATTTGATAAGCTTTTGGATAATTTCAATAAATCTAATGTACCGTTGATAAGTGAAAATTTAATAGATAAATGGCTCAAAAACCATTCTAACACTCCTATCACCTCAAACTTGAAGTACATTTTTGCCCTTGGTCCTAAATTTTCTCTTCCGCCTCTCAAATCAAATTTTAATTTTATGAAGGTACTTAGTAATTTGGAGTTTGGTTTAGAAAAATTGAACAACCCAGACAAAGAAACTAAATTTAGATCCTTGTGTTGTAACAAACTTTTATCCTTCATCAAAAATAATAATTCAAAATTTAGTTCCCTTCCTTTACAGTTAGAAATTGTTAGAGATTTAAAATTGTGCAAAAAGTTTTTGAGGGATAATCCAGATAACTTAGTTAGTGGTTTTGGATAGGTCGGATTATTGTTCAAAAACTTACGATTTATTAAACAACGAATCTTTTTATAAACCTTTAACTAACGACCCCACCGATCATTTAAACAGACAAACGCACAAACTCATTGGCAATTTAATCACAAAATAACAAATCTTCAAATCATTAGGTTTTTCTTTAAAAGTCTTTCAGCCCAGTTTTCCCAAGTTGTATTGTCTTCCTAAAGTTCACAAACCTAATTTACCTCTCAGACCTATAGTTTCCGACTTGAATTCTCCCTTAAGTAAACTCTCCAAACATATCAGCTCCATTCTCTCTAACGTTTCTGTTTTATCAAAATTTAATGTTTCCAATTCTTTTGATTTAGTAAATAATTTTACAATTCCTTCCAATTCTTCCTTTGTTAGTTTTGATGTCATTTCCCTTTTCATGAATATTCCTTGGGATTTGGCTTTAGAAGCTGTTTCTGCCCGTTGGAATGATATCCAACCGCACACTTCGATTGACTTGGTTTGGTTTAAGACGATTTTAAATTTCATTTTTGTTAACACTTACTTTTGTTTTGATGATCAATTTTATTCGCAGATTTTTGGTTTACCCATGGGGTCTAGTATTAGCCCCCCTGTGGCTGATTTAACACTACAAATTTTAGAAAATTTAGTTTTATCTAATCTTTCTGTTACACCTCACCTTTATTATAGATATGTTGATGACGTTCTGTTGTGCCTTGACGATTCTCAGATTGTAGACACATTAGACTCTTTTAATTCTTTCAATAAACATTTGCAGTTCACCTGTGAGATTGAGTCGGATGACTCTATTAGTTTTTTAGACCTAAGAATTACTAAAAATAAAGTAAACAATTCTGTCCTGACTGATTGGTATCAGAAACCAACGTGGTCAGGAAGATATTTAAATTATTTGTCTTTTCATTCGCGTTCCATTAAAATTTCTGTCATTATCTCTCTTATAGACAGGGCTATTTTACGAAGTAACAGTATGTTTTGGGAAAAGAATTTGACCCTTATTCGTTCTGTTCTCAAAGATAATAGTCACCCTTCGCACTTGGTCAACAACATCATTAATAATAGATTAAATTATTTACAAACGAATTTTAATAATTCATTTTCACCTTCTTGTTCAAATTCAATAGCTTCCTCTTTCGCCCAATACAAAGGAACTATCTGTTTACCTTTTTTAAGCAATTTTTCGTATTTTTTAAAAAAGTTATTTTCTTCAGAAGGACTCCGTTTAGTTTTTAGTTTTGATAATACTTTTAATTGCCTTTTTTCGGTTCTTAAGTCTGGAACCCCGTCTGATAGGGTCACCGATTCTGTTTACAGGTTGGATTGCAATGATTGCAATATTTGTTATATTGGGGAAAGTTCCCAGTATATTTATAAGAGAGTTAATCAACATATTTGTAATTCAAAAAATCCAAACCAATTCAAAACGATGTTTTCAGATCATATGCTCAATCTCAATCACACTTTTAACACTTCACATCCTGTTATTCTTTATATCGAAAAAAATAGCGACCTTAGAAAATTTGCTGAATCCTTTTTTATTTCATTAAATTCCTCTTGTGTTATTAAACGCAATTCATCCCACCTTTTACATGATAGTTACCAGCTTGTTATTGATTTTATTAAAAAAACAAAAAATTAATTTGCTATCTCTCTTATATTATTTTTCACAATTTTGTTTTTTCTTGTTCAAACTTTTACATGTTTTGCATTTTCCTTTTGATCAAATCCAGTTCAACCACTTGTTTTCGATGCGTTCGTGCTTCGTGCATTTGTCCTTGATACCATTCCTATCAATACGCCTATTGAAATATTACAGTCGAGTATGGTGCTCGGTATGGGCGTGTTTCTTGCTTCACAATGTTACATTTCATAACTTTTAGTCAAATTAGTTTTCAAATCTTTTAGTTATTCATAATTTTTTCTAAAAAAATGTTTTTTTTCTAATATGTTATAAGTTTAATTTTTTAAAATAAATTTTTGTTGAGTGTTTTTGTCCTGTGGTGTGTATAATGTTTCTCTATGTTATAATTAATCTATATTGGTGTTTATATTAGTTAATAAAATTTTCAAATTGTTGTAGTTGCTGAATGATGACACGCATCTTGTGTCGAAACGTATAAATAAAAGTTTTTATACTTTATACCTTTTTTATATCGACGAATGGGCTGCTAGTTACTTTGAAATATGTTTCAACGTCGAAAAAACTATCAAAATATATATATATATATATATATATATATATATATATACGAGTATATATATATATATATATATATATATATATATATATATATTCATACTAGCTGACCCGGCAAACGTTGTTTTGCTAAGTAAGGTATTTCTAAACAATTTCTATAGAATAAAAAAAAGAATACTTTATTTTAGGAGTGTAGGGATGTGTTGTTTGAATTGTACAGACAATGAGGTGCTATAAACACAATAAACACCAAAGTCTATTTGTATAATAATGAATTAGGTATTTCATAATAATTAATTTGTCCATATTTCGTTAATACAATCAACCTGGAAGTTTTATACACTGTCTATCTAATCCAAGTCTTTTTTAGTCTTTAGCCATGGTCAATATTCAGTTGGTAATTTTTGCCCCACACAGATGTAAGTTTTTAAAGTGGTTATATAAAGAAAACTGTTGAATCTCACTCAAAATTAACATTACATTTTATAAAACAATTAAATAGCGTAGAGTTAAAATTTATATTAAGGTCTCATGAACTAAATCACAGTGCTCACAACCCAAAAAACTAACAACAAAAAGAAATACTTTTGTTATGGATTTTAAAAGATTACCGTTTATCTCCCGATAGCAAAGTCATAAGAATCAAGGTTATAGCTGGTTATACATCTTTTCCCCTCTACTTTCAAATATTGTTGTTGAACGATGCTAAACTTTACTGTTTTTTGAGATATTGGTGGAGGACTTTATTAACCTCGCATCTTCATATATTACTATCCATTCTTCGATGAACTCATAGAAAATTTTTCCAGTTTATTCTTCAAAATTAGTGGAAAATAACCATTAGTGAATTATATTTTATATTGCATTATACAATGATTGTTGAAGTTTTTCATCTTTTTCAAATTTGTAGAGTGATTAATTAAAACATATACGATACCTGACTGTGTCTAAGATTTTGACATATCGTTTGGAAGGAATTCCTTCAAAATTGTAGGTCTTCAAAATTGTAGTGAATCATTTTTCTGCTATACTTGTTCTAGTACCCGTCGATAGAACTGAATGCGAGCGCTATAATCAATTTTCAAAATATTTTATTCTAGAGAACTTGTAATTTTGTGCATTGACATTTTTACAGGTGTGTGTTCCAAAGTTATTATGAACCGAATCTTCTTATTTAAGTAGTGGTCTGTTATAACTGGGAATAAGTTATTCGACAAAATGTCCCCTTTGATCGATTCCAAGTATAGGTTTTTAATTTAAATAATCTAAATAAAATAATTATATAATCTAGAAAATGTTTTATAAATACTAATGGATATGAAATTATGCAACTAAGACTGGGCCCAATCCGTTTTACCCCGGATTATTATATAGCTATATAAAATGGACATTTCTTCTTTATAAATTTGCTTGAACATATGTGCATTCTCAACATTAGTACATATTGTGATAAATTTAAATGTGTTTATTTAAATCCGCGTATCCAAATTAGTGGCATCTTTGTTATCTCCATGACTTGTATATAGTATGCTCGGGAAGTAATTGGGAAAAGACCCGATCAATAACAGCATTAGTATCTGAACAACATAAGGAAAAATCTGTAAAAATCTCATAATTACCATGTGGAACATGTTTAACTATTTAAATTTTTTCATTGCAAATTGGAATGCTGGAAAAAGTTCTTTCTATGCATTAGAATGCCTATTTGCATGATGAAATCATGCAACATAATGCAAGTTTATACTGCTGATACTTTTCATACTTCTGTGAACTGTGACATTTGTCAAACCCTAAAAATATAAATGTCATGGACCCTATAACTACAAAACTCATTCTAATATTGTAATGAAGAATTTGTATTGTAAATAGATTGTACTGTAAATATTTGTAATGATTACTTCCATATCTAATTAAACTGTACTTATGTTGATATCACATGTCATAATGCGAGCTTTATAAGAAATTTTCAAACAATTCTGTTTCTTGAAGATCTTCTCTCTGAAGATCTTGTATTTGTTTGTACACATAATTGAAATTTTTATGAATATGATTTCCAAAATTACTATCTGTGTTATAATCCAATTTTCTTATTCATTTATTATTATTATTTAAACTCGCAATAAGTGATTAGACAAAAATATCTATGGTGTCCCCTTCGATGAATTCCAAATTTTGAATCTCAATTTGAATAACCTAAATGCAATAATAATATAATTCAGAAAATGTTGTGGTAACACATTATTCACAATAAACCAATAAGTACTTTTACAGCAAAAAAAGATCCTTCTATAATTCTTCGATTGAATAAATATTGTTCGAATTGTAGTACTTTCGGGTTAGAAAAGTCCATATTGTGTTTAAAGTATAAATATGCTCTGCAATCATAGTTTTAAATTGCCTTGGATTTTGTGAATTGTTTTTATGTTGTTGTAAAGTTTCATTAAGTTCTAGCTTGTTTCTCCTATGTAAATTAAATTACAATCTAGAGAATTAATTTTAAAGACGAGATTTCTAAGTCGTTCGATATTAAAAGGGTTTTTTTTTGGTAAAAATAGTACTAGTCGTTGTACTAAAATTGTTTACAAGTCGGAGTCCTGATTTATAAAGTTAAAAAAGTTTTTTTTCAAGGAACATACAATTATTTAATGTATGGCAAACATATTACACCAGAATGAGTTTCTGAGTCAGGTGAATCGTTTTGTACTGTGGAATTGTTCATTTTATTCAAAAGGTATGTTCGTCTGTTATTGGTTACGGAGTCTATAAGTTTTAAGGGATATGAGTTATCTGTTATAATTTATGTGTATTTATAAATTGATGTTGTTGTCCCAAAATGTTTTGTCCGATAGAAGTATTGCGTGGTCAGTTATAGTACCTATTTTCATTTTGAGTGGATGATAAGAAAAATAATTGCGGTAACGTCCAGAGTTAGTTGGTTTTTGGTACCAATTTGTTATTAGTTTGTTATCCGTAGTACATATAAGTTTTATGCCTAAGAAACTTATGGAGTTCATTGTCTCCAATTCTACTGTAAATTTTAATTTTTTATTGACGTTATTAAATTGATCAATTATCATAGTGACATCATCACTAGGGATACAAGTGATAATGTCATCTACATAATGGTAATAAAAAATATGTTTATTGTAATTTTTAAAAAATGTATTTTTAAAAAGTTGTAAAGATATTTTTCCTAGAGATGGATTGCTGGGGACCCCATTGGCGCCCCAAAAATTTGTTAATAGAAAGAGCCATTGAATTCAAAATAAGTGATAGAGACAATGAACTTGACAGTTTCCCTGAACCAGTGCAAAGATAAAGAAGTCAACGGGGACATTTTATCCCATCGGGTTGTTATAGCATCTAAGATAAGGTCTAGGGGTACATTAGTAAAAAATGAGACTACGTCTAAGCTAATTAGTTTGTAGTTGTCTGGTATATAATTTATCTTGAATTTTAAGTCAGTAACGAGTTCATAAAAATTTTTTATGTAGTGTGGATTGTTTTGTTATTGTAGTTATAATGTTACTTATGTATTTCGAGAGTTTATATAGAGGGGTGTTAATGTCTGAAACTATTGGTCTGAAAGGTAAATTAGTTTTGTGGATTTTGGGAAGGCCATAAAAATCTGGGAAAATATGGGTCAGATGTTGAAAAAAAACAAGTAAATTATATGTCAAAATCTATTCAGATATTTTATCGTTAATACTTTTAATTGTTATATCAGAAAATAACAGTTTTATCTACTAGTGTGGATTAAGTGCACCTCGCCTCTGAGCGCAGGTAAAGTTTTTATAAAAAAGATCCCCATTGGAGGGGATGTATTATCAAACAATACTAACATTGAATCTGTCAGTGACATTAATAATTAAGATATGGCACCAGGTCCAAGTACAGCAGGTAAACCCACAACTAGATCAAATTCGAACTTGAAAAACCATCATTCAAATAATGCTATAAATTTAACTGAATTTCAAAATAATAATAAATCGATGAATGTTGGATGGACAACAGTTTGAAAAAGAAGAAAGCGTCACATGGATGATACATCATCTATAACATCATCCATAACATCTTCCATAAAGTCAGTCGTTTGTAACAACGAGTCAGATCAGTATTGGCTTAATCCAACTCCGTTAAATAATAATTTTGACGTATTAAATAATGTCGCAATAGATCCACCACCTAAACAAGTAGCTCACAAGCCACCTCCAATATTTGTCTATGGTGTAGGTGATATTACCCCTCTTACAAACCTTCTGAATGAGCATGCTGAAGATGTTTATTAATTAAAAATTGTCGGTAATCTTTAGGTACGTGCCCAATTATCTGAGCCAAAAATCTATAATAACATATTAAAACTACTAAAGGATAGAGGAACCTCATTTCATTCTTTCCAATACAAATCTAAGCGTACATTTAAAACTGTTATAAGGAATCTCCACCACAGTACTAATTTAAAAGATTTAACAGAAGAAATCAACTCCTACGGGCATAAAGTTATCAACTTATTCAACATAAAGCATCGAATAGCAAATTTCCGCCTTTAAGGCCCAGGATCTTACCTTCTTCTAACTTAATATATAACAACCGGATTCAACCAAACCTTTCATTTGCCAGGGCAACTAGATCAGAAAATACACAGCAGGTCACTAATCCAGAATTAATTTCTCAGCCCAAAATCCAAAATAATGATATATCTGAATTAAAACAAATGGTAAAATGATTAGTCGACCAAATGAGTGTAATGCTTAATTTGTTAACATCCCTGGTTACTAAGTATAATCCATGAATCATTTCATTCGAATTGCTGTCTGGAACTCAAATGGATTGGGTAATCATACTCAAGAAATTATACATTTTCTTAATCTTCAAAAAATAGATATTTTACTAGTCTCAGAAACCCACATCACGTCGATAAGTTTTTTCAAGGATCCAAATTACAACCTATACACAACTAATTATCCTGATGGAACAGCCCACGGCGGAAGTGCTGTGCTTATAAAATCAACAATTAAACATTATATGTCTTATGCGGAACATTTTATACAAGCAACTAATGTAGTGATTGAAACTTCGATTAGGGCTTTAACTGTAAGTGCATTGTACTGTCCGCCAAGATATAACATTCCTCATGAAAACTTTAGTGAATTCTTTACATCTTTGGGACCAAAATTTTTAGCTGGAGGTGATTATAACGCTGAACATTGTTCATGGGGTTCGAGATTAAGCAATCCAAGAGGTAAGCAACTTTATAAATCCATGGTTAACTGCAGACTTAAACACTTATCAACAGGTGAAACAACTTACTGGCCTGGAGACACTTCTAAAATTCCAGACCTTCTAGACTTCTGTATATTTAAGGGTGTATTAGATGATCAATTACAAGCTGAATCAAGTCTTGACTTATCTTCTGACCACACTCCAATCATTGTTACATTTAGCTCAATGTTCAAATTGCAATCTAAAAGTCCATCATTAACAAATAAAAAAACTAATTGGGAATTATTTTCAAAACATATTGATGACAACTTATGCTGCAAAGTACCTCGAAAAAGTATAGATAATGTTGATAATGAAATAGGTATTCTCAATAAAAATATCACTGATGCGGCTCGCTATTCTACACCCACAAATGATATTGTTGCGCGATTTTTCTGTCCACTCGAAGCTAAAAGACTCATAGCCTGTAAAAGAAAACTGCGTAGAAGGTGGCAAAATTTTCATTTTTCGGATGACAAAGCTACACTGAATAAATCTATAAAGGAACTCAAACAATATTTCTTTGAATTAAAAAATAAATATATGGAGTCCTACTTAAGTGATTTGTCTGTCCATGACCATTACATTTGGAAAGCCACGAAAAATATGAGAAGACCAACCTCAACGGAATCTCCAATTAGAAATGATGATGGTTCTTAGTCTAGATCAGCTGAAGACAAGGTTATTACCTTTGCAAATCACCTTGAAAAGGTCTTCACTCCTCATCCTTGTAATGTACCTAACGATCAATTCATTACAGATTACTTGAATGACGGTAATTTCATAGACTAGCCCATTCCAAAAATTAAGTATTCTGAAGTGCTCTACGAGATTAGTAACACTAAATTGGTAAAAACACTTGGTAATGATGCGATCACATTTGGACTAATAAAACACCTTCCTGATAAAGGTAAGAGATTTTTAACGATATTATTGAATGCCATAATACGGCTGAAGCATTTTTCTTCATCGTGGAAATTGGCAAAAATAATCTTAATTCTCAAGCCTGGAAAAAATCCTACTGATGCAGTTTCCTACCGGCCCATTAGTCTTCTATCTTGCCTCTCACATTTTTTTGAAAAAGTTATTCACAAAAGAATCATTAATATTTTAGAAGATAATAATTTTATGCCAAAACATCAATTTGGGTTCATTAGACAACACTGAGCAAAAGAACAAATACACAGAGTAGTGGATTCCATTTATAAAGCCTTTCACTTAAAAAAAAATTGTTCAGCCATTTTTCTTGATATCAGTCAGTTTGGCATAACGGCTTGTTGTACAAATTAAAGAAGAATTTACTGTACAACTATTATCTCCTCCTAAAATCATATCTGTGTAATAGAAGGTTCTTCATCAGTTTTAATGATGTTTCATCTAATGTTAAAAATATTTCTTCCGGAGTTCCCCAAGGTAGTGTTCTTGGTCCGCTGCTTTACATTATATATATACTGCTGATATACCTACAAATGCAGAAACCATGATTGCTACCTTTGCAGATGATACGGGAATTCTAGCTCAACATGACAACCAATTGCTTGCCTCGGAAATTCTACAAAAACATGCAGATGAAGTAGAACAGTGGATGAAACTATGGAGAATAAAAGTGAATAACTCTAAATCAGTTCACGTTACTTTTACCTCACGACAAGATTCATGCCCCCTGTTAGATTGAATGGTGATTTGGTTCCTGTATCCAATGTTGTTAAATATCTGGGAATATATTTAGATAGAAGATTAACCTGGCATGAACATATTCTAAAGAAGCGTCAGCAGCTTGAATTAACACGTAGGCAACTTAATTGGTTAATGGGCTGGAAATCACAAGTCACAATAGAAAATAAACTCCTAATATACAAGACAATTATTAAACCAATATGGTCTTACGGCCTACAACTATGGTGTTCGGCCAGTAAATCGAACATAACTATTCTACAAAGGTTTCAAAATAAAATTTTAAAAGAAATCGTGAACGCTCCAAAATACGTTCCTAATTGGTTGATACATCAAGATCTAAGAATTCGAACTATAGAAGAAGAAATTAGTCTTTACTGCACCAGATACAAAGCTCGTCTAAGTCATCATCCAACCGTATTAGCGTTAGATCTGCTCAAGCCTTTACCACCAAAGCGTCTCAAAAAAAGAATCTGCAATGATTTACTACAAAATATAACTTAACATCTATGAAGGCGCTATCGCAGGATAACGATCCTTCTCACGCCGTCAATTAATATATAACTGTAACAAATGTAGCTGAATGTACTTTGTATAGCTTGCTATAAATAACAAATAAAAAAAAGATGTTGTTTCTTTGGTTAGTTGTTTGTTTGCTGTAAGTTTGTCTAAATATTTATGGTACGTACGGTTTATGTAGTCAGTTGGATCGTTATCGGTAATTTTGTAATTATTAGTGTAAAGTAATAATTCAGATATTTTATTTATATAGTCTTGTTTGTCTATGATAACGGTTATGTTGCCATTATCTGCTTTAGTGACCACTATATCTGGATGATTTTTGATAAATATTCTGCAAGCTTTAAGGTCTCTAAGAATATTATCGTAAATTGTATTTTTGGTATTAAAAAAAATTAATATGTGAGATGAATTTTTTACAAAAACGATTTCTAGTGTGAATTTTAGTTTTCGGCTCTTTAATTTGTTGTAAACCATATTTTGAATTACTGAGCAATTTAATAAAGTTAAAATTACGGCAAGTAGCTGGACCTGAAAAATTAGGTCCTTAAGCGAATATGTACAATAGTCTGTCTGGTATATCGATAGAAAAATAATTTTTTAATCATTTGTCAATAATATTCTTATCTAAAATTATTTTGTTATTTTCTAATTTATTTTGTAATAGCTTATTAAATTTATTAGTATACGAAAGTTTCAAACTATTGAACTGTTTATTATTTCTAAATGTTTTAAATATAAAAAGTTTTCAAAGATATCGATTTCCACTGTGCGATACAACCAATTTGTGATTTTTTCAATTGCATTTCTAAAACTACAAACATTTTTGATACATCTGTTAATTGTGAGAGTAATGTATTTTAAACTGACTTTTTGTAAACTATTGTATTGGGAATTATTACTAATAAATTTGAATTTTTAATGTCTATTTCGTAAAATTTGGGAACAATTTTTTTCTTTACGACATCTTAGTAAAACACTTGAAATGAAATGACAGAGTTGAAATTTATGATAAGTTTAGAATTGAGCTTAGATATTTTTTTAGATTGTAAAAAAATGTAGAACCCGTAATTGCGCCTAATAAATTCAAAAAATGAAAGGTTGTGATCTGCAAAATGATTTTGATTTCCTTGTAATCTCGAATAATTGTGCTGTAGAGTGATCATTTTCCTATTTTAATGACGTAATGGTTCCATGGACAATAATTGTGTAGTTGAATTTTTAGTATTGTATCTTATATAAAGTACTGAGAGCAATGAATCCTTTTTTCGGCCCAGGAATAATATTTTGTATGATTCTGTATTTGATGTTGACATGTGTATTAACAAAGTCTAGTAATCGGGCATAACATCAATAAAAAACATGAATTTCTTTCAAAAATTTATTTTAAATCCATAAATTTCGGCTATAATCTTAGCCTTCATTCAGTGGAAACTAAAAATAAAATTAAAAACTGAAACAATTGATTTAGAATGAAAAGAAAAAAAACATAAAATAGTAAATAGTACTTACAATTAGATAATCTTAGTGTTAAATTGGAAAATTTTAATAATCCATGGTATCAGGATATGGGAATGCACTACACTCTCTATTATAAACATTAAACTTGTAATTACACAATATTTTCACAAAATACTAATTTAAAAAATCACAATTGGATAATGTGTTGTTCGTGGACTGGTTGAAGATATAATAGAGAAAGGACTTTTTAAAAAATATTTGTTACCAAGATTCTACACATGTGTGGAACGAATTGCGAATCCTTTGCGCGTCGTTTTGTGAAAAATTTGGAAATACTATCTGAATAAAAGAGTTTTGTGTCGCACAGCGTGTTAAGTTCATTCCGTTTATTTATTGTTTTATTGCTATAAATAGTTAAAAAAGATCCTTCTATAATTCTTCGATTGAATAAATTTTGTTCGAATTGTAGTACAGTCGGGTTAGAAAAGTCCATATTCTGTTTTAAAGTATAAATATGCTCTGCAATCATAGTTTTAAATTGCCTTGGATTTTTTGGGACTAATTCTTCAGTTTCTGCTACTTGCCGTAATTTTAACTTTATTAAATTGCTCAGTAATTTAGAATATGGTTTACAACAAATTAAAGCTCCGAAAACTAAAATTCACACTAGAAATATTTTTTGTAAAAAATTCATCTCACATATTAATTCCTTTAGTACCAAAAATACAACTTACGATAATATATTTAGAGACCTTAAATCTTGCAATATATTTCTCAAAAATTATCCAGATATAGTGGTCACTAAAGCGGATAAAGGCAACATCACCGTTATCATAGACAAGCAAGAATATATAAATGAAATAACTGAATTATTACTAGGCACTAACACTTACAAAATTACCAATAACGATCCAACTGACTACTTAAAACATACGTGCCATAAATATTTAGACAAACTTACAGCAAACAAACAATTAACCAAAGAGACAACATCTGACCTGAAAAGTTTACACCCATATATCCCCAGACTTTATGACCTTCCCAAAATCTACAAAAAATATTTACCTTTTACACCAATAATTTCAGACATTAATACCCCTCTATATAAACTCTCGAAATACATAAGTAACATTATAACTACAACAACAAAACTATTACCACACTACATAAAAAATTCTTATGAACTCGTTACTGACTTAAAACTCAAGATAAATTATATACCAGGCAACTACAAACTAATTAGCTTAGACGTAGTCTCATTTTTTACTTATGTACCCCTAGACCTTATTTTAGATGCTATAACAACCCGATAGGATAAAATGTCCCCGTTGACTTCTTTATCTTTGCACTGGTTCAGGGAAACTGTCAAGTTCATTGTCTCTAATACTTATTTTGAATTCAATGACTCTTTCTATTAACAAATTTTTGGGGCGCCAATGGGGTCCCCAGCAAGTCCATCTCTAGGAAAAATATCTTTACAACTTCTTGAAAATACATTTTTTAAAAATTACAATAAACATATTTTTTATTACCATTATGTAGATATCACTTGTATCCCTAGTGATAATGTCACTATGATAATTGATCAATTTAATAACGTCAATAAAAAATTAAAATTTACAGTAGAATTGGAGACAATGAACTCTATAAGTTTCTTAGACATAAAACTTATACGTACTACGAATAACAAATTAATAACAAATTGGTACCAAAAACCAACTAACTGTGGACGTTACCGCAATTATTTTTCTTATCATCCACTCAAAATGAAAATTGGTACTATAACTGACCACGCAATACTTCTACCGGACAAAACATTTTGGGACAACAACATCAATTTAATTACGAAAATTCTAACAGAGAACTCCTATCCCTTAAAACTTATAAACTCCGTAATCGGTAACAGACGAACATACCTTTTGAATAAAATGAACAATTCCACAGTACAAAACGATTTACCTTACTCAGAAACTCATTCTGGTGTAATATGTTTGCCGTACATTAAAGAATTGTATGTTCCTTGGAAAAAACTTTTTTATAAATCTGGACTTCGACTTGCAAACAATTTTAGTACAACGGCTAGTACTATTTTTACCAAAACAGCTACCCCTTTTAATATCGAACGACTTAGAAATCTCGTCTATCAAATTAATTGTCTAGATTGTATGTATTTAATTTACATAGGAGAAACAAGCCAGAACTTAATGAAACGTTTACTACAACATAAAAACAATTAAAAAAATCCAAGGCAATTTAAAACTATGATTGCAGAGCATATTTATACTTTAAAACAAAATATGGACTTTTCTAACCCGACTGTACTACAATTCGAACAAAATTTAGTCAAACGAAGAATTATAGAAGAATCTTTTTTAACTATTTATAGCAATAAGGCAATAAATAAACGGAATGAACTTAACACGCTGTGCGACACAAATTTCTTTTATTTAGATAGTATTTCCAAATTTCTCACAAAATAATAAAACCGACGCGCACAGGATGCGTAATTCGTTCCACATATGTGTAGAATCTTGGTAACAGATATTTTTTAAAAAGTCCTTTCTCCATTATATCTTCAACCAGTCTACAAACAACACATTATCCAATTGTGATTTTTCAAATTAGTATTTTGTGAAAATATTGTGTAATTACAAGTTTAATGTTTATAATACATAGTGTAGTGCATTACCATATACTGATACCATGGATTATTAAAATTTTCCAATTTAACACTAAGATTAACTAATTGTAAGTACTATTTATTATTTTATATTTTTTTCTTTTCACTTCAATTCAATTGTTTTAGTTTTTAATTTTATTTTTAGTTTCCACTGAATGAAGGCTAGGATTATAGCCGAAACGTATGGATTTAAAATAAATTTTTGAAAGAAATTCATGTTTTTTATTGATGTTATGACCGATTATTTGACTTTGTTAATACATATGTCAACATCAAATTCAGAATCATACAATATATATATATATATATATATATATATATATATATATATATATACAATTTGTAAACCACTACTATATTTTCGATATGTCGATGACACGCTTCTATTAATTAACAAAAATGATATAGAGAACATATTTCAAAAATTTAATAATTATAATTCTCATTTACAATTTACACAAGAATCAGAAAAAGATAACTCTATACATTTTCTTGATGTTCAGCTCATTAACGACGGCGGTATTTGCATTACCAATTGGTTCAGGAAAGATAGCTGGTCAGGCAGGTATATTAATTTTAATTCTTTTACACCTCTCAATATAAAGATATCCACAGTTCTCAGTTTAGTAGACCATGCAATTCTTTTATTTAACCCAAAATTTCATAATCACAATATCAAATTAGTCATTAACACATTACTCATGAATAGTTTCCCTTACAAAATAATCAGTCCAATAATTAAAAATAGAGTTAAATTTTTATTAGACAAACAATCAATAACCACACATTGCTCAAATCACTTATCTGTATCAGAAAATAAATGTTTTGTGAATTTTCCATATATAGACAAAGATTTACACCTTTTATCTAAAAGGCTTTTTAATAAACATAATATTAACATATCCGTGTCACCCTTACTACAACTGCAAGACATATACACAAACATTAAAGACAATACACCTATTAAAAAAAGAAAAGATGTGGTATACAAAATAAACTGTTTGAACTGTGAGTCATCTTATATTGGGCAAACATGCCAAAATTTAGAAAAAAGATTAAGACAGCACGAATTACAAAGCAAACAAAGTAAGAATAATAACATTCAACAAAAAAGTACACTTGTAGACCACGCTATCTCTAACAGCCATAGTTTCGATTTCAATAATCCGCACATTTTATATTATGAACAAGATTTATTTAAAAGAAGTATAGCAGAATCGATGTTAATAGCCCATACAAGTAACACAGTAAATTTACGGACAGATACCAATATATTACATGATACATACCTGAATCTCATTCATACTTTGTAACTTATGTATAGATGTACATACACTTTTAATTTTAACAATGTATAACAAATCTTATAAACAAACCATCTCATCATAGAATATTTTTTCTCCTAACGACATCTATTTTTCAACAGGACCCTAATCCTTTTTTTTTTTTCCTATCTGATTGAGTGACTTTACAATTTCAAGTGGTTTTCAAGTAGGAGAGAATACGAATACCGAAGACAGTGGTATGCAGCGTGCAGTGAACGACTTGTAATGAAAAACACAACATGCTAATTTAGATTTCCATATTTTAAAATTTTTTTTAATTATAACACACTGATGATGAGACAAACCTAGTCTCGAAACGTTTGTGAAAATTATTATTTAATAAATTAGTGCAAAAAGAGTGTTGTTTGTTCATATTTCCAAATTAATATATATATATATATATATATATATATATATATATATATATTGGGTCTTGATTTGACCCATCTTCTTTTTTTTCATCGTGGAAATTGGCAAAAATAATCTTAATTCTCAAGCCTGGAAAAAATCCTACTGATGCAGTTTCCTACCGGCCCATTAGTCTTCTATCTTGCCTCTCAAATTTTTTTGAAAAAGTTATTCACAAAAGAATCATTAATATTTTAGAAGATAATAATTTTATGCCAAAACATCAATTTGGGTTCATTAGACAACACTGAGCAAAAGAACATATACACAGAGTTGTGGATTCCATTTATAAAGCCTTTCACTTAAAAAAATTTTGTTCAGCCCTTTTTCTTGACATCAGTCAGGCGTTTGATAAAGTTTGGCATAACGGCTTGTTGTACAAATTAAAGAAGAATTTACCGTACAACTATTATCTCCTCCTAAAATCATATCTGTGTAATAGAAGGTTCTTCATCAGTTTTAATGATGTTTCATCTAATGTTAAAAATATTTCTTCCGGAGTTCCCCAAGGTAGTGTTCTTGGTCCGCTGCTTTGCGGTCATCCAAACGTATTAGCGTTAGATCTGCTCAAGCCTTTACCACCAAAGCGTCTCAAAAAAAGAATCTGCAATGATTTACTACAAAATATAACTTAACATCTATGAAGGCGCTATCGCAGGATAACGATCCTTCTCACGCCGTCAATTAATATATAACTGTAACAAATGTAGCTGAATGTACTTTGTATAGCTTGCTATAAATAACAAATAAAAAAAAGATGTTGTTTCTTTGGTTAGTTGTTTGTTTGCTGTAAGTTTGTCTAAATATTTATGGTACGTACGGTTTATGTAGTCAGTTGGATCGTTATCGGTAATTTTGTAATTATTAGTGTAAAGAAATAATTCTGATATTTTATTTATATAGTCTTGTTTGTCTATGATAACGGTTATGTTGCCATTATCTGCTTTAGTGACCACTATATCTGGATGATTTTTGATAAATATTCTGCAAGCTTTAAGGTCTCTAAGAATATTATCGTAAATTGTATTTTTGGTATTAAAAAAAATTAATATGTGAGATGAATTTTTTACAAAAACGATTTCTAGTGTGAATTTTAGTTTTCGGATCTTTAATTTGTTGTAAACCATATTTTGAATTACTGAGCAATTTAATAAAGTTAAAATTACGGCAAGTAGCTGGACCTGAAAAATTAGGTCCTTAAGCGAATATGTACAATAGTCTGTTTGGTATATCGATAGAAGAATAATTTTTTAATCATTTGTCAATAATATTTTTATCTAAAATTATTTTGTTATTTTCTAATTTATTTTGTAATAGCTTATTAAATTTATTAGTATACGAAAGTTTCAAACTATTGAACTGTTTATTGTTTCTAAATGTTTTAAATATAAAAAGTTTTCAAAGATGCATTTCTAAAACTACAAACATTTTTGATACATCTGTTAATTGTGAGAGTAATGTATTTTAAACTGACTTTTTGTAAACTATTGTATTGGGAATTATTACTAATGAATTTGAATTTTTAATGTCTATTTCGTAAAATTTGGGAACAATTTTTTTCTTTACGACATCTTAGTAAAACACTTGAAATGAAATGACAAAGTTGAAATTTATGATAAGTTTAGAATTGAGCTTAGATATTTTTTTAGATTGTAAAAAAAATGTAGAACCCGTAATTGCGCCTAATAAATTCAAAAAATGAAAGGTTGTGATCTGCAAAATGATTTTGATTTCCTTGTAATCTCGAATAATTGTGCTGTAGAGTGATCATTTTCCTATTTTAATGACGTAATGGTTCCATAGACAATAATTGTGTAGTTGAATTTTTAGTATTGTATCTTGTATAAAGTACTGAAAGCAATGAATCCTTTTTTCAGCCCAGGAATAATATTTTGTATGATTCTGATTTGTATTTGATGTTGACATATGTATTAACAAAGTCTGGTAATCGGGCATAACATCAATAAAAAATATGAATTTCTTTTAAAAATTTATTTTAAATCCATAAATTTCGGCTATAATCTTAGCCTTCATTCAGTGGAAACTAAAAATAAAATTAAAAACTGAAACAATTGAATTAAAATGAAAAGAAAAAAAACATAAAATAGTAAATAGTACTTACAATTAGATAATCTTAGTGTTAAATTGGAAAATTTTAATAATCCATGGTATCAGGATATGGGAATGCACTACACTCTGTATTATAAACATTAAACTTGTAATTACACAATATTTTTACAAAATACTAATTTAAAAAATCACAATTGGATAATGTGTTGTTCGTGGACTGGTTGAAGATATAATAGAGAAAGGACTTTTTAAAAAATATTTGTTACCAAGATTCTACACATGTGTGGAACAAATTGCGAATCCTTTGCGCGTCGTTTTGTGAAAAATTTGGAAATACTATCTGAATAAAAGAGTTTTGTGTCGCACAGCGTGTTAAGTTCATTCCGTTTATTTATTGTTTTATTGCTATAAATAGTTAAAAAAGATCCTTCTATAATTCTTCGATTGAATAAATTTTGTTCGAATTGTAGTACAGTCGGGTTAGAAAAGTCCATATTCTGTTTTAAAGTATAAATATGCTCTGCAATCATAGTTTTAAATTGCCTTGGATTTTTTGGGACTAATTCTTCAGTTTCTGCTACTTGCCGTAATTTTAACTTTATTAAATTGCTCAGTAATTTAGAATATGGTTTACAACAAATTAAAGCTCCGAAAACTAAAATTCACACTAGAAATATTTTTTGTAAAAAATTCATCTCACATATTAATTCCTTTAGTACCAAAAATACAACTTACGATAATATATTTAGAGACCTTAAATCTTGCAATATATTTCTCAAAAATTATCCAGATATAGTGGTCACTAAAGCGGATAAAGGCAACATCACCGTTATCATAGACAAGCAAGAATATATAAATGAAATAACTGAATTATTACTAGGCACTAACACTTACAAAATTACCAATAACGATCCAACTGACTACTTAAAACATACGTGCCATAAATATTTAGACAAACTTACAGCAAACAAACTATTAACCAAAGAGACAACATCTGACCTGAAAAGTTTACACCCATATTTCCCCAGACTTTATGACCTTCCCAAAATCTACAAAAAATATTTACCTTTTACACCAATAATTTCAGACATTAATACCCCTCTATATAAACTCTCGAAATACATAAGTAACATTATAACTACAACAACAAAACTATTACCACACTACATAAAAAATTCTTATGAACTCGTTACTGACTTAAAACTCAAGATAAATTATATACCAGGCAACTACAAACTAATTAGCTTAGACGTAGTCTCATTTTTTACTTATGTACCCCTAGACCTTATTTTAGATGCTATAACAACCCGATAGGATAAAATGTCCCCGTTGACTTCTTTATCTTTGCACTGGTTCAGGGAAACTGTCAAGTTCATTGTCTCTAATACTTATTTTGAATTCAATGACTCTTTCTATTAACAAATTTTTGGGGCGCCAATGGGGTCCCCAGCAAGTTCATCTCTAGGAAAAATATCTTTACAACTTCTTGAAAATACATTTTTTAAAAATTACAATAAACATATTTTTTATTACCATTATGTAGATATCACTTGTATCCCTAGTGATAATGTCACTATGATAATTGATCAATTTAATAACGTCAATAAAAAATTAAAATTTACAGTAGAATTGGAGACAATGAACTCTATAAGTTTCTTAGACATAAAACTTATACGTACTACGAATAACAAACTAATAACAAATTGGTACCAAAAACCAACTAACTCTGGACGTTACCGCAATTATTTTTCTTATCATCCACTCAAAATGAAAATTGGTACTATAACTGACCACGCAATACTTCTATCGGACAAAACATTTTGGTACAACAACATCAATTTAATTACGAAAATTCTAACAGATAACTGCTATCCCTTAAAACTTATAAACACCGTAATCAGTAACAGACGAACATACCTTTTGAATAAAATGAACAATTCCACAGTACAAAACGATTTACCTGACTCAGAAACTCATTCTGGTGTAATATGTTTGCCATACATTAAAGAATTGTATGTTCCTTGGAAAAAACTTTTTTATAAATCTGGACTTCGACTTGCAAACAATTTTAGTACAACGGCTAGTACTATTTTTACCAAAACAGCTACCCCTTTTAATATCGAACGACTTAGAAATCTCGTCTATCAAATTAATTGTCTAGATTGTATGTATTTAATTTACATAGGAGAAACAAGCCAGAACTTAATGAAACGTTTACTACAACATAAAAACAATTCAAAAAATCCAAGGCAATTTAAAACTATGATTGCAGAGCATATTTATACTTTAAAACAAAATATGGACTTTTCTAACCCGACTGTACTACAATTCGAACAAAATTTATTCAAACAAAGAATTATAGAAGAATCTTTTTTAACTATTTATAGCAATAAGACAATAAATAAACGGAATGAACTTAACACGCTGTGCGACACAAATTTCTTTTATTTAGATAGTATTTCCAAATTTCTCACAAAATAATAAAAACGACGCGCACAGGATGCGTAATTTGTTCCACATATGCGTAGAATCTTGGTAACAAATATTTTTCAAAAAGTCCTTTCTCCATTATATCTTCAACCAGTCTACGAACCAATTGTGATTTTTTAAATTAGTATTTTGTGAAAATATTGTGTAATTACAAGTTTAATGTTTATAATACATAGTGTAGTGCATTACCATATACTGATACCATGGATTATTAAAATTTTCCAATTTAACACTAAGATTAACTAATTGTAAGTACTATTTATTATTTTATATTTTTTTCTTTTCACTTCAATTCAATTGTTTTAGTTTTTAATTTTATTTTTAGTTTCCACTGAATGAAGGCTAGGATTATAGCCGAAACGTATGGATTTAAAATAAATTTTTGAAAGAAATTCATGTTTTTTATTGAAGTTATGACCGATTATTTGACTTTGTTAATACATATGTCAACATCAAATTCAGAATCATACATATATATATATATATATATATATATATATATATATATATATACTCGTATATTTTGGGTCTTGATTTGACCCATCTTCTTGATATATATATATATATATATATATATATATATAATATATATATATATATATATATATATATATATATATATATATATATATATATATAAAGCAAGAGGTTTTTCTTCAGATGGTGAAATAATATAATAAAATTGTTTCTTGGGCATCCATCCAGTAATTAAAAAACAGTTTTAATGAAAAATGTTTTTATTTAGAGAACATACGTTTTGGGTCTTGATTTGACCCATCTTCTTGATTTGACCCTCTTTGCAAATTATCCAAATTTATTAGTTCAATTTTATCCAATATCACTCATAATTCTCCCCATTTTGTCAAAAATTCTTTCGAACTCATTCCCAAACTTAACTCCCTCAATGTACCATCTGATTTTTCCTTTATAAGTTTAGATGTTGTTTACCTCTTCACTAACATTTCACCTGACCTTATCCTCTCTGCCATAGACCATAAATGGGTTGATATCAGCCAGCACACAGATTTAAATTTTTCTTGGTTCCCGAAATGTATTAAATTCATTATTTCCAATTTTATTTTTTGTTCAACTACCCCTTCTTTAAACAAAAATTTGGCACTCCAATGGGTTCCAGTTTGAGTGCCCCACTTGCTGAACTTTGTATGCAGTTCCTGGAGAACTCTACTCTTAATACCTTGTCTTATGTACCTCTTTTTTACAAACGTTACGTTGACGACATTTTAACTTGCATTCCTACTTATAACATAACCAATTTCCTAAATTCTTTTAATAATTTCGACACACGCCTTTGTTTTACCGTAGAGACTCAACTTAACAACTCCATTAATTTTTTAATATTACCCTTTTTATAAATAACAACTCCATCACTACATGTTGGTATCAAAAATCCACTTGGTCTGGACGTTATTTAAACTACCATTCCTATCACCCAAAATCTACTAAGATTGCATCCATCATCAACTTATTAGATCATGCCATCCTTCTTTCTCATCCATCACATTGGGAAAAAAATATTAATTTGATATATTCTACCCTTCAAAATAATTTCTATCCACTACAACTTTTACGCTCAGTAATAAATAATAGATTACTCTTTCTTCGTAATAAATTCCGTACATCTTCCTTATTTACCTCCCAATCACAACAAAATAGTATCATTTCACAAAACCTTAACCCTGTTCCTGAAAATTCACTATCTCTCAATTCCTTCATCTCATTACTGTGCATTGACTGCCTTTTCCACTCATGGAAAAAACTTTTTTCATCCGCGGTCTGAAGCTAGTGTGTTCGACTGGACACACTCTCACAGACTTATACACTAATTTAAAAACTCCTACCCCTATTTCCCGCGCGACAAACGTCGAATATGTCATTGATTGTAATGATTGTTCAAGCTGTTATGTTGGCGAAACTCTCACAATTTCTCTCAAAAAGAATGCGCCAACACGAACTTAATAGTTTGAACAGGAAACAAAATAAAACCATGATCACCGAACATGTCTCCAAATTTAAACATTCTTTTAATTTCACCAATCCAAGAGTTATTCATCGAGAAGCCAACACTTTACGCAGAAAGTTCTCTGAAAGTATTTTCATACAAATATTACCTGCGATTAACAAACGATTTGATTTGGCTTCTCTTTGCAATATTTACCGCGATGCTTAAAATAATTTTTTCAATATGCGCAATACATCCTAACATTTCTTTTATGTATATATATATATATATATATATATATATATATATATGTATGTATGTGTATATATGTGTATATGTGCATGTATATATATATATATATATATATATATATGTTTACATGTATATGTTTGTAGATATATATGTGTATGCACATGTGTATGTATATGTATATATATATGTGTGTTTACATATATGTTGTATATTTATATGTGTGCATGTGTTTGCGTATAAATGTAAGTATATGTGTATTAGGGTGGTCCTTGAAATGGTCATTTTCGAATTTCCTTGCTCCCAGGGGCTCAAATGGTTCCAAATAGATAGAAAACAATTCTCTGAAAGTTTTAGCTCTTAATATTAACGTTTAGATAGAGCGCAATTCAATCAAAGTTTTGTATGGAAATAGCATGAACAAATTTTCAAAAATTTTAAAAATGCTTTTCAGATATAATTTAGCGAACAAATGAATGAATAAAACTTATTCATTTGTCGCTAAGTTATACCTAAAACATTTTTTTAAATTTTCCAAATTTTTTTCATGCTCTTTCCATACGAAGTTTGATTGAATTGCGCTCTATCTAAACGTTAATATTAAGAGCTAAAACTTTCAGAGAATAGTTTTTTATCAATTTGGAACCATTTGAGCCCATGGGAGCAAGAAAATTCGAAAATGACCATTTTAGGGACCATCCTAATGTGTATACATATATACATTTATTGTTTTGCGTATATATACATATAAATGTTATGTTATAATTTTTTATATAACTATTATCGTTCCATAACTATTATCGTTTTTCAGTTAATATCTATACTTTTTCTTAATAAACTTCTCTTCATCACATATTTTTTCATTTTTACATTGTCTATCATGGTTTTATTATGTTTCTATATTTTCATTTTGATCCACATATTATGTTTAACCGTTGATTATGGATTGCTTACACATGTATATTTTTTCTATGTTCCTACTGTGCTGAGAAAATCTTCATAATATGAAACCGCTAAAATTCTCTCTATCCCGTTCTCTCATCCAATGACGATACAGTTTCCACTATTTTCCGCAAACACGTACGCACACATTTTACTCTCGTACACACACGTAATACATTTTACAAACTGATAACATGTTCGTTTGGAATAAGCTTTTTTATAATAAAATATATTATTTATTTTAATTTTACTTTTTTTTTTAATTTTCATAACTCGACGTTTTATCAATTTTTTATTTCATATTTATTTTTTTTCGTGCAACTTTGTGTGTTTTTGTGTTATTTTTCAAAGTTTATTTGTATGGTGAGTTTCTTTACATTTGTTTATTTTATGGTTGTTTTTCATATATACTTTTCATATACATTGTTTTACTTATTTTTGTCTGTTAATTATGTATTTTTTATATTGTTTTAATTTGTAACCCTGAATTATTTAATTGTAGCACTGAAGATGGGTCAAATCAAGACCCGAAACGTATGTTCTCTAAATAAAAACATTTTTCATTAAAACTGTTTTTTAATTACTGGATGGATGCCCGAAAAACAATTTTATATATATATATATAATATATATATATATATATGTTTAATTTGAGTTTAATATTCGGGCGTAACATCAATAAAAATAGTATGAGTTTTTTTAAAAAATTTTATTTATTTAAAATCCATACGTTTCGGCTAGCATCTTAGCCATCATTCAGTGGTAATCAAGTTAACTATAAAAATTGGAACTAAATAAATTATATGAAAGTAAATTTCATGGAAAAACAATAATAATAATAATAGTAATAAAACACTTACAATTTTGTATCCTAATATAGCATATGAAACCATTATTAATCCATGGTATGAGTATGTGCACATTGATAAGATATGTATTTTTTAACACAAACATCACAAATGGTAAAACACACTAATAATCATGATAACTTGACAAGTTGTCGAGACTATGTATTTACTCTTCGGAGTTTAGGATAGAAATGTCACAACTTTCTCAAAGTAGTTTTTAGCATGTGTTGATATTTTTTGGAAAATTTAAAAGGCGATGGGATTTTGTTATTTTTTAAGGAATTTTGACACGCTATTAAGAAACCACGTGTTCGCTTCGACGTTTGTTTATCACTTTGTCGTTATGTAATTGTAAAAACAACCCCTCAGCGAATCTTCTTTTAATTGTATTCTCTTCAAAATGTAAAATTTTAGGGTTAAAAAAATCGATATTGTGATTTAAATTTTTAATATGCTCAGTTAACATTGTTTTAAATTGTTTGGGATTTTTTGAATTATTTTTGTGTTGATTAAGGCGTTTACTCAGGTTTTGGCTAGTTTCTCCAATATAAAAGAGTTCGCAATTAGAGCAATTAATTTGATATACTAAATTCCTGAGCCGGTCAAAATTGAACTTAGATTTCATTTGTGTAAAAATTGAACTAAGGGTTGCATCACAATTACATACCAACAGAATGCCACACTGTTGAAATAATTTTTTCCACGAGAAATATAAATCTTTTACGTACGGTAGGCAAATGACACCAGTATATGATTCTAAGTCTAAACGGTTTTTATGGTCTGTGAGGTCTTTTTGTTTGTTAAGAATGTAACTGCGTCTGTTATTTATGACCGAGTTGATTATGTTCGTAGGATATGAGTTGTTTTTCAGTGTGTTTATAACCAGGTCAATGTTCGTGTCTCAGAAGTTTTTGTCAGATAGTAATATGGCGTGGTCTGTTAAATTTATTATTGTCGCTATTTTCATTTTAAGAGGGTGGTATGAGTGGTAATTTATGTATCGTCCGGAGCTAGTTGGTTTCTGGTACCAGTTAGTAATTAGTCGGTGGTCATTTGTACGTATTAGTCTGATGTCTAGAAAACTAATCGAATTCACTGTCTCTAATTCTACGGTAAACTGTAGTTTTTTATTAAAATTGTTAAAATTATCAGTAAATATGTTAATGTCTTCTTCCGGAATACAAGTAATGATATCGTCTACATATCGGTAATAAAAGATTTGTTTGTTATAATTATTAAAAATTTTGTTTTCTACTAATTGTAAGGAAATTTCTACTAAAGACGGAGATGCGGGAGATCCCATTGGGGTGCCAAAAATTTGGTAATAAAATTATATCAAAATAGGTGTTAGAGACAATGAATTTGATGATTTCTCTAAACCAATGTAAAGATAATGTGGTGTGAAGGCTAATTTCACTCCATCTGCTGGTGATGGCGTCTAGTATTAAGTCTAGTGGGACATTTGTAAATAGGGATATAACGTCTAGGCTAATTAGTTTATAATTATTGGGAATGGAAATATTATTAAGAAGTTTGACAAGCTCGAAGGAATTTTTAATGTAATATGGGGACTGTTTTGTTATTATTGTTAAGATATTACTAATGTACTTGGATAATTTGTATAGTGGAGAATTTATGTCTGAAACAATCGGTCTATAAGGTAGGTTTGTTTTGTGTATTTTAGGAAGGCCGTATAATCTTGGAAAGTATGGGTGTAAATTTTTTAAGTTTGTAGCTGTATCTTTTGTGATTTGTTTATTGGTAACTAATTTGTCTAGAAGTTTATGACAGGAGCGGTTAATGTGTTCGGTTGGGTCGTTGTTTATGGTCGTGTAGGTACTGTCGTCCGAGAGTGATTCAGTAATTTTTTGTAAATAGTCCTCTTTGTCAAGAATAACTGTGACGTTTCCTTTGTCTGCTCTTGTCACGATGATGTTAGGATGGTTTTTTAAAAATAATTTACAACTTTTGAGATCTCTAAGAATGTCAGTATAATTCGAATTTTTTATATTGAAAGAATTGATGTACGAAATAAATTTTTTGCAAAAAAGGGTTCTGGTATGAGATTTCTGTTTAGGATCTTTAATTTGTTGCAAACCATTTTCTAAGTTCGAGAGTAATTTAATGAAATTAAAATTGTTAGGACAGTTGGGAACAGCAAAATTGGGGCCTAATGCAAAAATGTATCGAAGTCTATCTGGGATCTCAATAGATGAGAAGTTTTTTAGCCATTTGTTGATGACTGTATTATCCTGTGACTTATTAGAAATAGGTTTGAATTTTTTTACATTGATTTTGTAAAAGTTTGGTATTATTTTTTCTTTTCGACATCTTAATAAGAAGACATGTTTATTAGTGTTTACAATGATTTTTGAATTTAATTTAGAAACTGCTTTAAATTGTGAATATATATAGATCCCGTAGTTGCGCCTGATAAATTCATAAAACGATTGGTCATCACGTGTATTGAAGGTTTCTTGCCTGTTCTTGTGTACTTGAGGGACGAATGGTTTGATATGACCTTCAATACACGTGATGACCAATCGTTTTATGAATTTATCAGGCGCAACTACGGGATCTATATATATTCACAATTTAAAGCAGTTTCTAAATTAAATTCAAAAATCATTGTAAACACTAATAAACATGTCTTCTTATTAAGATGTCGAAAAGAAAAAATAATACCAAACTTTTACAAAATCAATGTAAAAAAATTCAAACCTATTTCTAATAAGTCACAGGATAATACAGTAGAAAATCTTAGCTTAAAATTTATTTCTTTAACGATAGAAAGTTGCATTAAAAATATACACAACTTCAGGAATACCACCGCAAAAATTACCAATTGGTTGTTTCGTACAGTTGAGTCCGAAATTGTCAACGATTTTCTCCACTTCGAAAATATTAAAAACAATAAACATTCCACTAACCTAAAACAATCTTACAAAAATAAATTTAACAAATTATTACAAAATAAAATAGAACATAGTAAAATAACTTTAGATGAAAACGTCATCAACAAATGGCTAAAAAACTTCTCATCTATTGAGATCCCAGATAGACTTCGATACATTTTTGCATTAGGCCCCAATTTTGCTGTTCCCAACTGTCCTAACAATTTTAATTTCATTAAATTACTCTCGAACTTAGAAAATGGTTTGCAACAAATTAAAGATCCTAAACAGAAATCTCATACCAGAACCCTTTTTTGCAAAAAATTTATTTCGTACATCAATTCTTTCAATATAAAAAATTCGAATTATACTGACATTCTTAGAGATCTCAAAAGTTGTAAATTATTTTTAAAAAACCATCCTAACATCATCGTGACAAGAGCAGACAAAGGAAACGTCACAGTTATTCTTGACAAAGAGGACTATTTACAAAAAATTACTGAATCACTCTCGGACGACAGTACCTACACGACCATAAACAACGACCCAACCGAACACATTAACCGCTCCTGTCATAAACTTCTAGACAAATTAGTTACCAATAAACAAATCACAAAAGATACAGCTACAAACTTAAAAAATTTACACCCATACTTTCCAAGATTATACGGCCTTCCTAAAATACACAAAACAAATCTACCTTATAGACCGATTGTTTCAGACATAAATTCTCCACTATACAAATTATCCAAGTACATTAGTAATATCTTAACAATAATAACAAAACAGTCCCCATATTACATTAAAAATTCCTTCGAGCTTGTCAAACTTCTTAATAATATTTCCATTCCCAATAATTATAAACTAATTAGCCTAGACGTTATATCCCTATTTACAAATGTCCCACTAGACTTAATACTAGACGCCATCACCAGCAGATGGAGTGAAATTAGCCTTCACACCACATTATCTTTACATTGGTTTAGAGAAATCATCAAATTCATTGTCTCTAACACCTATTTTGAATTTAATGGATCATTTTATTACCAAATTTTTGGCACCCCAATGGGATCTCCCGCATCTCCGTCTTTAGTAGAAATTTCCTTACAATTAGTAGAAAACAAAATTTTTAATAATTATAACAAACAAATCTTTTATTACCGATATGTAGACGATATCATTACTTGTATTCCGGAAGAAGACATTAACATATTTACTGATAATTTTAACAATTTTAATAAAAAACTACAGTTTACCGTAGAATTAGAGACAGTGAATTCGATTAGTTTTCTAGACATCAGACTAATACGTACAAATGACCACCGACTAATTACTAACTGGTACCAGAAACCAACTAGCTCCGGACGATACATAAATTACCACTCATACCACCCTCTTAAAATGAAAATAGCGACAATAATAAATTTAACAGACCACGCCATATTACTATCTGACAAAAACTTCTGGGACACGAACATTGACCTGGTTATAAACACACTGAAAAACAACTCATATCCTACGAACATAATCAACTCGGTCATAAATAACAGACGCAGTTACATTCTTAACAAACAAAAAGACCTCACAGACCATAAAAACCGTTTAGACTTAGAATCATATACTGGTGTCATTTGCCTACCGTACGTAAAAGATTTATATTTCTCGTGGAAAAAATTATTTCAACAGTGTGGCATTCTGTTGGTATGTAATTGTGATGCAACCCTTAGTTCAATTTTTACACAAATGAAATCTAAGTTCAATTTTGACCGGCTCAGGAATTTAGTATATCAAATTAATTGCTCTAATTGCGAACTCTTTTATATTGGAGAAACTAGCCAAAACCTGAGTAAACGCCTTAATCAACACAAAAATAATTCAAAAAATCCCAAACAATTTAAAACAATGTTAACTGAGCATATTAAAAATTTAAATCACAATATCGATTTTTTTAACCCTAAAATTTTACATTTTGAAGAGAATACAATTAAAAGAAGATTCGCTGAGGGGTTGTTTTTACAATTACATAACGACAAAGTGATAAACAAACGCTTTGACAATACGGCCCTGAACGAAGCGAACACGTGGTTTCTTAATAGCGTGTCAAAATTCCTTAAAAAATAACAAAATCCCATCGCCTTTTAAATTTTCCAAAAAATATCAACACATGCTAAAAACTACTTTGAGAAAGTTGTGACATTTCTATCCTAAACTCCGAAGAGTAAATACATAGTCTCGACAACTTGTCAAGTTATCATGATTATTAGTGTGTTTTACCATTTGTGATGTTTGTGTTAAAAAATACATATCTTATCAATGTGCACATACTCATACCATGGATTAATAATGGTTTCATATGCTATATTAGGATACAAAATTGTAAGTGTTTTATTACTATTATTATTATTATTGTTTTTCCATGAAATTTACTTTCATATAATTTATTTAGTTCCAATTTTTATAGTTAACTTGATTACCACTGAATGATGGCTAAGATGCTAGCCGAAACGTATGGATTTTAAATAAATAAAATTTTTTAAAAAAACTCATACTATTTTTATTGATGTTACGCCCGAATATTAAACTCAAATTAAACATATATATCAACATCAAATTCAAAAATATTCAAAAATATATATATATATATATATATATATATATATTAGTGATGTGTCAAGTCGAATCAAGTGATTCGAATCATTCGAATCAAGCCTTTGACAACTTTATTCAAATCAGATTTTACTTGATTCGTATCAAGCCGCGAAATATTTACTGCGATAAAATATGTATTAACACAAATTTTTCATAAATATAAAAAAATTTTATAAATTTATTTCAATATTATAATAATATTAAAAATAAATATCATAAATATTAAAAGTAAATAATGAATTAAATCATGCGAGCCACCCGACTTTAATATGCTTAAATGTATCAGCCGACTCCAATCATCTTTATATGACTTTAACCGAATTCATCGACTAACTATATCATCCGACTTCATATGACTCAAATCGAATCAAGCGGCGATATGAGTTCATCCGACTTCATTTGACTCAAACCGAATCAAGCGGCCACATGAGTTCATCCGACTTCATATGACTCAAACCGAATCATTCCGACTTCAAGCCGTTCGAGTGATATGAGTTCAAGCGATATGCGTTAACCGTATGGGCGATATCAAGCGACTTCTAAACATACACAATGCATCGTCTTTCTTGCGAGTTTATTCATTTTACGGAGCGCTGAGAGCGATTTTGTTCGTGAAATATCAATACTCAATTTTTATAATAATTAAGTGTTTTAGATTTTAAATGTTATCAGAATAAACCACTCGAAATTATGAAACGAGTTTCGGGAATCTTTCAATATAATTCTCTATTGAAACAATTACTAAACACCAGAAAGTCAGTAAATAATATGTTAACTTCTGATTGTGTAAGTAATGGCAAATTCAAATTATTGAAATTAACTTTGAGCTCTCAGTTTTGATGCGATCCTTTACTGATTACATAGTAAAATAAACAATCGACCCATAATTCCAAATATTATTTTATATGCTTTAGTGATGCACAATTGTTTGGTAAACTATTATTGTAAATTAATTTGAAGATATGTTTCAGCCGTCCTCAAAATTATGTCATTTTTAATGATTTTCAGAATATACTTTTTGATAGTAATTTATGTTTACAATTTCTACTTTGTCGGTTATATTGGTTAAACTGAAAATTTTGACTAAATAAATACATCCATAATTTCTTTTGTCCATAGATATACTTCATTCGAGTTGATTCGAATCATGATTCGAATCAGGTTTTTTTCTGATTCGAATCGGGAATTTTTCGAGTCGGCACATCACTAATATATATATATGCGGCGGCACCTAAGTGCGGCCCTGCAATTAGTACGATTCTGCCGTACCACGTGATTGTCCTGCATGATGCCCACGCATCAAGATGGCCGTCTCCGTCTTGTATAAAAGAACCGGCCATTGAAACAAAAGGTCTCTTCCACCGTCAACCGCCAACAAGGACAGAACAATACATAAGTTCAACAACAATAAACATTAGTGAATCTAATCAAAACTCTTGTTATTCAACAACTACTTCAATGGTGACACCCGACGTGAGCATCCTACGTGACAAGGTCAGGTGAAGCATAACAAGTATCTACTTGGCGTGAGTAAACAAAACATTCAAGAACATACATAAGTGCATACAATCTATGGCTATTGATTTTTTATTCATATCAATAGTTCTCGAACAAAGTGGAAGAGCATTTAATCGACAACAATTGCCGCATATTTTATTAATATTACATAGTTTATTCACCAATCTGTCCGCGAAGAACAAGCAACTCAACAGCAAAGGGCCACATACATTCAACCGCTAACTCAGCAGCAAAGGGCCACATACATTCAGCCGCTAACTCACCAGCAAAGGGCCACATACACTCAGCCGCTAACTCACCAGCGAAGAGCCACATACACTCAACCGCTAACTCACCAGCGAAGGGCCACATACACTCAGCCGCTAACTCACCAGCGATGGGCCACATACACTCAACCGCTAACTCACCAGCAAAGAGCCACATACACTCAACCGCTAACTCACCAGCGAAGGGCCACATACACTCAACCGCTAACTCACCAGCGAAGGCCCACAAAACCTGTAGCTCATGAGCAACATCGGAACATCAATCGACAGGCAACGCAGCAACTAACCAATGCAGAATGCACAAAAGCAACATTCATGGATAGACGCTTTTTTTTTTATTTATTTTTATTGGCTTCTAAATTACATCTAGCCACTTACAGTCTAATATAAATTATTACTACTCTAAATAATATAAAATGTATACTTATAACCTTGTCTACACATAATTCTATAACTTAATTTTACACTCCGATATAAAATTAATTAAAAACTTATATATTTCTGTATTAGATAATAATGTCACTAGATTAAATGGTTTCTTAATATTTTTGTTTCTATAGATCTCATTAATTAAACTTACACGTTGCTTGTAGTATATGATGCATTCAAGAATAATATGTTGCGAAGTCCCAACTGCTTCTCCACAAACACATATATTTGATGGTGCCAGCTTTAATCGATACATGTGGGCAGGAAAGTTACCATGATTAAACCTTAGCCTGGTTAATGCCACTAGAACATGTCTTCTTTCATCCTTATATAGCCGTTGCCATATTTTGTTGCTCACAGACGGCTTAATTTTTTTGTAGTAGTTACCTATGGTTGAGGATGTATTGTCCCATTCATTTTGCCACAGCAGCTTTGCAATTGTTTTTAGATGCATTTATATAGTCAATTAACGTGGCCTCATTAATGACCTCACCATTATTAGCTGCCTGTTTCGCTATTCTATCCGCGATTTCGTTTCCTGCGATGCCGGAATGCGCTCTAACCCATATAATTTTTACATCACCTCCTTTACACAGAATTTGCTGGATGTACTTCAAAATTTCATAGTAAATTACCTCTTGCAAAGTTGTGGATTTTGTTAAATTTCTTAGTTTGCTTATGCAACTTTGGTTGTCTGTGTAAATGATTGTTTTCGCAAACTGATAATTTATTATTACCTTTAGTGCCTTCTTAATTGCAATCAATTCAGCCCCATACGCTGACACAAAGTTTTGTAATTTGAATCCGAATTCAGCATTATTTGTACTGCAATACACAGCACATCCCGTATTCTGATTATTTTTTTAACCATCCGTGTAGATAATTTTGTACTGTTCCAAATTCTGTGTATTTGCATTGAAAATATCAATCATTTTGTTTGAGTTATCAAAAATTTCCATGTCATAATACAGATGTTTCTTGCAACTAGCTAGACTATTTTTTGCGCTTACTAAATTTATGAAACTCTTCACTAATTTGGGGGTTTTAATTTTAACCCAGTACTTACTTAATCTTGTGTCTACTGCTACCTCACATACATTTTCGATGAAACGCGAATTTTCTATTGAAAGATTTTATACATTGAATACAAATTTGTCGCACAAGAATTATCTACGTAGCTCTAACGGCATTTCCCCACTTTCTACTAGTAATGCATTTGTTGGGGTAGATAACATAGCACCCATACATATTCTCAGGCACCTGTATTGTAATTTATCCAATTTCTTGCAACTCTTACTGTTATTCCATACTAAACAACCGTAGTCAAATATAGGCCTGATTAATGTTTTGTAAAGTTTCAGTGCCGTTATGGGGTGGGAACCCCACCGCGTACCATTAAGCATTCGTAAGATGTTTATATTTTTTTCTACTCTTTTTTCTATATGCTCTATATGAGATTTAAAACTTAATTTTTGGTCAAATATTATTCCGAGAAATTTATTAGTTTTTTGAACTTTAATTGTATGCTTATTGCTGCTGACTCTTGTCGGAAAATCCTTGTCCCTATGTCTGGTTATAATACCTATTGAGCTCTTTTCACTCGACAACTCTAGGCCTTTTGATACCAGCCATTTGTCAAAGTTTTCAATGTTTCGAGACATAGTGTCTATTGCATCTTGCAGGCTGGTCTTTTCAATATATATTAAAACATCATCAGCATATTGAAGAATTTTTGTTCCTTGTTCCCAAATATGTTCAATGTCCCGCACATATAATGCATATAAAATCGGGCTTAATATGCCCCCTTGGGGAAGACCTTTATACATTTTTCGTGGACCGATCATTTGATTATTTATTTTGTAGTATACATCTCTTTCAAACACTGTGGATGTTATCGCTCTAACAAATTTCTTCGGTAATCCAATCTTGTCTAAGGAGTCATATAAAATACCTGGGACTACATTATCGTAGGCTCCTTTGATGTCGCTCCTTTGATGTCGAGACATGCCATATAATTATTTCTATTCATTGATAACCATAAATCTGTTATGAAGATGGCCAAGTTGTCATTTACACCCATACCTCTCCTAAATCCGAACTGGCTTTTAGGAAGTAGATCATTTTTCTCTACCCACCATTCCAGCCTTCTTTTAATTAATCGATCCTTAACTTTAGCCACACATGAAGCCAAAGATATAGGTCTATATGATCCTATTTCATTCGGATTTTTTTGCGGTTTTTTAATAAATATCATTATATATTCATTCCAATCTGGGATTAGCTCCGGCTCCAACCAGAATTTATTGATTATATTGATAAAATTAACTTTTCCAAAAAAGGGAAGTTTTTTATCATTGAGTAGTGAATTTGATCTCTACCAGGTGCTGTATCACTATTATTCCTGAGAATCGTATTGAGTTCCCATAGAGAAAACGGCTGTAATAAAATTTCACAGTTGCGCTGGGTTGAATGATGACTCCTGTTATCAATATCATATTTAGCTCCTGCTGGTGAATAGAATTCAATGATTTTCTCAGCGACTTTCGGTGGTATATTTTCGTGTGTGGTTGACTCCGCCGTATTTTTAAACCTTTTTATCATCCCAAATACTTCTTTGCTGGAAGTACCAGGATTTATGTTGGAGACATAAGAAACCCAACTGTCCTTCTTTTTCTTCTTAAAGATTTTTCTAACAGTCAAATTCAAGTTCTGGCATATAACAAAATTTATATATGTTGAACTTTTCCGGTACGTTTTTTCGGCGTGCCTTCGGTCTTTTACCAACTGATCACATTCCTCATCCCACCAGACTGGTTTTATCCTTGCACCTTTAGAAATGTTTTGTTTTTTTGGAATACTTTTATCAGCGGCATTGTTAATGATATTTATGAATCTAGCATAATCAGATTTGTCATTAACCGATTCAAAACCTAACATATCCTGTTCCATAGACACTTCATATTTGCGCCAATCAGCTTTTTTGCAATTCCATCCTGATACCGATGTATATGAAACAACACAGTTCTTCAGTCTTAAAAATATTGCATAGTGGTCCGATCCAAGCGTGTCATCGGACACCTCCCAATTTATTCTATGAGCTAACTCCGGGGAGCAAACTGATATGTCAACTGCTGTTAAGTTATTTCTGAATCTCAAGGTTGGATTACCATTATTTAAAATAACTAAGTTATTGATATCGATAGCATCTATCAGGTTAGTACCATACTTGTCGTTGAAGTTGCAACCCCAAGACATGTGATGCGAATTAAAATCCCCGCATATTATAACTGGTTTGGGTAGATGAGTTAATAATTCGTTCCACTGATGAATATTGATGTAATATTTAGGAATCACATAGATGGAAACTATATTTAAATTCGAATTATTTAATCGTACACTTATCCCACAAATTTGACATTTGTTTGGGTCAATGGTTCCTAGTTTGATTTGGAAGGTATTATACGGCACGGAACGCTTAATAAATAAAGCCGCACCCCCTTTGCCATCATTTCTGTCTTGCCTTACCGTGCTATATCCCTTGAGTGTATAATGTTTATAATTGTGAAACCACGTTTCTGATATCGCTAGTACAGAAATATCCATTTTGGACACGGTATGTTCAATATAACTTTTGTTTGCAGTAAACGATCTCGCATTCCATTGTAAAATTGTGAAGTCCATAGTTATATACTAAATAAAAAATAAGTAACTATATATATAAATAAGTAAATAGATTTTTTTTTATCTATCACAATTATATTATTTTATCACTAGCTCCCATACTTTTAATGCTTATCAATTTATGTAATAATTCAGTCAACAGTTTGTCAAAATGTGGTTCGCTCGGATTGTATATATTTCTTAACTGACTAATGAAAAGATTCAAAAACTCCTTTGGTTCTGAGTGCTCACCTTTATTACCATAATGATCGTCATTATCGGACTCCGATTCAGATTTATTTTTCAATCTTTTCCTTTTATTAATTAAATTTTGATTCTGAGTCCCATTATGACTAGGTATTTGATCAAATTTATACATGGTACTTCCCTCTTTTTTCTTCTTATTAATTGCAGCTGGCATGTAAGATCTTCTGGGTTTCTTGAAAAGGTTTTTGCTGTCATTTTCATAGTGATTATCCTCTTCTTCTAAATCTGATAGTGCTATAAATTTATTATTAACAGAAGGTAAATTCGAGTCTTTCTTTGCTTTATTTATAGCTGGAAATTCTTTTTCCTTACTTAATATGTTCATATTTGTTTTAGTTTTTCTAGCATATCTATCATTTTCTATAATCGATTTAGCTTCGTAAAATGAAAAATTTTGCAATGCCATTAATTCTTGAATATTACTATGTTTTTTGAAAACTGGGCAATCCTTACTATTCGCCATATGATTATTCCTACAAAGGCAGCATATAAAATCCGAATTATTTGTGCACGAATTAGTATTGTGTGGGCCTGCACATTTTGGGCACCTTTCCTCTCCACGGCATTGGGCGCGAATATGGCCGAAACGCCAGCATCTTAGACATTGCATAACTTTTTTTACATACGGTCTAACTGGACATTTGACTGAGTGTATCGCTACCTTATCTGGAATTCTGGATCCTCTGAAAGTAATAATAACGCATTGCGATTTAAATCTACGTGTATTAGTATTTTTTGGTGTAAAACATTTCACATCGATTATTGTACTATCCGATACGATTTCACTTTTAATATCGTCCTCTGTGAGTTCGATATCTACATCAAAAATAATTCCTTTTCTGATTAATAAATAGTTTGGTATATATGCTATTAAGTTGTTTTTATTGAAAAATTCCCCATCGAGCAACCTATTTGCCACATTACCGTTACTTAAAACCATTTTTACTTTATTATTTCCGAGCACTAATATGTCTAACAGATCCGATTTCAGATTTGGAAAAGACTTATGAATCATTTTTCCAATCGCCATCGGATGTAACCGACCGATGTTTTTATTTCTTGATTCGATATAGATATAGTACGGCCCTGTGTCGCAACTTTCATATCGCAGTTGTATATCGACCTTTCTCTGATTGGTAGATTTGTTACCCGCTGTTGTGTCCATCGAATCCGTAGCATCGTCCACATAATTTTCCCTTGTTATGACCTCATTATTGTTAGGACTGCAACTTGCGTTATTTTCAATTAATTTTGTTTCGTCATTATGTATTGTTATATCACTTTGTTCGTTGCATTTAGTATTTATTTCCTCACTCGTTTCCATCGTATTTAGCTTTTCCATAGTCACCTTTTTACTTCTTCTAGTTATTCTACGATCACCAACGCCGTCATTTTTGACACGTTTTTGCACGCCACTTTTAATTACACGCATATTAGATTCCGTTTTTAAATTCTTTCCAGATTTAATTCTTGATATTCCACTGCTTACTTTTTTACCCTTAGATTTAACATTAATAACTTTTTTGTTTTCACAATCACCTTCACTGATTAATACATTATTTTCTTTTGACAATTCATAAAATTCTTCAATACTCTCATTATCAGAATAATAAGTTCTCATAGCCTCAGCTACTGTTACACCTATTTCGGCGCATGACGGTACACTGTTATCGGGCGGGCGACCCGATACCTGCCCGTCCTCGTACTCCATAAACAAACACTTTTCCTTACTATTGTATTCGATGTTGCACCTTTCGTAGTCAACTACCGACTGTGGATAGACGCTTTATCGTAATTATTGTTGAGCCTTAGAACATCTGAGAGACTTATAAGCTGGATATGTATACCCAGCCTAAATCTTTCTCCAAAGAAATAAGTGGACAAAATCAAGACAGCTCATACAAAGAATAAACATAATATTAATTTACAGAACACAACCATTTTTTTTCTTTCTCCATAGGGGGCTGTGCGGCGGCACCTAAGTGCAGCCTTGCGATTAGTACGATTCTGCCGTACCACGTGATTGTCCTGCATGATGCCCACGCATCAAGATGGCCGTCTCCGTCCTGTATAAAAGAACCGGCCATCAAAGCAAAAGGTCTCTTCCACCGTCAACCGCCAACAAGGACAGAACAATACATAAATTGTATTAATATTCAAGAATAATAAATAGTAGTTAATTAAATCAAAACTCTTGTTATTCAACAACCACTTCATATATATATATATATATATATATATATATATATATATATATATATATATGTCTTAAATATAAAATTCTTTTGTAATGGGGTATGAAAAGTTAATCCTCCTAAACGATTATTCGGATTTTCATAAATCTTCCTGAAGTTTGTTAAGTGAATTTTTTAAGATTTTTTGATTCATAGAAATATAGTTATATTGTAGAAATAAATAGAAAAAAATACAAAAAACCGCTTATCATTGTTTGACTTTGAAAATATTTGAGGCATTGTTTGACATTAATTAGTATAGGATTAAAAACAAATGAAGACAGTCAATAGCCAAACATTTCAATTCACTTATAGGCCAAGACAATATTAAAATATAATATATTTATGATTATGAATAAGAAAAATGTATTGTCTACATTATCTACAAGTCTACACTATCTACAAGCAGCTGAGATGTGCCAATAATTAAAATAATATAAGACACATTATAAATTTAGCACAGGAACAGTCTTCACATGCGGCTGTGGACTGTGTCAGTGAGAGTGAATATACCCTTTATAATTAATTATTTTTTATTATAACATTATTGTTTTTTAACTAATGCAGTCGTGTTTTGCCTTACTCTACTAAATCACAACACAAAAAAATACTTATTCAAAAAATTATTCAGAAGTGTCATTGTGTCAAAAATTCATATGTTTAGCATTTTTTTACTGCGCTCCAATTTGCATGAAATTTTAGAATTGGGTTCATCTTACTCTCAAGTTCAAAAGTAAAAATAATAAAAAAGCAAATACTTACCAAGTTACTGGCTACTGAAAATTCGTTTCTTTTTTGCGTTTTTCATCGTTTCTTGATAATATCTTAATATTTCAAAAATATACCTTTTAACGAAAACCTTGTAATGATCAAAATTATATCAATTAAATTTATAATAAATCGGTGTTTTATAAAGTGTTCTAGGAACAATATTAGGCGAAATATGATAATGGGGTTTTACGGTGCTCAAAATAAGCTTTAAAATGAATACATCCGCGTGTAAAATGAGTGAGTTATCATGCAAATAAAAGACGCATTACAATGTTTCTTTTTTTATTTAAATCAAATAGTTTATGAGTGCCATTTCCACCAAAATTAGATGAATTCTAGAAAATACCACAACGATTTTCAAAAAGCTCATGATTTCAGGAAAAAAACACTAACTAGCTGTAAGTGGAATTCTGTCTTAAGGCAATTAGGGCATCGTGCCTTAAGGCAAATTGCTGGAACTTCCCGTACCAAAAATTATTATTTATTTAAAAACGATTAACATTTTTGAGAAACTACAAATTTGACAAAAAATTACTTTTTTTTGAAAAAAAAAATTTATACGAAAAAAAAAAATTTTTTTTGAAAAAAAAATTTTTGAAAAAAAAATTTTTTTTTGGATACAAAAAAATTTTTTGAAAAAAATGTTTTCTTCATTTTGACATATTTTGGAAAATCTGAACTTTTTTTTAAAGCAATCGCACTGCTTGAACTGCATAGAGACGAAATGTCAAAGCGCGCATGTGCCGCGCCGCCGTCTAACGCATAAGCATTGGTACGGAACCCATAAAAATGTAAAAAAAAAAAATATACTTATTGTTAAAATCTCTATAAAATATCTGATAATTTGATGTGCATATGTCTAATGATAATTTTTAACCGCCGAATGGCATTATTTTTTACTTTTTTCATTAGATCTCCGAAACCGCTAGACCTGCCTCCATGAAAATTTGATCAATTCTATATCTTGTCAATACAAGTAAAATGTTTTTTGAATTATTCAAATCGGACGCTCCGTTCTCTTAAAAACGGAGGTACCGTTCTTGGCACTTTTTGCCCCGTATCTTCGGAACGGCTAGACCTGCCTTTGCCAAAAACTAATCAGCACGTCTCCTTATCAATACAAATCGAATGTTTTTTGAATTATTCAAATCGGTTGATCCGTGTTCCCGAAATCGTCGACGAAAATTTGTATCCGCACATACATACACACACATACATACATACATACATACATACATACATACATACACACACACACACACACACACACACACACATACATCCATTTTTTCTAAGGTATGCCAAAATGTTCAGAAGGTTTTGAAACGTCGAGAAATGCAAAAATTTTCATTTTCGATTTTTTTGCGATTACTATAACTTGCCCTACGGGAAGTTAAAAAAACAATTTATCATTATTATATCTATGGAAGAATAAAAGATACGTATAAAGGTATATAGATAAAAATTCAGTTATGATTGTTTAAACAGTGCGCGGCTGTTCAACCAGAATATCTTTCGAGCCCTTTAACCCTTTGCCTTTTCAAAATAAGAGAAGTTATGGTAAAATTTATGATAAAGAAAGTTGTTGCCCATTCAATTACCTTTAAGATACTATATTACAGGTTTTGATAAAATCAGAATTAAAAAAGTTATAATCCAATTAATGCGGGGGGTATTGACGAAGTGCCAAATTTTACTTCTGAACTTGAAATTAAGATTAGTCAATTTCCGAAGTATCAAGCAAATTAGAGCACAGTAAAAAACACGCGTTTTTTTTCTTATCCATTTACTGCAATAATTTTGTTGATCGCAGGTTAAATAAAGCATATGTGAACAGGATTTGACAAATTAATTCACTAGAACTTAAGTAATAATGTACATATATTGAATTATTAGTGAGAAAAATGTAATTTAGTTATTAAAATTACTAAAAGCCAGTTAAAATATGGTACGAAATTATAAAAATTATAGGCAACATTATTGAAGCAATTATTTTGGGTAGAAAAATCCAAGGTATATTAATTCTTTCTGAATTTGCTATACCTTTTAAAAGACTTCAATTTTCAACAAGTGTATCTTATGCTATGACCATAAATCACAAAGGCAGACGATGATTTTTTGTTTGATAAATTTGGAAAATCAATGTTTTAGTCGTGAATAACAAAAAATCATTCATTTATATATCCACATCTACAGGTAAGACTAAAAATATTATATAACCCTTAAATGCATTAAAATAAATTAAGCTATTAAAAATAAATTTGTTCTATAAATTGCAGTATATAATTTTTGATATACAATTTATTGAACATATTTTATTATTTGTTAAAGGGATAATTAAAGTGTTAACTGTGGGAATTGAGAATCATCATTTTATTTGAAGCAGTTCTACATTTAACATCACTCATATATTGGTGTAAATAGTAATTTGAAAAACAATGATTTTATTTTTTACTGAACGGTAAATATTAGTATAGGATATTAAAAAAACGTAGATGTGGGTACATGACAACGTCTGTCTGGTCATTTAGTATATATATATATATATATATATATATATATATATATATATACATATATACTAGCTGACTCGGCAAACGTTGTTTTGCTAAGTAAGATATATTCTAAACAATTTCAAGAGAATCAAAAATAATAATACTTTAAGTGTATAAGGATGTGTTGTTTGAATGCTATATACAATGAAGTGTTATAAAAACAATAAACCCCATTAGCTTGTCTATATTTTATCCAAACAATCAAACTGGAAGTTTTATACACTTTCTATACAAATCATGGCATAATACAATCCAAGTCTTTATTGGTCTTTCGACTTATTGATTACGTTTCAAGTTTCAAGTTTTTCAGGTTCTTTTTGGATTCTGGATTTTGTATATAATTCTAAATAATACTACTGAACATAGACAACATTTTCAAATTTCTGCGAGGAGAGATAGCAAACGAAAGTATTTCTTCTTTGACCTGCTTTTCGATGTCTTTCAAAAATTTGTTATCTAGTCCTTTTTACCCCATAGATGCGGTAACTTGGAACGGCCAGGTGGCAAACAGGTTTAATGTCTTATTCTAATTTTAAAGGTATTTTACAAAATAATTACATTTTTAACTAATGCTAAAAAACTACCAACGAAAGAAAATACTTTTATTATAGATTTTCAAAGATTACCGTTTATCTCCCGATGGCAAAGTCATAAGAATCGAGGCTATAGCTGGTTTTGCATCTTTTTGCCTCTACTTTCAAATATTGTTGTTGAACGATGCTAAACTTTACTGGGTTTATCGGTTGTGGACCTTTTTAACCCCGGACCTTCACATATTACTAACTATTATTCGAAAATGTTATTCCACAAAATGTCCCTTTGATCGATACCAAATTTAATAATATAACCTAGAAAATACCAATGAGTATATAATTATACAAATGAGATCTTTCAGAAAACCGTGTTTGAGAAAAATATGATTTGCAAAAAAAGAGTGCTACCAACGCCAAAAAATTCATTTTCATAATAACATTTCAAAAAAGTTGATATTTTGATTCTCTAGTAATACTTGCGGCCCGTTTAATAACATTTTTGTGTATAAATAAAACTACGAACAAAACTACTTACTACAATTTAATCATAAATAATATTCGCGTAAAACATCCTATTAAACGTAATTGAACATCATCTGTCAAAAACGTTTGACATTTCACGTAATTGCCACCGTCCATTGTTTTATTTAAATTACGCTTCTACAAAAAATTTTAAATTAAAAATGTAAAGTTTCTACGCGGATTTGAAATAATTTCTCACCTTTTGGACTTTCTCTGGATTGGCACGAATTTTTCAAGACTAAGACTGGCCAAATCGATTCAGCCGTTTTCGAGTTTTACTTGGACATTTGAAAGAGAGCTCCATTTTATATATATATATATATATATATATATATATTAATATAATCACCAAATAACTTGTCGTATATATATATATATATATATATATATATATATACGTTATTAGAATTTAGTTAGCGTTATTAAAATATTGTAACCTTCATCACATAAAGTTCCGCCCTTTCCCAGCAAACATTGACATCGTTGCTGGTCTTTGTCGTTCACACATAATCCGCCTGCACGGCACTGTAACGAACATTGTATCGTTGGAGCTGCTGTAGATGTGGATAAGCTCACTGTACTTTCTGATGCCGATGAACTTCTGGGTACCTGTTATAACATATAGGAAAGTAAATTATGTCATGCAACACAGGAATAAAATTAATTAATAAATGATAAAAAAAAATTTTAATGATTAACTCCTTCCGGCCGCCTATCCCCCTGGTGGGGCAAGGTGAACTATCACATCACTCGGTCGTCCCCTCTGAGGCACACGGCGTTTTTGTACACAATTACGCATCGTATTGAAGTATCGGTCAAGGATGAGCAACACGCGGCATGCGGGTATCATGTGGTTCCTCAATTTCACCGACTTTCTGCTATCAATGTATAAATTTTTTTTTTCATTTGTAATATTTAACTTCCCGTAGGGTAATTTATAGTAATCGCAAAAAATCTAAAATAATTTTTTTTATATATCATTACGTTGAAAAGGTTTCTGAATATTTTGGCATACCTTAGAAAAAATGTGGTTCTGGAAAAAAAATTGTGCGACGATTGGCCGGGCCGTTTCTTTGTAAATCGAAGAAAAGTGAACATTTTTTCGTCCACGTTTTAACCCGCAGTTCTGAATCGATTTTAGAAATTCAAAAACTGTTCCATAGATATTGGTTAGGAATCGTGCTGATTAGTTTTTGGTAAAGATCGGCCGGGCCGTTTTCTTGTAATAAAGTTTTTTTAAAAAATGGACGATTTTTAACTTCCGGTAGGGTAAGTTATTGTAATGGGCCGATAATCGGAATTGAAAATTTTTACATTTTTCGACGTTTTGAAGGTTTCTGAACATTTTGGCATACCTCTGAAAAAATGGATGTGTGTGTGTATGTATGTATGTATGGATACAATTTTCGTCCACGTTTTCGGGCGTACGTATCAAACGATTTGAATGGTTTAAAAAACATTCGATTCCTATTGATAAGGAGATGTGCTGATTAGTTTCTGGCAGAAGCAGGACCAGCAGTTACAGGGATGAAGAGCAAAGAGTGCAGGAAATAGAAATCGAGTTTTTGAGAGAACGGATCATCCGATTTGAATTGGGATTGGGAGTAATGATTGGGAGAAGTGGTTATTAGTTTTTTGCAAGGGCAGGCCCAGCCATTTCGAAGATACGAAGCTATATGTACAAAAAATGGCAGTTTTTGAGAGAACTAAGCGTCCGATTTAATTGATTCAGAGAACTTTCTGCTTGTCTTAACAAAATAATTGATTTTGGAAAAAAAATTTAGTTTCAACTTTTTTTCATTTTTTTTTTAATTTATGTGTATCGAAAATAATTCAGATTTTATTTTTAATTTTGACTATAGTTCTAATATACTTTACAAATAATGTCAACTTTGCAATTCAGTTTATATAATTCTTATAAATATTAGACAATGTTACAATATTTATAATAATCTATTTGAAAACATTCAGTATTCCTCGAACATTTCGTTACGGTACGGAAAGTACCAGCAATTTGCCTTAAGGCAAGATGCCACCCACCCCACTAGTTATGATTTTTTTTTGACGGTAGATACCATAATCTTGTGGATCAAAGTAAAATATTACGGCCCTACAACAAGTCGTTTAATTTTAAAAATTCTTCAAAGTTGCATAAAATTAATTTCGTTTTTTTGGCATTTCTCGAAATTAGACCTTCGATCGACGTTTTCTCAAAAACGTCTGAACCGATTTCAGAAATTTAAAAACCATTCGATGTATCTCAATGAGGATTATCGTTTGCCAGTTTTGTGCGACGATCGGCCGAGCCGTTTCTTTGTAATTTGGAAAAGTGTTAAACTTTTCGTCCACATTTAAGCTCATACTACCGAATCGATTTTAAAAAATTAAAAACTGTTCGAAAGATATTAGTTGGGAAGGGTACTGATTAGTATTAGGTGAAAATCTACTGAGCCGTTTTCGTGTAATTAACTGTTGAAAAAAAAAATTAAGCCGATTTTTATGGAACTTTTTTTGGCGATATATATCATTGTCTTAAAGAGCTTACTATATTAAGGCTGTACGACAAGTAGTTTAATTTTAAAAATCCATCAAAGTTTGAGAAAATTGTTAGCTTTTTGACGTTTGTTAAAATTAAAATTAGACGATTAGACGATTGGTATAGCTATAGAGTACCTAGTCTTAGTAAACATACTAAACCATTAAAATCATACGAATCACGGGGTACGGGTACATTTTTGTAGCATTCTAAAATGCTGAATGAAATTCAATGTTCATTAAAAATTTATAAAGATAAATGATAAAAAAGATTAACTAAATTTTTATGTGATTAATATAATAAATATATAAAGAAATTAATACTATTACAAATGTACACTTTATTAAATACTACAATCACAGGTTATATACTACAAATAAAATTCATGCTTCCAGTTATTCTCTTTATTTTCGATTCATATTGTGTTTCATAAAATGTAGTTATCGTTATTAGATTTAAATTTTGGCAACACATCAAGATCCAGTAATCGCATCTCTAAACTTACAAGAACATCTATTCGCACTTGAAGAATGGCTGAAAGAATGGAAAATAAGTATAAATGAAGACAAATCAAAACATATCACGTTTACAACGAGAACTCAAAACTGTGAGGCCGTATTTATAAATAACATCGAAATTCCTCCTAGTACCAGCATTAATTATTTAGGGCTTCATCTAGACTGTAGACTCACATGGGGTCCCCATATCAAACAAAAAAGCAAACAAACAATGAAAAAATTCAAACAACTGTACTGGCTAATTGGCAGAAAATCGAAAATGTCATACGCAAACAAGACTTTAATATACAAAATTGTACTAGTACCAATATGGAGCTACGGAATAGAATTATGGGGATGTGCAAGTGCATCAAACATAAAAATTATACAGCGTACCCAGAACAAAATATTAAGGGCAATGGTAGATGCGCCTTGGTACGTAACTAATGAGACCATCCACAGGGACCTGGAAATTAAAACTGTAAATGAAATTATAAAGACCCGGAGCTGTTCTTATCACAACAAAATCGATGATCATTCGAACGCTGAAATACAAACTATCAACAAAATGGTTCAAACAAGAAGACTCAAGAAGAAATGGCCAAAGGACCTGCAATATTAAATTATATACAGACAGCTATAGAATAATTCTAGCAGAGGATCTCTTCAATGGAGGAGACCTCTAAACGCCAAATATAATTTATCACATAGGCTAATAGAAACTTTGTCTTCTGATTGTCTATTAAATAATAAATAAAAAAAAAAGATTTAAATTTATGAATAATAATTTGGTTAAAGATGGTACAATATAGTAAAATAAAATGCCTGTCAATTAAAATTGCTCTATTAATATTAACATTTGAAACAACGGTTCATAAGTCTGATTCTATAAATTTCTTGACAAACTTACTTTTTGTTCGAGACCTGGTCCATTCGTTGTTATATCCGCATAATCTGCTTTGATCGGTTGTTGATTTGAGTATATACTATTGATATCATTCGACGTGTCTAGGCTTATATCCAGTTCCGCTGAAAATGAGGAATCCTTCTGGTATATAATATCTTGTCCATCGTCAATTTCAGTTTCCAGATGCAGCACGGATGTAGAATTCAGTTCTAAAAATTTAAAAATGGCAAAAAATATTAATAATTCATTCTAACAAATGTTGCCAAAATATAATTATATTAATATAAACATAAATTAGGTGTACGTTTATCTTAAACTTATAAAATATTTAAAATATATCGATATAAAATTGCACTATTACTACGATTTCAAATCAAGATCGTTATTATGACGTACGACAATATTTTGCATAGTAATATTTTGGTGAGACAATAAAAATTCACATTTACATAAAACTGTGAAAATAAAATAACAAACTGTGGGATCAAATAATGTACCATATTACGTTATGGCTATATTAGAAGAATACATTTACATATAAGAAGCTGATGATAAGCATCATTAGGAATTCAAACACCCATTACTTCAGTAATGCTTTCAAACTATATTTGCATTTGCGATTGATATTGGTAAATATTTCTAGTACAACATCATTAGGATTAGTAGGATTTCTTTCCTCTTTATTTGCCTATTGTTCAGCTCATATTGCATGTTTACTTGTAGGAACTTCGTCTAATCTATTTGTATCAGGGTAAGACAAATTATCTATTTGTATTAGGGTAAGACAAAATATTGTGCACCTATTAAATTTTAATTTATTAAAATTAAGTTGAAAATAACCAATAAAACAAGTGGTGTATGACCTAATGCCTTAAGGCAAATTGCTAGAACTTCCCGTACCGTAGGGTAGGGCGGGGCTAGTTGAGCAAATTTTTACTTAAACGGATGTAGCTCCTCAATGAAAAGTTTTAACAAATTGCTATACGACCTAATGGATTTGTTGTTTATCGCTTAACAAAAGTGTTAATACTATTTTTTATAATATGTAAAATTTAAAAGCTACAGCTGTTTAAATGCAAAAAGTCAAGTATGCTCAATGTACCCCATAGGTGGGGCAAGTTGAGCACTAAGAAATTATAATGAAATTATAGGTTTAATGTCGATTAGTGATGAAATAAAATAAGTTTTTAATAACCAGTTCTATATTAATAGTCTTTATTGACAGAGAAAACAAAACTTATAGTAATTTTCTTTGAATAATTAACTACAAGTAGAATCAACAAAACAATATCGTATCTTAGGAATTATTTTACCATTATATTCAGTATTTTTGTTTAAAATCATTATTTCTTTATATTATTGCTCATAGACTTAGTTTAAATCTTAAAATTAATAATTAATTTCTGGAAGTTAATGGTAATTGCCCTAGTGACAGAACAAGTTTAGCAACTATGCTCAACTAACCCCAACTCGGAATTTCAAAATGAAAGTGAGTTTATAAAAAAACCGTGAGAATTATACCCAGAATCTCTGTGCAAATTAAAAGTACTATAATTATATGGAAGAATAACATTTACCTGATTAAAAATAAATAACATTTGACTAAACCAGACGAAAACTCGTGATAAATTACTTTTTTACTTTTTGGTCTCAAAATAAACAAAACGCCCGTTAGCCTCACTCATTTGTCCAGCGGCCACTAGCGATCGCGGGATGTTTATTTCTCCCAAACCTCTATCTTTCCGCCATATAATGCCTAAACGGACAGCGAATAGTTTTCAAGATATTTCGATTGCTCAACTTGCCCCTATGCTCAACTAGCCCCGCCCTACCCTAATAAAATATTCAAAGAATATTAAATATTTTCAAATATATTATTATAAATACTGTAACTTTTATTATTCGTATTTCATAGACAAAAATTAATTTTCTTAGACAATTATAAATTGGATGACATTTAAGGGGGGTTAGAATAAAAGATCTTGTCTCATATTTCTAAGAATGATACACTATAAAGTGAATTGCAAATTTAATTATTTATTCATTGATAAAAGATAGGTTCAGAATTTTAGCTAGAATTAAAATTAAAATCCGATTATTTCTGATATTCAAAAAAAAAAATTGTAAACGAAAATAAAAAAATTTTTTTTTTGCATCATTCAAAATTTTGAATCATTCAAATGGAATCCTTCGTTCTCTTAAAAACTACAATTTTTGGCACATTTAGCCCCATCTCTCTCTCATTGCGAATTTCATGGTTTTTGAATCATTCAAATCGTATGCTCCGCGCTTTCGAAAAACTCGATTTCTATTTTTGCACTGAACTCTTTGCTTTGTATATCTGAAACGGTAGGGCATATCTTTGCCAAAAACAAATTAGCACGTCTTCCCATCAGTAGGAAACGAATATTGTTTGAATAATTCAAATCGATTAATTCGTGCGCTCGAAATCATGGACAAAATATTGTATCCACACAAAACACACACGCACACTTCCATTCTTTTTCTAAGATATGTCAAAATGTTAAAGGGAGAGCCTGCTTTAGAGGCTTTGAAATTCCCTGTTTGAGAATTTTTAAGGAAGGAAATGAATATTTAATTGAAACTCCTAAAAAAACAGGGAACTCCCAAAAAGTGGTGAATTATGAAAAATTGATTATTGCTATTAAGGAAATGAAAATAAATAAAATATCGGAGTGTGTTGCTTCTGCCGTTACCAATGTTAGCAGATCGTTTCTTCATCGCATCATTACATACTCTAACTAGCTGTAAGTGGAATTCTGTCTTAAGGCAATTAAGGCATCGTGCCTTAAGGCAAATTGCTGGAACTTCCCGTACCAAAAATTATTATTTTTTTAAAAACGATTAACACTTTTGAAAAAAATTTACTTCGAAAAAATAAGATTTTTGACAAACAATTAGACAAAAAATTACTTTTTTTTGAAAAAAATAATTTTTTTTTAATTTTTTTTTTTGAAAAAAAAATGTTTTCTTTATTTTGACATATTTTGAAAGATCTAAACTTTTTTTCAAAGCAATCGTACTGCTTTAACTGCATAAAGACGAAATATCAAACCGCATGCCATTTGGCGGTCAAAAATGATTATTAGACATATGCATATCAAATTATCAGATATTTTATAGAGATTTTAACAATAAGTATAAATTTTGTTTACATTCCTATGGGTTCCGTACCAATGTTTACCCGTTAGACAGCGACGAGGCGCTTACGCACTTTATATTTTGTCTCTATGCAGTTAAAGCAGTACGATTGCTTTGAAAAAAAGTTCAGATTCAGTTACCGTTTTCAGCACTTTTTGCCCCGTATTTTCGGAACGGCTAGACCTGCCTTCGCCAAAAACTAATCAGCACGTCTCCTTATCAATACGAATCGAATGTTTTTTGAATTATTCAAATCGGTTGATCGATGTTCCCGAAATCGTCGACGAAAATTTGTATCCGCACATACATACACACACGCACACACACACACACACACATACATCCATTTTTTCTAAGGTATGCCAAAATATTCAGAAACCTTTGAAACGTCGAGATATGCAAAAATTTTCATTTTCGATTTTTTTGCGATTACTATAACTTGCCCTACGGGAAGTTAAAAACAGAGGTCGCGGCAGAAACAGCACAGCAATATTTTCCAAAAAGAGCAATACTTCATAATCAGCTGCAAAAAAATGCAAAAAAAGAGTGCGCATGAGGATCACACGCGATTGAAGTAAAAATTATTTGCTACTGTACAAAGTAGCAATTTTAAGTCAAGTAAAAATAAATACATCATATAACAATTTTGAATGATGTTTACTAGTAATATGGTAACACTCGTGATGCATACCCGGCAAATTCCGTTTCACCACTAGATGGTTTCATTTTATGTAACATTTCGTTTGGTGATTAAAAGATGAAGATTTTTTTTTGTTTTATATTTGAAAAGGAAAATTTTTATTTTATTTCACAACAGTAATGAAGTTATATCGATTACAAAAATGAAGTGTTACTTAGTTGAACTTCTCTAAGTAATTCATTGGTCCAATATCAAAATTTTCATTATCACTGTAGTTCGCAGTGGGATCATGTTGGAATGCCAAACGATGGTATGATGCCAATGATCTTCGTGTGCTCACGCGTTGTCTCAGTCAGGCATTTTCTCTTATTATATTTCGTCTTTCTTCGCTTAAGTTCTAGACTTGTTGCTGGCTTGCATGTCTTGTGCGGCGGCCGATGTTCGCACATCGTTCTCTAGGCATTGTAACTATGGACAGAGTAGCGAATTTAACCTCAAATGCACGATACACATAATTTACACAGCTTAACTTACCACTTTAATGGGTTACAACCACTGTAGATTTTTCAAAAAACAAAAAGAAAATTTAGGCTTAAAATAACTTAAAATAAACTTTGAACCTTTTAGAATATGAGAAAAAATATTTCATACCTAAAACTTTCTTTTTTTACTTGTAATTATAAGCTTTTACCCATGTGCATTGGGCTGCTCCGAATTGACACCGCTAAAATACATTAACAAAAAACATTATAAAGCAAAATTACAACATGTGTTATCTTGAATATACTAATATATGTTATAATTAAACATTTATGTTGCATAAATAAACTGTAAAAGCATTTTTAACCAATAGATGATCAGTGCAGAGTCAACACCTATAAAGGTTGACTATATTGCGGCTGATATTGCATTCCGAAATGCCTTTGACGAAAGCGCCAAAAGTAGGCTCTGATATAGAATCATCAATTGAAGGAAATAAGAAAAAAAAATGAAAATAAAAAAGCATCTGTATGTTGCTGGGATATCAGATTAATAGTAAAAAAATTAAACTGTCAATTTTTTATAATTTCTTATCTATAATTTATTTCAAAACTTTAAACGCGTTTTTCTCGAAACACGATTTTACAACGCGGCACGCAAAATAACTACAACAATTAGATTTTTTTCATTCGAATTTTTTACAGTATATTTAAAATTACATTAATTTTTAAGTGCCTATCGTAGCGGAGCGTCTCCAATTTGACGCGGCTCGCTGATGAATATCATGATTTTATTACTTTTCCTTCCGCCCGAAAAAAAAATGGCAAAAACATACGTATTTTTTTTTTGACTGCTACCGTGGTGTAACCCCTTAAAGACAAATGCCTGATGTTGAAATTGAATAAAAATTTACACAGTACACGTGGTTGATTTGATGGTTTGCAATTGAAATGTTAGGAAACGAATAGTTCCCAAAAGTACTTCCCAAAGAAGAAGTTTATGTTTTCATCAAAAAATCCGAATCACTAATTTTATGTTTTCTCGACGTTTCAAACCATTCTGAATCGAATGAGAGCAAATTTGGAAAAAGTATGTATGTGTGTGAACAGATTTTTCACCGTAAATCAACGTTTTCTCAAAAACGGCTGGACCGATTTCAAAAATTTAAAAGTCATTCAATGTATCAATGTAGCGTTTCTGAGTTTTGTGCTACGATCGGCCGGGACGTTTTTCGGTAAGTCGCAGAAAAGTGAAAAAAATTTCGTCCACATTTTAGCCCGCAATTCTGAATCGATTTTGAAAATTCAAAAACCGTTTGATAGTTATTGGTTGGGAATCGTGCTGATTAGTTTTCGGTGAACATCGGCCGGGCCGTTTTCTTGTAATAAAGTTAAAAAAAAATCGCCGAATTTTTCGATTTTTTTTTGACGGTAGATATCATAGTCTTGTAGATCATACTAAAATATTACGGACCTACAACAAGTCGTTTAATTTTAAAAATTCTTCGAAGTTTTCAAAAATTAGTATCGTTCTTTTAGCATTTGTCAAAATTAGAACTTTGATCCACGTTTTCTCAAAAACGCCAGAACCGTTTTCAGAAATTTAAAAGCCATTTGATGTGTCTCAATGAGGACTATAGTTTTTCAGTTTTGTGAGACGATCTGCCGAGTCGTCTCACAAAATAATAATAATAATTTGTAATTTGTAATTTGAAAAAAGTGTTAAACTTTTCGTCCACATTTAAGCTCATTGTACCTAATCGATTAAAAAAAAAAACAAAAACTGTTCGAAGGATATTAATTGGGAATAATACTGATTGGTTTTAGGTAAAAATCTACCGAGCCGTTTTCTTGTAATTATCTGTTGACAAAAAAATTAAGCCGATATTTATGGATTTTTTTTAGTGATATATATCATGGTCTTATAAAACTTACTGAAATATATTACGGCCTTAAGACAAGTCGTTTAACTTCCAAAATTCATCAAGGTTTGAGAAAATATGTAGTTTTTTGACGTTTGTTAAAATATAAACTAGTGGGGTGTATGGCATCGTGCCTTAAGGCAATTTGACAATCTGCCGAGCCGTTTTTTGTAATTTGGAAAAAGTGTAAAACTTTTCGTCTACATTTAAGCTCATACTACCAAATAGATTTCAAAAAATCAAAAACTGTTCGAAAGATATTAATTGAGAATGACACTGATTTGTTATAGGTGAAAAAAAAATTTAAGTCGATTTTTATGGAACTTTTTTTGGCGATATATATCATGCTCTTATAGAACCTACTGAAATATTACGGCCTTACGACAAGTGGTTTAAATAAAAAAAATCATCAAAATTTGAGAAAATGGGTAGTACTTTTGACGTTTGTTAAAATATAAACTAGTGGGGTGTATGGCATCGTGCCTTATATTAAGGCAATTTCTGTAACTTCCCGCATCATAACGAAATGTTCGAAGAATATTAAATGTTTTCAATTAGATTATTATAAATAAGTACTCTAACATGAACTGAATTGCAAAGTTGAAATCATTGGTTTAAAGTACTCGTATATTAGAACAGAATTAAAATTAAAATCTGAATTATTTTCGATATACAAAAAAAAAAAATTATTGAAAAAAAAAATTTAAAAAAGAAATTTTTAGAACAAATTTTTTTTTTTCCAAAATTTATTATTTTTTTAAAATAAGCAGAAAGTTCTTTGAATTATTTAAATCGGACGTTTAATTTTTTGCACATTTAGCTCTGTATCTTCGAAATGGCTGGGCCTGCCTTTGCCAAAATTGAATGTTTTTTAGATCATTCAAATCAAATGCTCCGTTCTCTCAAAAACTCGATTTCTAATTTTTGCACTCTTTGATCCGTATCTCCGTAACGGCTGGACGTGCCTTTGCCAAAAACTAATCAGCACATCTCCCTATCAATAGGAATCGAATTTTTTTTTAACCATTCAAATCGGTTGACCCGTGCGCCCGAAAACGTGGACGAAAAACTGCTTACATACAAAACACACACACACACACATCTATTTTTTTATTTTTTCAAAGATATGCGAAAATGTTCAGAAACCTTCAAAACGGCAAACATTTTCATTTTCGATTTTTGGCCCATTACTATAACCACCCTACGGGAAGTAGTCTCAATGCACATACTAAACCATCAAAGTCTTACGAAAATTGGTTCATTTATAAAAATTGTTGATTTGTGAAAATTTGCTTTTAGAGAATACTCTGAGTTAACGTGTTCGTTCGTTTTCAATTATGTGCAATAAATCCACTCGGATTACTTTTAATTACTCATAAATTAATTTATATTTTATTGATTAAGTCGATTATTTACACATATGGGGAGGTTCATGTAACTTGCCTCAAGGCAAAATACCAATACTAAACTAGTAAACCAGAATTAGAAATAAGTAAACCAGATTTACTTTTTTTTCACAATTTCACAGTGAACACAATGCCGGTTTGTCACATGAAATTAACTGAAGAGAGAACAATAAGTAGTTGTCAAACAAATGAGTAGCAGTCAAACAATGTATCTACGGGCGCCATCTACTTAAAATATTAGTTTGTAGTACGTGCTAAGTATCAGAAATGACGCTGTATGTGAAAAAAAAGTTTTCCACTTTTCTGTTGAAATTTTTCTTTAATTTTCTTTGCTATAAACCTCACGGAGACTGAGACCTTTGCAACGAATGCAAAATCGTCAAAATCGGTTCGTGCGTTCTGGAATTATATCGTTATGAAAGAAAACCCGACTTATTTCTATGTGATAGAAGAGAGAAGGGAAAAATTATAAATTATATATCTATAATAGCATTAAAATATGTATAATATTTAAAAACAATAATGTAATTAAAGTCATACTTCAAATATGACAGATCGGTTTGCCATTGTAATTAGCATTTAGAAATGAACCTTCATTAGAGAAATGAAGTAATTGCTGATTAATAAATTCTTTAATATTTGTTCACACAGTGGATTATGTTAAACAACGACTAAACAAATATTGTTTTTAGAACTTCACTTATCATGTAATTGTGTTCGAAGAACTTCATGCAGTTAAAATTAACATACATTCATTGACTGCTTGTATTTTTTTCACTTTTTTGCTGGCGATATAATCTCATACAGTTGTAATGTCTGTCTTGCCTAAAAAATATTTTCCATTTTAATAACTTGAAAGATTTATAGAAACTACGAATAATATAGAAATAATCTCTAATCAATAAACTTACGTGTGTTTGTTTTATTATTTTCAACAAATAGGGTAAAATATTCTTCTGATTCAGGCATTTTTCATTAAATCGAGATTAGTACTTCAATGTAACTTTAAAATGTTTATTTATCTATGCTGATTCCTTGTTACGCATACAACGCATACAACGCTGATTCCGTTACGCATATTCACATACGCCACGACTAATCACTGGCACTCGACTCTTATGTTATCGACTCTTATCTGCCGTAACTCACTTCCGTAAAGAAGTTTTACTTCAAAAAAGAAAGTTTTTGGTTTCTTTAAATGAGACAACGATTTCTTAAATATTTTCTGAGGAAAAAAATTATAATGATTCAAATGATTGAGACAATTTTTTTTCCAAAATCAATTATTTTGTTAAGACAAGCAGAAAGTTCTTTGAATCATTTAAATCGGTCGCTTAGTTCTCTCAAAAACTGCCATTTTTTACATATTTAGCTCCGTATCTTCGAAATGGCTGGGCCTGCCTTTGCCAAAAACTAACAATTACTTCTCCCAATCATTACTAATTGAATGTTTTTTAGATCTTTCAAATCGAATGCTTCGTTCACTCAAATACTCGATTTCTATTTTCTGCACTCTTTGCTCCGTATCTCCGTAACGGCTGGACCTGCCTTTGCCAAAAACTAATCAGCACATCTCCTTATCAATGGGAATCGAATGTTTTTTGAACCATTCAAATCGGTTGATCCGTACGCCCGAAAACATGGACAAAAAATTGTATCCATACATACATACACACACACACATCCATTTTTTCTGAGGTATGGCAAAATGTTCAGAAACTTTCAAAACGTCGAGAAATAAAGAATTTTCAATTTCGATTTTCGGCCCATTACAATAACTTACTCTACGGGAAGTTAACTAGTGGGGTGCATGGCATCGTGCTTTAAGGCAAATTGCTAGAACTTCCCGTACCGTAATTGAAAATCTTGGTACGGAACCCAGAAAAAAATAATACAAAATGTGTACACATGATGAAAATCTCTATAAATGTACTTTTGTTACTTAGTTGTACCAAAATGTACTTTTGTTACTTAGTTATAGAATTTATTAAAACTCTCCTTCGATAATTCAGGTTGTTGGGTTATAATTTAACTCTTGTAACTGTGGACTGTATTAAACACTGATTTGTTTGTATATTATGTATTTGTTGCACTTCTAATTACAATTACTGATTTGTTACTAAGTTATAATGAAAGAAGAACTAGTTATTTTTATTCGTTATTTACATGTTGTTAAGCGGACTTTACTTTTAGAAGTGAACAACTAGTGCAATTAAAACACTTCGCTACCCCCTCTACCAAGGGTAGCAACCATTCCGTGTAAAGCTTAATGCCCTGAAGTTTTATCACCTTCATGGCCAATATAATAAAACGAAAAGACGTCCGAACATGCCGGCCGCCTTGAAAAGCTACAGCTTTTAAAAATATCAACATAGCGATTTTGAACTAACAATAAGTATAGCAATTGTATAAAGATTTTACGAGTATAAAAATTGATTAGCAGTGTAATAGTGATTTGCATGACAATCTAATCTAAAATTATTTAACTTTTATTTCTTAATGTTATATAAAACTTAAGATATTTCATTGTTGATTGGTAGAATGCACACTTTGTTTAGTGCCCTTTTTAATTCTCCATTGGGCCCTTCAGTGTAACAACCCATACGACACTATCATTGCCTGGGTGTATATCTGTGATCGGTCCAAGATGCCATTTTAATGGTGGTAGATTGTCATCTTTTATAAGCACCAGTTTGCCTATAAAATTATCTTGTTCAATTGGTCTTCCCCATTTGGTCCGTGATTGTAATTCTCCTAGATATTTTTTGTGCCATGGCATCATGCCTTAAGGCAAATTGCTGGAACCGTACCGTAATTGAAAGCCTTGGTACGGAACCCAGAAAAAAATTACACAAATGTGTACACATGATGAAAATCTCTATAAAATATTTGTTAATTTTATGTGCATAATAATAATAATAATAATAATAATAATAATAATAATAATAATAAGTCCAATAAACATTTATGACCACCAAATGACATTTTTTTAACTTTTTTTTATTGAGAGTCCATAACCGCTAGATCTGCCTTCCCAATGTTTTTTTAATTATTAAAATCGGACGCTCCAATCTCTTAATAACTAAGTTGCCCACTTTTTGCTTCATATCTTCGCAACGGCTTGACCTGCCTCCGCCAAAAACTAATCTGCACGTCTCCCTATCAATACGAATCGAATGTTTTTTGAATTATTCAAATCGGTTGATCCGTGTTCCCGAAATCGTCGACAAAAATTTGTATCCGTATACACGCATGCATACAACCACACATACACACACATTCATCCATATTTTCTAAGGTATGCAAAAATGTTCAGAAACCTTTGAAACGTATAGATATATACAAAATTTGATTTTCGATTTTTGCGATTACTATAAATCACACCACGGAAAGTTAAAAAAATGACTTAAAAAATTTCAAAAAACAAATATTTTTTAAAAAATCTATTTGCTTCAAAAATTTCTGAATATTTCGAAAAAATCGATTTTTATCAAAAATTTCCAAATTTTTAAAAAATTAAAAAAAAAATATATTGTACGAATTTTAAAAAACTACGAACATATAATTTTCAATTTTTTTATGAAATTTCAAAATTTGCAACTAGTCAGAATTAAAAAAAAAAGAAAATCTTGTAGGCATACGTATAAGTTCTTAGTACGCTAATTTATAACGATCACTTATTTTACAGTATTTATAAAAATCTATTTGAAATAATTGCAATAATTAATCAATGAGTGTTAATTATAGTACTGGATGTTCCGTACATTTTCGCGACATGTTTAAATAAGCTACTTCATTATTAAAAAATCAATATAATAAATTCAGATTGATATATAAGTATAATGAGTTGCTGTAGAGCATCATTATGTTGGAAACTTTTGCAGATTATTCAATTTTGTTCAATTATTTTATTAAAAACAAACACATGCATAATACATACACAAAGTATTTTTAATAGCAACGATTCATTTTTTTTATAATTTAATTACTGTTCGTGGGTTAATATTTTAGTGTGATAGAGCAAGGCAAAAAGATCCACGGGTAATAAAGTTCACCGCCGGTATCTCAAAAACCAGTAAAGTTAAGAATATTTTACAAAAATATTTGAAAATACAGAGAAAAAGTTGTATCACCTTGCCTCTTACGACCTTGCTATCGGGAGATAAAAGGTAATCTTTGAAAATCCGTAACAAAAGTATTTTCTTTTGTTGCTAATTTTTTAGTTGTGAGCACTGTTGTTTAGTTTACAACACCTTAATATAATTTTTGAGTATACGTCATCTTATTAATTTATAAGATATATTATTGATTTTGATTTAGATTCAACCGTTTTTTGTATAACTTCTATAAAAGCTTACCTAAGTGTGGTAAAAAAGACCAACTAAATCTATACCCGACAAAATGGCAAAAAGTAACTAGTGATGTATGGTGTCGGGCCTTAAGACAAATTGCAGTAAAGTCCTGTACCGTATGAAAATATCCAAAGAAAATTGAATGTTTTCAAATATATTATTATAAATACTGTAACTTTCACCATTGGTATTTTATAGAAAAATACAAGCTATCGTATGAATTCGACCTAACATTTATAAAAGTTTGCATAAAAAGTAAATGGACACAACGTAACTAAGCGGACTTTATCTCATACTTCTAAGAATTATATAAACTAAATTGCAGAGTTAAAATTATTTTCGACAGCTAGAATTAAAATCAAAAACAAAATTATTTTTGACATTCAAAAAAAAATATGTTAAACCACACATAACATTTTTTTTTCAAAAAATTGGAAACAAAATTCCTTACCGACACAACTGTATCCATTTCGGTGGAGTTCATATCCTTCTACACAATCGCACTCGTACATTCCATCATGCAACTCATAGCACAGTTGTTCGCATGGACTTCCGCGGTCACATTGCCCTGTCGAGTAACTTTTTATTAGTCATGGCATTCAATAATGGTTCTTATATCTACAGGGTATAATATTCATATATAAATATATATATATATATATATATATATATATATATATATATATATACTAGATGACCCGACAGACGTTGTCCTGTGCCCAACTCTGCATTTTTTCAATATCCTGTACTAATATTCACCGTTCAGTTGAAATTAATAATTATTGTTTTTCGAATTACTATTTACATCAATAAATGAGTGAATGTAGAACTGCTTCAAATAAAATGATGATTCTCAATTCCCACAGTTAACACTTTAATTATCCCTTTAACAAATATTAAAATATGTTCAATAAAATTATATAATAAAAATTAAACACTGCAATTTATAGTACAAATTTATTTCCAATAGCTCAATTCATTTTAATGTCAAGGGTTATACAATTTTTAAGTCATACCTGTAGGTGTGGATGTAAAAATGAATGATTTTTTGTTTATTCACGACTGAAACATTGACTTTCCAAATGTATCACACAAAAAATCATCGCCTGCCTTTGTGATTTATAGCATAATTTACATGTGTTGAAAATTGAAGTGTTTTAAAGGGTATAACAAATTCAGAAAGAATTAATAAATAGCATTCCCGGTAAAGGTACAATATCACATTGGTTTTTTCTACCCAAAATAATGACTTCAATAATGTTGCCTATAATTTTTATATATTTGTACCATATTTCAACTGGCTTTTAGTAATTTTTATATCTAAATTACATTTTTCTCACTATTAAATTTATATACATTATTACTTAAGTTTATATTTGAAGTGAATTAATTTGTCAAATCCTGTTCACATTTTAATTCTAATTTTATCAATACTTGCAATACACTATTTTGAAGGTAATTAAATGAGCTACAACTTTCTCTATCATAAATTTTACCGTAACTTCTCTTATTTTGAAATGGCAAAGCATTGAAGGACTCGAAAGACATGCTGGTTGTACACTATCAATATTTGTGTAACAGAAAAATAATAAAAAGCAATAATTGGTCAGTAAAAGACCTTGAATTTTCATTTATATACCTTTATACGTATCTTTTATTTTTTTAAATAGATTTTTTTTCATGAAATCACGAGCTTTTTGGAAATCCTTTGCACTAAAGTTTTGGTATTTTTTAGAATCCGTCAAGATCTCTTAAACCAAGTTGATTCCAGAGGGAATACGATTATTTTTAATTTTGGTGGAAATGGCACTCAAAAACTATTTGCTTTAAACGAAAAAAATATTGTATGCGTCTTTTATCTGCATGATAGCTCATTCATCTTACACCCAGAAGTACTAATTTTAAAGCTTATTTTGAGTACTATAAAACCCCATTTTCATATCTAGCTTAATATTGTTCTTAGAACAATTTATAGAACACCGATTTATTAGGATTTTGATTGATATAATTTTGTTCATTACATGATTTTCGTTTAAATGTATATTTTTAGAAATAATTGCCAAAAACGATGAAAAACGCGAAAAACAACAAATTTTCAGTAGCCAGTAACTTGAAAAGTTATATTTCTTTTTTGAAAAACATTATTAAACATTTTTCTATTCTAATTAGTTCTTTTATCGATATCCGACGTTAGTTTGAAAGAGATACAATTGAACCACTGAAAAGAGATGTCATCCCCCCGGGAAGTGGCAAATGATTCTAAATTATTTTTACTTTTAAACTTGAGAGTAAGATGAACCTAATTCCAAAATTACATGCAAATTGGAGCACATTAAAAATATTCAGACCCAAAATGCTCCATTGTCTTGAGTAAATATTTCGTATCCAATGCCAAACATATGAATTTTTGACACAATGAAACTTCTAAATAATTGTTTGAATAAATAAATTATTTTTGTATCGTGGTTTAGTAAAGTAAGGCAAAACACGACTGCATTTAAAAGTTAAAAAATAATAATTAGTCAAAGTGAATTGTAGGCTAAGTTTTATGTGCGATCACTGACAGACGCATGCGCAGACTGCATCACCTGTCAGATGTTGACTGTATCTTATACTAAATCTTATATTATTTTAATTTTTAGCACATCTCAGCGTCTTTTTGGCAATAATAATGTAGTCCTTACATTTTTCTTATTCATAATCATAAATATATTATATTTTAATATTGTCTTAGCCTATAAGTGAATGGAAATGTTTGGCAAATGACAGTCGTCTTTTGTTTTTAATGTCAAACTATGCCTTAAACATTTTCAAGGGCAAACAATGATAAGCGTTTTTTTGTAATTTTTTCCATTTATTTCTACAATCTAACTATATTTCTATGAATCAAAGCATTCTAAAAAATTTCTCGAACAAACTTGAGGAAGATTCATGAAAATCCGAATTATAGTTTAGGAGGATTAATGAAACTTACATTGTTACAGAAGAATTTTATATATAAGATATGTTAGGGGTATCCATCCATTTATAATAATTATTTTAATATTATAAATTACTATATGATGGTCAAAATACATACTACGCAGTTCTTATGCTTGCACATGCCATTACATTATATCTTCGAGATAAGCACAACACGTGCTCAGAAATAACGGACTTTACAAGGCTTTCTAACCGCAAAACCGTTGTCGTTACTTTGTAATACTCAAAGAACAAGTAAACAAAGTCATAAATCATTTTTATCTAGGAGTGTAGAACACACCCTGGCGGGAGCTAGTATTTAAGCTGCTGAATGATGCAATAAACAGTCGGTATGAGTTAAAATCAGTATGAGTTAAGACGAGAATGAATTAATATCAGTATGAGTCAGTCGTCATCAAGTTTTAAATAAGTTCACATCAATAATGTTCAGATCGATATGAGTCAGTAGTACTTTAGTAATCAATGGAGTTATATTTAAGTTCAGTTGTTCAAGTAATATGCAAAGTCAGTAGTACTTTAGTAATCAATGGAGTTATATTCAAGTTCAGTTGTTCAAGTAATATGCAAAGTGTACAAGAAGTCATGAAATAAACATAAACATCACACGTCTTCATCTGTTTCACTGATTCGACTTCACAGCATTGGCAATAGTTTAGCAGCAGAAAGAGCCTTCTTATTGTTGGCACCGACGCTGGATGGGACACATTAATTTATTAATCTTAATACAAAGCACGGAGTTAAATAATGTTTGCAAAAATAATCATATTCATATCATATATATATACTAGCTGACCCGGCAATCGTTGTTTTGCCATCAAAAATATTTTGCCACTTTGCAATCGATCTTATTATTTGAAAATAGATTGAAATTTGAATCTGGTGGATCAACATGAATCAATACTATTGATCAAAATTTCCTTAAAATTTATTAATTAGTATTAATAAAAAAATTAAAAAAAAAACAATAAATTAAGTTTAGATTTAATTTGATTTGTGATTCTATTGTATAAACATGTCAAATAATGTCAAAATATTATCTATAGAAATACTTAGATTGAATATAATGATTGGCTTTATTGTATATAAATACAATAAAGCCAAAACAACACATGCATGAAAGCATTAAATGATTCATATTAAATAATACAAACATATTCTTTGAATATTGAGAAAGAGTTTATGATCTACACGTATTCGTTTATAATTTCAAAAGTCGTAATAGATTAAATTATTATATATGCAATACGAATTCATTTCTTCGAAAAACTGAAGACTTCCAAATGCAGATTAATTGCAAGCTCTTTATCACATTGAAAGTAAACCAACAATAATTTCGCTGAGCGGCGGCGCCGCCTTTGATTTTAACTATTTGGTATTCGGCCGAATAGTAAGTTACAATGTATTCAGTATTCGGCCAAATATAAAAATAAGTGCCGAATAGTGATCGTATAACGATTTTAAAGTGATATCTGCAAAAAAAATATTTTATATAATGAATACTCACAATCAACAAAATTACCACTTCGTAACATTTTTTTCTAACTTTATACATATTAATCATGATAATTATTAAATATTTTTGTTTTTTATTACATATATAGAATATTATTTTACGTAAAACGTGCCGCTGTTTCAAAATAATATAGAGCCATTATATTGTTTTGAATAAAAATACTCAGCAAGTAAAGTATGTTATTATATATCTTGATAAAGAATCGGATCTTAAATTAGTTTTTCTTACTCAGACGTTTGATTTTGGTATGAAGTACTCAATATATTCGATACTGACACTGAGTTAATTAAATTTGATATAATTCTGTAGGATTACTATTAAACAAATGAAATTTGTTTGTTGTTTCTATCCATATAGTTACATATATAATAAAAATTGAGAATAAAAACCGAGAAATAAAAGATAAAACTTATATATATATATATATATATATATATATATATATATATGTATATATAAGTATATATATATATATGATTTAGTAGTTAATTTTGATGTTGAAATATATGAGTGAGTTCTTGAGGGCGATACATCAAACAAAGAAAAGCCAAAGATTTATAAAATAATCTTTATTTCCAACCGTTTCGACATTCAATTTAATGTCATCATCAGTGGATCTAAAAACAGTATGAAAATTAGCATATCTAGGTAATTATAATTATAAATCTTTGGCTTTTCTTTGTTTGATGTATCGCCCTCAAGAACTCACTCATATATATATATATATATATATATATATATATATATATATATATATAAAAATAAGTCGGGTTTTCCTTCCTGACGAAATAACTCCAGAACGCACGAACCGATTTCGACAATTTTGCATTCGTTGGAAAGGTCTTGGGCTCCGCGATGTTTATAGCTAAGAAAATTAGTGGTGCATGGCATCGTGCCTTAATGAAAATTGCTAGGAATTCACGCACCGTAATTAAAAATTCGAGTAATAAAAATAATCAATAATTGTTTTAAATAATTGCAAATAGATTATCTTCTATATATATAAAAATAAGTCGGGTTTTCCTTCCTGACGAAATAACTCCAGAACGCACGAACCGATTTCGACAATTTTGCATTCTTTGGAAAGGTCTCGGGCTCCGCAAGGTTTATAGCTAAGAAAATTAGTGGTGCATTGCATCATGCTCTAATGCAAATTGCTGGAACTTCACGCACCGTAATTAAAAATTTGAGTAATAAAAATAATCAATAATTGTTTCAAATAATTGCAAATAGATTATCTTATATATATATAAAAATAAGTTTTCCTTCCTGATTAAATTTTTTCTTTTCAAATATAAAACAAACAAAAAATTTCTTCATCTTTCTCACGAGACCATCTGGTGGCGAAACGGAGTTCGTCGGGTTTGCTAGTATATATATATATAAATCATTATACTTATATAATAATATATATATATATATATATATATAAAATTACATATGTCTGTATTAATTCATAAAATGGTTGGTATGTATATCTTTTAATTATTTTAAATATAAAATTACATTTATTTTTTAAAACTTTGTAAATATGTTTTAGATACTGTTAACAAAGAATTGCTGAATCATGACACACAATCCGTGTCGAAACGTATATTATAAATAAATATTTGTAATTATTTGTTTCTTCTATTTCGACGACTGGCTGAAAATTATTATTTATATATATATATATATATATATATATATATATATATATATATATATATATGAGATTCAGTCTTCAGGGCAATACATCAATTAAAAACTTGTATGACTTTAAAACATTTTTATTTTTTCCATACGTTTCGACAAATAGTTTTGTGTCATCTTCAGTGGACTCTATTTCGAAGGCACAGATAAAAATTATTAATTAAAACTAATATATAAGAAATGATATGGTATGAACTTACATGTAATTGTCATAATCCTAATTATTTCCTAATTATAATTGTTCACAATGCACAATGAAACCAATGCTTGTCACTTTAAATTGAACAATATATAAATTTTAGAATAAGTTATTTTATGAGATTGTAAAGTACATCCCGCTATTCTGTATTCCGATGCAAGAGTGAAGCCTAAATGTACACAATTGTGCGCACCACGTGTTAAGAGCTAGGTACAGAGCACACGAACTGACCAGAAAATTTAAGGTTTGACAACGCGAGGAGGGTACATATAGTAAAATATAAAAAGATGACAATTGTGAGGATGGACATAGTTGATAGAAATAAGATAAAAATTAAAAGAAAAAGAAAAATTAACATAAAAATTAATATAATTAAACGTCGATCAGGATAGGTAATTATTTTAAAAGTATGAATTTCGAGACATTGTTTAAAACTACTTGGTAATTCTCACACAGTGAAGAAGTATCCAATCTTTTGTTCATGCTATTTTTAAAAAAGATGTATGAAACGTGATTCTGAAAAGCGTCTCTGCGATGTATTCGACTCGTGATATAAAATTGTGGCAACATCAAAATTGAAAATATGATTGAAACTTTGGATGTGGTCAGTTATCATTGTTTGATTTTGATTTTTATTTTTGGAGTTGTTATAGTGTTGTCTAAGACGTTTTTTTAGATGTTGTCCAGTTTCGCCAATATAAGTGGCTTCACAATTTGTACAGTCAATTTTATACACGATGTTAGAAATACGATCTAAACTTGTCGGTGATTTTAAGTTTGAAAATGAAAAGTTAAAAGTCTGATCAATATTGCAGACTAAACGCAATTCAAATAGTTTTTTCCAAATAGGAAAGAGATTTTTAATGTATGGGAGACAAATAGTGCCAATAAACTTATTTTTTTCTTTTTTCTGGGACTCGAGGGATGGATGATTATGTTTTGTGTTAAGGACGGAAAGTCTGTTGTTAATAACTGATTTTATAAGATGTGGAGGATAGCAATTATTTAATAGGGTTCTTTGGATTAGAGATAAGTTAAAAGACCAAAACTTTTTATCTGACAAGAGAATAGCATGATCAACAAGATTGATAATAGTACCAATTTCCATGTTAGTAGGATGATAAGAATAGAAATTGAGATATCTGCCAGACCACGTTGGTTTTTGGTACCAGTTGGTAATAATTTTATTTTCTGGAGTTTTTATGATATTTACATCTAAAAAGCTAATTGATCTATTGTATTCTTTTTCAAAAGTGAAGGTGAGGTGTTTATTAAAGGAGTTAAAATTTTTTAGTAAAGAATCAAAGTTATTTTTAGGATTGCAAGTAATTATATCATCGACATATCTGTAATAAAGGAAAAATTCAACATTAGATAGTTTAAAGACGTTTTTTTCGAGGTGTTGTAAAGATAGCTCAGCAATAGCAGGTGAGATAGGCGATCCCATGGGTGTACCAAAAATTTGTGTATAAAAATGTGAATTGAATTCAAAATAAGTATTCGCGACTATGAATTTAATGGACTCTCGAAACCAATGGAGAGAAAGGGTAGTGTGGCAAAAAATCTCATCCCATCTATCTGTGATTGACTCTAAAATTAGTTCTAGTGGGACATTTGTGAAAAGAGAAACTACATCTAGGCTTATTAAGAGGAAGTTGTTGGGCAATTGTGTATTACGTATTTTGTTGACAAATTCGAAGGAGTTTTTAATAAAGAAAGGAGAATTAACAGCAACTATGGAGAGGGGTTTGCTCAGAAATTTGGAAAATTTATTTAGGGGAGAATTCAAATCTGTAACTATAGGTTTAATGTATGTACCCTACATTGGTTTTGTGGATTTTTCGGAGACCGTATAATTTTGGGTTGTTAGGATGTAGGTTTTTTAACGACAAGGACAAGTCTTGTGGAATTTGTTTAGTAGATACTAAATTATTAATGAATTTGTGGAAGGTGCGGTTGATTCGATCTGTAGGATCGCTATTGATAGGACTGTAAACGTTAGTGTCATTAACTAGACTAGTGATTTTTTCTAAATAGGTAGTTTTGTCGAGAACTACTGTAACATTTCCTTTATCTGCTTCGGATAAAATATTCGGATTATCTCTGAGAAAGTTTTTACAAAGTTTTATGTCTCTTAAAATATCTTTGTAATCAACAATTTTTTTGGAGTTAAAGGACTTGATGTAGGAGAGAAAATTTTTGCAAAAATGGGAACAAATGTTAGATTTTACTTCAGGATTTTTGATATTATGAAGGCCAACTTCTAGTCTGCTTAAAACTTTAATAAAATTTAAATTGTGGCAATTATTGGGGATAGCAAAGTTAGGACCTAGTGCAAAAATGTAAAGTAATCTATCTGGAATTGTGACGCTGGAAAGATTTTTTAGCCATTTGTTAATTAGTGTACTATTTAAAACTGTTTTTGAAAGGTTGCGTTTAGACTGCAATAATTTATCGAACTTAATTTTATAAGAATTTTTCAATTTGATGAAACATTTGTTGTTACGAGTCGATTCGTATTCAGAAAAGTTTTGCAAAATCTCCGCTTCATCTTAAATTCTCTGGTCAGTTCGTGTGCTCTGTACCTAGCTTTTAACACATGGTGCGCACAATTGTGTACATTTAGGCTTCACTCTTGCATCGGAATAGAGAATAGCGGGATGTACTTTACAATCTCATAAAATAACTTATTCTAAAATTTATATATTGTTCAATTTAAAGTGACAAGAATTGGTTTCATTGTGCATTGTGAACAATTATAATTAGGAAATAATTAGGATTATTACAATTACATGTAAGTTCATACCATATCATTTCTTATATATTAGTTTTAATTAATAATTTTTATCTGTGCCTTCAAAATAGAGTCCACTGAAGATGACACAAAACTATGTGTCGAACCGTATGGAAAAAATGAAAATGTTCTAAAGTCATACAAGTTTTTAATTGATGTATTGACCTGAAGACTGAATCTCACATATCTCAACATCAAAATTATAAAAATTTAACATATATATATATATATATATATATATATATATATATATATATTGTTGTGCCCCATCCAGCGACGGAGTCAACAATATATAGGTTCTTCCTGCTGCTAAACTAGCTGTATCAACTGTCGAGGCAAATCAGTAAAACAGACGAAGACTTTTGATGTTTATGTTTATTTCATGATTCTTGTACTCTTTTCATATAACTTGAACAACTGAACTTAAATATAACTCCATTGATTGAACATTGTGATAACTCGTCGACTAAACTCGTATTGACTGAGAAATAAACTAAGAATGCACTGAGACTCGACTTAACTCATACTGACTCTGAACTTATACTCGACTTAACTCATACTGACTGTTTATTGCATTCAGAAGCTTAAATACTTCTTATCGGAATCACGCAATCCTTTCCAGAATGCATGTTCCAACTTGTTCAAATTCGTTATATGTGAGCAGAAACTACGCTTTACTTAATCGTTAAGGCGCAGTTTGTGGTTTCAAAAGGAATTTTATCAACGCTGGCAAGTGTTGTGTGCCAGCACCCTTATCTTCGACACTTTTATCTATGCTCTATGGACTCTACCATTCTTCTATGGTGTTGTGTGCCAGCACCATTATATTCAACACTTTTATCTATGCTCTATGGACTCTACCATCCCTCTATGGGATACCTGAACTGGCCTCTAGGATGATGTGAAAGCCGCCATTCTCTTCCTAACCTTAATATAAAATATAATTGTTGTTTTACTGAAATAAATCTCTGTGAAAGTTGATAGTTTCATTATAAATACCACCTTCGCTTAGGCAAAGTCTTAACATATTTGTGGCTGCGGTGAATCGAATTAAAAACAGGCTTGAAAGTGAGGTAAAACTTGTGATTTTACAACAAGAATCCAAGAAAAATCAACAGCGTTGCATATAGCGATGAATATAACGTGAAACGGACCCCAGAATTGAACACAAGGCCGCACAGCTTATGTAGAGCTTTTCTAGCTATTTGGATAAAGAATCCGCCATTAAAGCGTCGCATACACCAAGCAGCGTCTTTTCTGACCGCCATTACAGCATAAAGAAAAGATAGCAACATTCATGTCATTATATTTGATTGAGGTTTTTGCCAAATTCTCGACATTTCATTCTCTATTTTATATTATATACTTATTTTCTAATTCTATTTACCAAATTTTTTCTAATTTAATTTCCAAAATCTTGCTTTGATATACAAATTCTATATTATCTCTACATTCTAATTCTAATATCAATATATCATAAGCAATTTTATTAAAATAAGTATTTACGTTTGCTATATTATAGTACTATTATACCAAATTTTATTTTTATACTATATTGTAAGCAAATTTATTAAATCTATTTTTTGAAAATACTCTATCATACTATATCTATTGCCACGTTGTGCTTTTAACTTCCCGAAGGAGAAGTATATGTTTTCATCAAAAAATCCGATTCGCTAATTTTATGTTTTCTCGACGTTACAAGCCATTCTGAATCGAATGAGACCAAATTCTGAAAAAGTATGTGTGTGTGTGTGTATGTATGTGTATGTGAACAGATTTTTGCCGTAAATCGACGTTTTCTCGGAAACAGCTGGGCCGATTTCAAAAATTTAAAAGCCATTAGGTGTATCTCGACGAGCACTATCGTTTGTCAGTTTTGTTGGACGATCGGCCGAGACGTTTCTTTATAAACAGCAGAAAAGTGAAAAATTTTTCGTCCACGTTTTAGCCCGCAATTCTGAACCGATTATGAAAATTCAAGAGCCGTTCGGCCGAGACGTTTCTTTATAAATAGCAGAAAAGTGAAAAATTTTTCGTCCACGTTTTAGCTCGCAATTCTGAACCGATTATGAAAATTCAAGAGCCGTTCGAAAGATATTGATTGGGAATCGTGCTGATTAGTTTTTGGTAAAGATCGGCCGCGCCGTTTTCTTGTAATAAAGTGTTTAAAAAATATTTTTCGACGATTTTTATTATTATTTTTTTGACGGTAGATACTATAGTCTTCTAGATCATACTAAAATATTACGGCCCTACGACAATTAGTTTAACTTTAAAAATTCGTCAAAGTTTGCAAAAATTGGTATAGTTTTTTTGGCATTTGTCAAAATTAGACCTTTCATCGACGTTTTCTCAAAAACTCCTAAACCGATTTCAGAAATTTAAAAGCCATTTGATGTATTTCGATAAGGACTATCGCTTGTCAGTTTTGTGCGACAATCTGCCAAGCCGTTTCTTTGTAATTTGAAAAAAAGTGTTAAACTTTTCGTCCACATTTAAGCTCATCCTACCGAACCGATTTTAAAAAATCAAAAACTGTTCGAAAGATATTTGTTGGAAATGGCACTGATTAGTTTTAGGTAAAAATCTACCGAGCCGTTTTCTTGTAATTAACCGTTGAAAAAAAATTTAAGCCGATTTTTATGATTTTTTTTAGCGATATATACCATAGTCTTATAGAACTTACTGTAATATTAAGGCCTTACGACAAGTAGTTTTATTTTAAAAATTCATCAAAGTTTGAGAAAATGAGTAGTTTTTTTGACGTTCGCTAAAATTAAAATTAGACGATTTACTTGGTATAACAATATAGTACTTGGTCTTAATAAACATACTGAACCATTAAAAACCTACGGAAACTGGTTCAAATATAATAATTGTTGATGTTTGAAAAATTGTTTTTTGAAAATACTATGAGTTAACGTGTTCGTTCGTTTTCAATTATGTATAATAAATCCACTAATAAATTAATTTATTTTTTATTGATTAAGTCGATTATTTACACATATCGGAAAGTTCATGTAACTTGCCTCAAGGCTAAATCCCAATACCAACTAGTTTATAATATATTTTAAGCAAAATTATTAATAATATTTGTATAATCTAGGGTTTTTATGCTTGTTCAAAAGTACTGCACCAACCTCAGACTGCCACAACAAAGAGTGATCAGCCGTTCGCGCGATTCTATTTGACAACTCTACAAGTTTTTCTCTGGAAACAGGTAACCTTATTTCACATTTATTAAATTCAGTCTTTAATGATAAGCTAATCATCATATCCAAACCTTCTATTACGCCTGAGTTCCTTACCTTCTCTCGTTACCACTTATTTAAAAAGATATAAACATGTCTTTACTACAAAGAGCTATGGATGCTATAGATTGCTTTGACGGTTCAAGCAAACTACAGCTTGATCAGTTTTTTCGTTCTTGTACGTATGCATCAAGTGATCATGATGCGTTATTAGATTACATTTTATATATAAAAATTAAAGGAAAAGCCATGCAGGCAATTCAGTATAGAAAATTCGAAAACTTTGATGTGCTTAAAGCTGCTTTAGAAGAACTTTATTTAGATAATAGGTCAGTTTCTCCCCTTCAAAATTCAATCAGTGTATGCAGGGTTTCAATGAAAATGCTAGGGATTTTGGTTTAAGGTTGCAAGATATTTTAAGGGAGTTGATCGATGCAATAATAAAACAAATTCAAACACTAGATTCCAATGTTTATTGTTCCGAATTACTTAATTATGAAGCGTTACTTATTTTTCAAGAGGGCCTACATCATGATTTAACAATTTTAATAAAAGCTAAACAACTTAAGACTTTAGAATTAGCTATTTCGGCAGCCGTTGAGGAAGAAAAGTCATTAAATTCATCCAAAAACTTCAAAATTTTAAAAAGCTTATTCCTAATAACTATTCCTTTCGTCCCACATCCCATATTAAATCTATTCCAATAACATGCAATTACTGCAAAATGTTAGGCCGTAGCATTTCTGATTGTAGAAAGCGTATCCATAATGAACAATCTAAACCTAAAATTAATATCGTATATAGGGCTAGCGATAGAAGCACTAGTGCATCTAGTACTAGTAAAGTTTTTCCAGACACAAATGATAATTGTTCTAGCCTCGTAAGTGAGCCAAAAAAGGCTCACCTTTCTTGCATTAATAGTTCAAAACAGAATCTAGCTTTTGAAAATATTGAATGTTTGAGTACAATAACATATCGTATAAACTTATTAGTAGACACGGGAGCAGAAGTGAGTCTTATCAAACTTTCAGATTTACAAAATAATTTAAGAATTGATCGCACAAATGAGGATAAACCCAAATTATGTGGTGTATCTGAAAATAGTGTGAATGGAATAAGTAGGATTATTATTAAATTTATATTAGGTGATAGAATTATAAGTCATAGCTTCTACGTGGTTGATAATACAGTGTCCATAAGAGTTGAGGGTATTTTAGGATTAGATTTCTTGAAAGAATTCAATGGAAATATAAATATTAAAAAATCTTTAGTTTATTTCAATAGGGTTTCTTTGCCTTTAAATTTTGCAAAAACTCTAATTAGTTTAAAACCTCGCACTGAATCTGTAGTACAGGTGTCTACATTATTTAGTAATGATAATAGGGTATCTCCGCATAATTTTAAGTGTTTTGTAAATAAGATTAATACTAACGCCTCCAAGTAGAATTTTCGTACTTTCCTGATCTAAATCTCATGACGATTTTAAAAGAGCATTAGAAAATAATGTTATTATAAATAAAAATGTAGCTGAAGTAAATACTAATATTTTTTCACACCAGTCATTTTCCATTGGTATACCAAAGAACTTCATAACTTCTGACCTTTTTATTCCAAATTTAAAGAAAAATTTATTAAAATTAATGAACTTCAAGCTCAGAATAAAGATTTAGGTGAAGTTGCTTTTATCAAACACAATGGTTTATTCATTTTTTATTTAATTACTAGAGTTACAGAATCCGACAGCACGTCTTCTGAAATTTTATTCAATTCCCTATGTTAATTAAAAGATTCATGTTTACAACACAATATCAACACAATTGCTATACCTGTTTTAGTAAATACATCAGATATCGTAAAATGGTCTGAAATAAGGTCAATGATTTGTTTTATTTTTAAAGATACTAATATACTTATACATATACTTAATTATCCGTTAACTAACATTCTTACTCCCAGTGATAAGAAAACTATATTTCGAGAATTTCATGTCACACCCAAAGGAGGTTTATCAAACCATCAAGCCATCAAGGATTCAAACGAAATTTCAAAATAATTTAAAGGTTTATATAAGAAATTGCAAAATTTGCAAAAAAACTAGTTGGTATTGGTATTTTGCCTTGAGGCAAGTTACATGAACCATTTTTATAATTGAACCAATTTCCGTAGGACTTTAATGATTTACCATATTCATTAAGGCCAAGTAAATCGTATAATTTCAATTTTAACAAGCGTCAAAAAAACTTTTTTTCAAACTTTGATGAATTTTTGAAATTAAACTGCATGTCGTAAGGCCGCAATATTTCAGTAAGTTCATTAAGACCATGATATACATCGCTAAAAAAAGTTCCATAAAAATCGGCTTGAATATTTTTTCAACATTTAATTACAACAAAACGGCTCGGTAGATTTTCACCTAAAACTAATCAGTATCATTCAACTAATATCTTTCGAACAGTTTTTGATTTTTCAAAATCGATTCGGTAGTATGAGCTTAAATGTGAACGAAACGTTTAACACTTTTTTCCAAATGACAAAGAAACGGCTTGGCAGATCGTCGCACAAAACTGACAAACGATAGTCCTCATCGAGACACATAAAATGGCTTTTAAATTTCTGAAATCGGTTCAGGTGTTTTTGAGAAAACGTCGATTAAAGGTCTAATCTTGACAAATGCCAAAAAAACGAAACCAATTTTTGCAAACTTTGACGAATTTTTAAAGTTAAACGAGTTGTCGTAGGGCCGTAATATTTTAGTATGATCTAGAAGACTATGGTATCTATCGTCAAAAAATAATAATAAAAATCGTCGAAAAAAATTTTTTTAACACTTCATTACAAGAAAACGGCCCGGCTGATCTCTACCAAAAACTAATCAGCACGATTCCCAACCAATATCTTTCGAACGGTTTTTGAATTTTCATAATTGATTTAGAATTGCGGGCTAAAACGTAGACGATTTTTTTTTTCACTTTTCTACAAATTACAAAGAAACGGTTCGACCGATCGTATCGCAAAACTGACAAACGATAGTCCTCATCGAGATACATCGAATGGCTTTTAAATTTTTAAAATCGGACCAGCCGTTTTTGAAAACGTCGATTTTCGGCAAAAAATCTGTTCACACACACACACACATACTTTCTCCAAATTTGGTCTCATTAAATTCAGAATGGCTTGAAACGTCGAGAAAATATAAAATTAGCAAATCGGATTTTTTTATGAAAACATAAACTTCTCCTTCGCGAAGTTAATAAAAATTACAAATCAAACTAGTTGGTATTGGTATTTTGCCTTTAGGCAAGTTACATTAACTTCCCGATATGCGTAAATAATCGACTTAATCAATACAAAATAAAATAATTTATGAGTGATTAAAATTATTCCGAGTGGATTTATTACACATAATTGAAAACGATCGAACACGTTAACTCGGAGTATTTTCTAAAAGCAAATTTTCAAAAATCACCAATTTTTATAATTGAACCAGTTAATGGTTTAGTATGTTGATTAAAACCAGGTACTCTATCGTCATACTAAGTAAATCGTCTAATTTTAATGTTAACAAATGTCAAAAAAACTACTCATTTTCTCAAACTTTGATAATTTTTTAAAATTATACTACTTGTCATAAGGCCGTAATATTTCAATAAATTCTATAAGACTATGATATATATCGCCGAAAAAACTTCCATAAAAATCGGCTTACATTTTTTGTTCAACAGTTAATTCCAAGAAAACGGCTCGGTAGATTTTCACCTAAAATTAATCAGTATCATTGCCAACTAATATCTTTGGAACAGTTTTTGATTTTTCAAAATCGGTTCGGTAGTTTAAGCTTAAATGTGAACGATAAGTTTAACACTTTTTTTCAAATTACAAAGAAACGGTTTGGCAGATCGTCTCTCAAAATCGACAAACGATAGTCCTCATTGAGATACATCTAATGGCTTTTAAATTTCTAAAATCGGTTCAGGCGTTTTTCAGAAAACGACAATCAAATGTCTAATTTTGACAAGTGCCAAAAAAACGATACTAATTTTTGCAAACTTTGATAAATTTTTAAAGCTAAACGATTTGTCGTTGGGCCGTAATATTTTAGTATGATCTAGAAGACTGTGGTATCTACCGTTAAAAAATATTCATAAAAATCGTCGATTTTTTTTAAAAAAAACTTTATTACAAGAAAACGGCTCGGCCGATCTCTAATCAGCTAATCAGCACGATTCCCAACCAAAATCTTTCGAACGGTTTTTGATTTTTCAAAATCGATTAAGAATTGCGGGCTAAAACGTGAACAAAAAATTTTTCACTTTTCTGCGATTTACAAAGAAACGGCTCGGCCGATCGTCACACAAAACTCAGAAACGCCACTCCTCATTGAAATACATCGAATGGCTTTTAAATTTTTGAAATCGGTCCAACCATTTTTGAGAAAACGTCGATTTACGGCAAAAGATCTATTCACACACGCACACACACACACACTTTTTCCTAATTTGGTCTCATTCGATTCAGAATGGCTTGAAACGTCGAGAAAACATAAAATTAGCGAATCGGATTTTTTTATGAAAACATAAACTTCTCCTTCGGGAAGTTAAAAAATTTCCAATGGTAATTGCAGACACTCCCACGAAGCCATTCGAAAACTGCGCGCTAGATATAGTCGGACCATTTACCGAGACTCCTGATCAAAATAAATATATTTTAACATTCCAAGACCTATTAACTAAATTTAGTCAAGCAATTCCTTCAGGATTTTTGATATTATGAAGGCCAACCAGATTTTACTTCAGGATTTTTGATATTATGAAGGCCAACTTCTAGTCTGCTTAAAACTTTAATAAAATTTAAATTGTGGCAATTATTGGGGATAGCAAAGTTAGGACCTAGTGCAAAAATGTAAAGTAATCTATCTGGAATTGTGACGCTGGAAAGATTTTTTAGCCATTTGTTAATTAGTGTACTATTTAAAACTGTTTTTGAAAGGTTGCGTTTAGACTGCAATAATTTATCGAACTTAATTTTATAAGAATTTTTTAATTTGATGAAACATTTGTTGTTACGAGTCGATTCGTATTCAGAAAAGTTTTGCAAAATCTCCGCTTCATATTAAATTCTCTGGTCAGTTCGTGTGCTCTGTACCTAGCTTTTAACACATGGTGCGCACAATTGTGTACATTTAGGCTTCACTCTTGCATCGGAATAGAGAATAGCGGGATGTACTTTACAATCTCATAAAATAACTTATTCTAAAATTTATATATTGTTCAATTTAAAGTGACAAGAATTGGTTTCATTGTGCATTGTGAACAATTATAATTAGGAAATAATTAGGATTATTACAATTACATGTAAGTTCATACCATATCATTTCTTATATATTAGTTTTAATTAATAATTTTTATCTGTGCCTTCAAAATAGAGTCTACTGAAGATGACACAAAACTATGTGTCGAACCGTATGGAAAAAATGAAAATGTTCTAAAGTCATACAAGTTTTTAATTGATGTATTGACCTGAAGACTGAATCTCACATATCTCAACATCAAAATTATAAAAATTTAACATATATATATATATATATATATATATATATATATATATTGTTCTGTAATAGCATGATCATACGTGCTTTTAATAAAAATATGAATTATTGTTCAATGTTGTTCAATGTCCAAGATCTTTACATGAACACGGAAGACGCCATTCCTAGAATTGTCACGTACAATGTATAATATATAGAGTCAGAATAATTTGTATTAACCAGTGATGTCTTAGCCAAAAGTCTAGCCATAATGTCTTAGAGTAGTCTTAGATAATCTAAGTGGAGATTATGTCTGTGAACGAATACCTTATTGAAAGGACCCATTAATCTGAGAGAACTCGCATCAAACCAGTCGATCAAATATTATTCCTACTGCTCGACCCAAGGCATCAGGAAAGGTTGGACGGACATTATTACCATATCGCATAAAGAAGCTACTACAGTAACCAATATCCAGGGCCGTGGATCTTACAACAAAAGGACCTCCAACCCATACCCGAACCATACTACCAACACCATTATTATTTCATTTCATGGTGTCAAGCGGTGGATTTCCTTGTAGTGAAGTGTTAGTTTTGTGAATTGTGCTTGGTTAATTCTGGATCCGGTTTTCTTCGCACCCAGAGGCGGCAGGGTCATTAAAGTAAGCAGAGTATCCAGCAAGCAGCAAGACCAGGACTAACATGAGGAACTAAAGGCACCAAAGGTGGCAGCATTACCGAGATAAACTACGCAGACAGAACTACGCAGGCAGATCGACGCAGACTTCTTGACTAAGGCTCACTCCCCAAGTAAGAAAAACCAATCCTTCAACATATCCAGACCAGAAGATCACAGTCGTCAAAAAAAAATTTTTTTTTTTTAAGATTTTATTTGTCAATTTGAATATTTTTTAAGTATTAGGATTTTGGTTGTACTTGGGTAACATTTTTGTAACAACGGGCAGTTCGATTATTATTTACACCACTATAATTTTGTTGACTTCACGTAACCATCAAGGTTAAGTTCAAGCAAATATTGTTAGCTAAGCATTTTTTAACAAAAACATTTACGAGCATTTCCAGGTCCGAATTTCATAACAGAAATATTTCAAAGTAAAATAATTGTAAAGATTAATAACAAAGTCATCAAGTAATAATATAAAAGACTCAGAAAGTAATATTGAAAAGTTAGTGACTCTAGTTAATGACTTTGAGTATCCTATCAAGAGTAAATTTACATCTGTTGATCTTTTCATTACGTCGCGATTTTTAATGTGGCTTTAAATGCCAGTATAAAGGCGAAATGCCTAAAGGATTTAGTGTAGCCATTGTGACACTTTTCAGGCGATAGTGCCAATCCTTCATTTCAGATAGCCTAATATTAAATTGTTCAAAAGAAACAATAGGTATCTGACAAATAAATAATTAATCAGGGTAGGAAAAACCCGAATGGAGACTCGTAAGGTTAGTGAAAACCGCGAGATCTTAAATATATTTGACGTAATTTTGATGACTTATAAAAGACTCATGAATCCGTGGGAACGAGTCAATAAAATCTTTCAAATAAATTTATTTCGTTATTTTCATTTTAGGACCAAAACACGCTCGTTGATTTTATCGATTTTATTAAATCTTGCATGAGAATAAATTCCAACTATTATTGTTGAGTATAGAAATAATTTTAAAATATTACATAAGAATAAAATTTTAATCTTAATATAAAATGAACTTTAAAGTTTTGTGTGAAAATAATTGAACTTGAAAATGCAAATTTCAATAATAATTAAATTTAATCAACTGCCCATACCACAAAATGTTACAGAAATGAAGGGGACAAATTTAAATTAATGTCAATAATAGCAATGTAACTATCCCCATAGAACAGAATTATAAATTGAAAAAAAAAAATAGGAAAATAGAAAAAGTCCATGTTTGAATTATTGATACTAAATGATTTCATTTTAAATTCAATTCAATTTGTTGGTGCTATATTGAACGAAAAATAATTCCTAAATTTTCTCTACAAATATAATAAATTTTATTTTGAAAATTAGTAAGTGATTGAGTAAATTCATTTTCTATTGCGTAAATTAACGATAATAATATTTTTCCTAATTGAATTTTTTATAATTGTTCATACTAAATGTAATTTCGATTATTTGCGTTAATAGCATAACAAGCTCTATCATATTTCTATTTTGAAATTTGAGTAAAGAAATATCACGTAACATTCGGATTCAAACCTTGACAAGGCACGCAATACAATTTTGCTTATGATGTCTTAACTTTGTTAATTTTATGAATCTTGATGTATTTTACAAAATTTTATTATTATTTAAAAATTTTGTGAAGTATTAATTGGCGTCATATTTTTATTCTATTGAAATTTTATTAATTTGATATTTTAATTTTGATTTTGAATAATTTTATCGTAATTTATTTTGTTTTATTTGACATATTAATATTTTCATAGTTGTATTTTTATTTTCATTGACTATTATGAATAACTATGAATTTCGAGCGTTCCAAGCAGATAAAATAAAACCAATAAATTTCTTTGAAATTAATTTCTATCACCTTAATTATTTATTCACTTATAACAAAAGTAATTTTGATGAGTAGTATCAATAATTCAAATGGAAACAAAATATAGAAAAAAATATATATAATAATATATTTGTATCAAATATTCTGAAATTGAATGGCCACTCATTTTTTATTAATATTAACATTCTAAACATGATAATTTCAATTTAATATTTTTATATTGTATATTTAGAATGTTCAAAATAAAAATTTGAAAATAAAAGTTAAAATCAAGAGGGCCTACAGAAATGTACTAATGTAAAAGTATGTGAAACACAATTATTAGATTACAAGACAAGTTATCACTATCTTCCATTTCTATTTAGATGTAATGCATAAGAATGGCAACAAGTGTGCAATCTATTTTTTTTTAAAAATCTTCGAAGATTGATACAAGATTCTCATACAGCTTCAGTTAGAAATAATCGCGCGCGCATTTTTAAACATCCTATTCAAAACCGAACTGAATCTGACACAGAGTATTTTGATCATATTATAAATTCGAATCAAATAAAAAAAAAAAAAAATTAAACAATTTATTATAATATTAAATATGTGAAAAGAAAGAGAGATCTTGCACCTTGTTAATATTCTTATGCAAATAGAAAAATTGTTTTTATTATTTTATTGAAACTAATTAATGATAGTGATAATGGATCAAATAATTAATTAGCAAATTTTTGGAAGTTTTATTGATGTATATAAATCAATTAGGTCACAACTTCGTTTGTCTACTAATCATTTTAAAGCAGTCACACAAGTTATGCAACTATGCGAATTCATATGGCATTAGGTTGCATACTGTATCCAATAAGAATATCCTAACAATGTAACTAATTATTGTTTATAATATTTTGCTGTATTATCAAAATCCTACTTTTGAAATTAAACAAACTATTGAAGCTGAATTGAAATAATTTTAATGAACTATTAAAAATCACAATATGCAGCAAAGTATTACAACAATATTAGATTTTTTTTATGTTAATTTTTTTATTCATATTATCATCAGAATTGTTATCTAATTACTATATTGCAGACATACTACAAAATTTTATACTTTTACTTTTTCATATTTTGCAAATTTTCAAATTTTTCTCTCTTTTGCTATAATCGATTGTACCATAGATTACTATTTTTCATTTATCGAGGACGATAAATTGTTTTAGAGGGGAGGAATCCCAAATAAATTGTAATTTCTTTGTTTTTTTTTTCTTTTCAATTGTTAGAAGACTAACAATATTCTTTAGGGGTGGCGTGTTCTGTAATAGCATGATCATACGTGCTTTTAATAAAAATATGAATTATTGTTCAATGTTGTTCAATGTCCAAGATCTTTACATGAACACGGAAGACGCCATTCCTAGAATTGTCACGTACAATGTATAATATATAGAGTCAGAATAATTTGTATTAACCAGTGATGTCTTAGCCAAAAGTCTAGCCATAATGTCTTAGAGTAGTCTTAGATAATCTAAGTGGAGATTATGTCTGTGAACGAATACCTTATTGAAAGGACCCATTAATCTGAGAGAACTCGCATCAAACCAGTCGATCAAATATTATCAGGAAAGGTTGGGACGGACATTATACCATATCGCATAAAGAAGCTACTACAGTAACCAATATCAGGGCCGTGGATTTACAACAAAAGGACCTCCAACCCATACCCGAACCATACTACCAACACCATTATTATTTCATTTCAATATTATATCTATATATATATATATATATATATATATATATATATATATATATATATATATATATATTGTTGTGCCCCATCCAGCGACGGAGTCAACAATATATAGGTTCTTCCTGCTGCTAAACTAGCTGTATCAACTGTCGAGGCAAATCAGTAAAACAGACGAAGACTTTTGATGTTTATGTTTATTTCATGATTCTTGTACTCTTTTCATATAACTTGAACAACTGAACTTAATATAACTCCATTGATTGAACATTGTGATAACTCGTCGACTAAACTCGTATTGACTGAGAAATAAACTAAGAATGCACTGAGACTTGACTTAACTCATACTGACTCTGAACTTATACTCGACTTAACTCATACTGACTGTTTATTGCATTCAGAAGCTTAAATACTTTTTATCGGAATCACGCAATCCTTTCCAGAATGCATGTTCCAACTTGTTCAAATTCGTTATATGTGAGCAGAAACTACGCTTTACTTAATCGTTAATGCGCAGTTTGTGGTTTCAAAAGGAATTTTATCAACGCTGGCAAGTGTTGTGTGCCAGCACCCTTATCTTCGACACTTTTATCTATGCTCTATGGACTCTACCATTCTTCTATGGTGTTGTGTGCCAGCACCATTATATTCAACACTTTTATCTATGCTCTATGGACTCTACCATCCCTCTATGGGATACCTGAACTGGCCTCTAGGATGATGTGAAAACCGCCATTCTCTTCCTAACCTTAATATAAAATATAATTGTTGTTTTACTGAAATAAATCTTTGTGAAAGTTGATAGTTTCATTATAAATACCACCTTCGCTTAGGCAAAGTCTTAACATATTTGTGGCTGCGGTGAATCGAATTAAAAACAGGCTTGAAAGTGAGGTAAAACTTGTGATTTTACAACAAGAATCCAAGAAAAATCAACAGCGTTGCATATAGCGATGAATATAACGTGAAACGGACCCCAGAATTGAACACAAGGCCGCACAGCTTATGTAGAGCATTTCTAGCTATTTGGATAAAGAATCCGCCATTAAAGCGTCGCATACACCAAGCAGCGTCTTTTCTGACCGCCATTACAGCATAAAGAAAAGATACACAAGGCCGCACAGCTTATGTAGAGCTTTTCTAGCTATTTGGATAAAGAATCCGCCATAAAGCGTCGCATACACCAAGCAGCGTCTTTTCTGACCGCCATTACAGCATAAAGAAAAGATAGCAACATTCATGTCATTATATTTGATTGAGGTTTTTGCCAAATTCTCGACATTTCATTCTCTATTTTATATTATATACTTATTTTCTAATTCTATTTACCAAATTTTTTCTAATTTAATTTCCAAATCTTGCTTTGATATACAAATTCTATATTATCTCTACATTCTAATTCTAATATCAATATATCATAAGCAATTTTTAAAATAAGTATTTACGTTTGCTATATTATAGTACTATTATACCAAATTTTATTTTTATACTATATTGTAAGCAAATTTATTAAATCTATTTTTTGAAAATACTCTATCATACTATATCTATTGCCACGTTGTGCTTTTAACTTCCCGAAGGAGAAGTATATGTTTTCATCAAAAAATCCGATTCGCTAATTTTATGTTTTCTCGACGTTACAAGCCATTCTGAATCGAATGAGACCAAATTCTGAAAAAGTATGTGTGTGTGTGTGTATGTATGTGTATGTGAACAGATTTTTGCCGTAAATCGACGTTTCTCGGAAACAGCTGGGCCGATTTCAAAAATTTAAAAGCCATTAGGTGTATCTCGACGAGCACTATCGTTTGTCAGTTTTGTTGGACGATCGGCCGAGACGTTTTCTTTATAAACAGCAGAAAAGTGAAAAATTTTTCGTCCACGTTTTAGCCCGCAATTCTGAACCGATTATGAAAATTCAAGAGCCGTTCGGCCGAGACGTTTCTTTATAAATAGCAGAAAAGTGAAAAATTTTTCGTCCACGTTTTAGCTCGCAATTCTGAACCGATTATGAAAATTCAAGAGCCGTTCGAAAGATATTGATTGGGAATCGTGCTGATTAGTTTTTGGTAAAGATCGGCCGCGCCGTTTTCTTGTAATAAAGTGTTTAAAAAATATTTTTCGACGATTTTTATTATTATTTTTTTTGACGGTAGATACTATAGTCTTCTAGATCATACTAAATATTACGGCCCTACGACAATTAGTTTAACTTTAAAAATTCGTCAAAGTTTGCAAAAATTGGTATAGTTTTTTTGGCATTTGTCAAAATTAGACCTTTCATCGACGTTTTCTCAAAAACTCCTAAACCGATTTCAGAAATTTAAAAGCCATTTGATGTATTTCGATAAGGACTATCGCTTGTCAGTTTTGTGCGACAATCTGCCAAGCCGTTTCTTTGTAATTTGAAAAAAAGTGTTAAACTTTTCGTCCACATTTAAGCTCATCCTACCGAACCGATTTTAAAAAATCAAAAACTGTTCGAAAGATATTTGTTGGAAATGGCACTGATTAGTTTTAGGTAAAAATCTCTACCGAGCCGTTTTCTTGTAATTAACCGTTGAAAAAAATAAGCCGATTTTTATGATTTTTTTTAGCGATATATACCATAGTCTTATAGAACTTACTGTAATATTAAGGCCTTACGACAAGTAGTTTTATTTTAAAAATTCATCAAAGTTTGAGAAAATGAGTAGTTTTTTTGACGTTCGCTAAAATTAAAATTAGACGATTTACTTGGTATAACAATATAGTACTTGGTCTTAATAAACATACTGAACCATTAAAAACCTACGGAAACTGGTTCAAATATAATAATTGTTGATGTTTGAAAAATTGTTTTTTGAAAATACTATGAGTTAACGTGTTCGTTCGTTTTCAATTATGTATAATAAATCCACTAATAAATTAATTTATTTTTTATTGATTAAGTCGATTATTTACACATATCGGAAAGTTCATGTAACTTGCCTCAAGGCTAAATCCCAATACCAACTAGTTTATAATATATTTTAAGCAAATTATTAATAATATTTGTATAATCTAGGGTTTTTATGCTTGTTCAAAAGTACTGCACCAACCTCAGACTGCCACAACAAAGAGTGATCAGCCGTTCGCGCGATTCTATTTTCTCTCGTTACCACTTATTTAAAAGATATAAACATGTCTTTACTACAAAGAGCTATGGATGCTATAGATTGCTTTGACGGTTCAAGCAAACTACAGCTTGATCAGTTTTTCGTTCTTGTACGTATGCATCAAGTGATCATGATGCGTTATTAGATTACATTTTATATATAAAAATAAAGGAAAGCCATGCAGGCAATTCAGTATAGAAAATTCGAAAACTTTGATGTGCTTAAAGCTGCTTTAGAACTTTATTTAGATAATAGGTCAGTTTCTCCCCCCTTCAAAATTCAATCAGTGTATGCAGGGTTTCAATGAAAATGCTAGGGATTTTGGTTTAAGGTTGCAAGATATTTTAAGGGAGTTGATCGATGCAATAATAAACAAATTCAAACACTAGATTCCAATGTTTATTGTTCCGAATTACTTAATTATGAAGCGTTACTTATTTTTCAAGAGGGCCTACATCATGATTTAACAATTTTAATAAAAGCTAAACAACTTAAGACTTTAGAATTAGCTATTTCGGCAGCCGTTGAGGAAGAAAAGTCATTAAATTCATCCAAAACTTCAAAATTTTAAAAAGCTTATTCCTAATAACTATTCCTTTCGTCCCACATCCCATATTAAATCTATTCCAATAACATGCAATTACTGCAAAATGTTAGGCCGTAGCATTTCTGATTGTAGAAGCGTATCCATAATGAACAATCTAAACCTAAAATTAATATCGTATATAGGGCTAGCGATAGAAGCACTAGTGCATCTAGTACTAGTAAAGTTTTTCCAGACACAAATGATAATTGTTCTAGCCTCGTAAGTGAGCCAAAAAAGGCTCACCTTTCTTGCATTAATAGTTCAAAACAGAATCGCTTTTTTTGAAAATATTGAATGTTTGAGTACAATAACATATCGTATAAACTTATTAGTAGACACGGGAGCAGAAGTGAGTCTTATCAAACTTTCAGATTTACAAAATAATTTAAGAATTGATCGCACAAATGAGGATAAACCCAAATTATGTGGTGTATCTGAAAATAGTGTGAATGGAATAAGTAGGATTATTATTAAATTTATATTAGGTGATAGAATTATAAGTCATAGCTTCTACGTGGTTGATAATACAGTGTCCATAAGAGTTGAGGGTATTTTAGGATTAGATTTCTTGAAAGAATTCAATGGAAATATAAATATTAAAAAATCTTTAGTTTATTTCAATAGGGTTTCTTTGCCTTTAAATTTTGCAAAAACTCTAATTAGTTTAAAACCTCGCACTGAATCTGTAGTACAGGTGTCTACATTATTTAGTAATGATAATAGGGTATCTCCGCATAATTTTAAGTGTTTTGTAAATAAGATTAATACTAACGCCTCCAAGTAGAATTTTCGTACTTTCCTGATCTAAATCTCATGACGATTTTAAAAGAGCATTAGAAATAATGTTATTATAAATAAAAATGTAGCTGAAGTAAATACTAATATTTTTTCACACCAGTCATTTTCCATTGGTATACCAAAGAACTTCATAACTTCTGACCTTTTTATTCCAAATTTAAAGAAAAATTTATTAAAATTAATGAACTTCAAGCTCAGAATAAAGATTTAGGTGAAGTTGATTTTATCAAACACAATGGTTTATTCATTTTTTATTTAATTACTAGAGTTACAGAATCCGACAGCACGTCTTCTGAAATTTTATTCAATTCCCTATGTTAATTAAAAGATTCATGTTTACAACACAATATCAACACAATTGCTATACCTGTTTTAGTAAATACATCAGATATCGTAAAATGGTCTGAAATAAGGTCAATGATTTGTTTTATTTTTAAAGATACTAATATACTTATACATATACTTAATTATCCGTTAACTAACATTCTTACTCCCAGTGATAAGAAAACTATATTTCGAGAATTTCATGTCACACCCATAGGAGGTTTCTCAAACCATCAAGCCATCAAGGATTCAAACGAAATTTCAAAATAATTTAAAGGTTTATATAAGAAATTGCAAAATTTGCCAAAAAAACTAGTTGGTATTGGTATTTTGCCTTGAGGCAAGTTACATGAACCATTTTTATAATTGAACCAATTTCCGTAGGACTTTAATGATTTACCATATTCATTAAGGCCAAGTACTCTATCATTATACCAAGTAAATCGTATAATTTCAATTTTAACAAACGTCAAAAAAACTTTTTTTCAAACTTTGATGAATTTTTGAAATTAAACTGCATGTCGTAAGGCCGCAATATTTCAGTAAGTTCATTAAGACCATGATATACATCGCTAAAAAAAGTTCCATAAAAATCGGCTTGAATATTTTTTCAACATTTAATTACAACAAAACGGCTCGGTAGATTTTCACCTAAAACTAATCAGTATCATTCAACTAATATCTTTCGAACAGTTTTTGATTTTTCAAAATCGATTCGGTAGTATGAGCTTAAATGTGAACGAAACGTTTAACACTTTTTTCCAAATGACAAAGAAACGGCTTGGCAGATCGTCGCACAAAACTGACAAACGATAGTCCTCATCGAGACACATAAAATGGCTTTTAAATTTCTGAAATCGGTTCAGGTGTTTTTGAGAAAACGTCGATTAAAGGTCTAATCTTGACAAATGCCAAAAGAACGAAACCAATTTTTGCAAACTTTGACGAATTTTTAAAGTTAAACGAGTTGTCGTAGGGCCGTAATATTTTAGTATGATCTAGAAGACTATGGTATCTATCGTCAAAAAATAATAATAAAAATCGTCGAAAAAAATTTTTTTAACACTTCATTACAAGAAAACGGCCCGGCTGATCTCTACCAAAAACTAATCAGCACGATTCCCAACCAATATCTTTCGAACGGTTTTTGAATTTTCATAATTGATTTAGAATTGCGGGCTAAAACGTAGACGATTTTTTTTTCACTTTTCTACAAATTACAAAGAAACGGTTCGACCGATCGTATCGCAAAACTGACAAACGATAGTCCTCATCGAGATACATCGAATGGCTTTTAAATTTTTAAAATCGGACCAGCCGTTTTTGAAAACGTCGATTTTCGGCAAAAAATCTGTTCACACACACACACACATACTTTCTCCAAATTTGGTCTCATTAAATTCAGAATGGATTGAAACGTCGAGAAAATATAAAATTAGCAAATCGGATTTTTTTATGAAAACATAAACTTCTCCTTCGCGAAGTTAATAAAAATTACAAATCAAACTAGTTGGTATTGGTATTTTGCCTTTAGGCAAGTTACATTAACTTCCCGATATGCGTAAATAATCGACTTAATCAATACAAAATAAAATAATTTATGAGTGATTAAAATTATTCCGAGTGGATTTATTACACATAATTGAAAACGATCGAACACGTTAACTCGGAGTATTTTCTAAAAGCAAATTTTCAAAAATCACCAATTTTTATAATTGAACCAGTTAATGGTTTAGTATGTTGATTAAAACCAGGTACTCTATCGTCATACTAAGTAAATCGTCTAATTTTAATGTTAACAAATGTCAAAAAAACTACTCATTTTCTCAAACTTTGATAATTTTTTAAAATTATACTACTTGTCATAAGGCCGTAATATTTCAATAAATTCTATAAGACTATGATATATATCGCCGAAAAAACTTCCATAAAAATCGGCTTACATTTTTTGTTCAACAGTTAATTCCAAGAAAACGGCTCGGTAGATTTTCACCTAAAATTAATCAGTATCATTCCCAACTAATATCTTTGGAACAGTTTTTGATTTTTCAAAATCGGTTCGATAGTTTAAGCTTAAATGTGAACGATAAGTTTAACATTTTTTTTCAAATTACAAAGAAACGGTTTGGCAGATTGTCTCTCAAAATCGACAAACGATAGTCCTCATTGAGATACATCTAATGGCTTTTAAATTTATAAAATCGGTTCAGGCGTTTTTCAGAAAACGACAATCAAATGTCTAATTTTGACAAGTGCCAAAAAAACGATACTAATTTTTGCAAACTTTGATAAATTTTTAAAGCTAAACGATTTGTCGTTGGGCCGTAATATTTTAGTATGATCTAGAAGACTGTGGTATCTACCGTTAAAAAATATTCATAAAAATCGTCGATTTTTTTTAAAAAAAACTTTATTACAAGAAAACGGCTCGGCCGATCTCTAATCAGCTAATCAGCACGATTCCCAACCAAAATCTTTCGAACGGTTTTTGAATTTTCAAAATCGATTAAGAATTGCGGGCTAAAACGTGAACAAAAAATTTTTCACTTTTCTGCGATTTACAAAGAAACGGCTCGGCCGATCGTCACACAAAACTCAGAAACGCCACTCCTCATTGAAATACATCGAATGGGTTTTAAATTTTTGAAATCGGTCCAACCATTTTTGAGAAAACGTCGATTTACGGCAAAAGATCTATTCACACACGCACACACACACACACTTTTTCCTAATTTGGTCTCATTCGATTCAGAATGGCTTGAAACGTCGAGAAAACATAAAATTAGCGAATCGGATTTTTTTATGAAAACATAAACTTCTCCTTCGGGAAGTTAAAAAATTTCCAATGGTAATTGCAGACACTCCCACGAAGCCATTCGAAAACTGCGCGCTAGATATAGTCGGACCATTTACCGAGACTCCTGATCAAAATAAATATATTTTAACATTCCAAGACCTATTAACTAAATTTAGTCAAGCAATTCCTCTCAAATTCCAGGTCTCTGAAAGCTAAGCACGAGTTTTTGTAGAAAACATCGTTTGTAACTACGGACTGCTTTCAAAAATACTTGCAAGCCAGGGTACTATTTTTTCAAGAGCGTTTTGCAAACAGGTTTGCAAAATTTTAAAAATAAAAAAAATTCAAACGACTGCATATCACCCTCAATCTAATGGAGCTCTGGAGAGATCTCACAGGACTCTGGTAGAGTACATTCGGAAATTTATAAAACCAGATCAGTCTGATTGGAATTTACCATACTCTACATTCACATATAATACTACACCACATTCTTCTACTGGTTATAGCTCTTTTTGGCTGGTATTTGGATATAACCCTGAATTACCATCATTCCTCTCCCAAATTCCCAATTCCCAATATACATATGATGATTATGCTAGTGAGATTAAAAATAGAATTCAAAACGCGAATAAAGTTGCACGTGAAATTTTAATTGAAAGTAAAAACTAGTGGGGTGGGTGGCATCGTGCCTTAAGGCAAATTGCTAGAACTTCCCGTACCGTAACAAAATGTTCGAGGAATACTGAATGTTTTCAAATGGATTATTATTAATATTGTAACATTGTCTAATATCTATAAGAATTATATAAACTAAATTGCAAAGTTGAAATTGTTTGTTTAAAGTATATTAGAACTATAGTCAGAATTAAGAATAACATCTGAATTATTTTCGATATACAAAAAATTAAAAAAAAAAAAATAAAAAAAAGTTGAAACAAAATTTTTTTTTCCAAAATCAATTATTTTGTTAAGACAAGCAGAAAGTTCTTTGAATCAATTAAATCGGACGCTTAGTTCTCTCAAAAGCTGCCATTTTTTGTACATTTAGCTCCGTATCTTCGAAATGGATGGGCCTGCCTTTGCGAAAAACTAATAACCACTTCTCTGAATCATTACTAATTGAATGTTTTTTAGATCATTCAAATCGGATGCTCCGTTCTCTCAAAAACTCGATTTATATTTTCTGCACTCTTTACTCTTTATCTCCGTAACTGCTGGACATGCCTTTGCCAAAAACTAATCAGCACATCTCCTTATCAATAGGAATCGAATGTTTTTTGAACCATTCAAATCGGTTGATTCATACGCCCGAAAACGTGGGCGAAAAATTGTATCCATACATACATACATACACACACACATCCATTTTTTCTGAAGTATGCCAAAATGTTCCTTCAAAACGTCGAGAAATGTAAAAATTTCAATTCCGATTTTCGGCCCTTTACAATAACTTACCCTACGGGAAGTTAACTAGTGGGGTGTATGGCATCGCGCCTTAAAGCAAATTGCTGGAACTTCCCGTACCGTAACGAAATGATCGAGGAATATTAAATGTTTTAAAATAGATTATTATAAATATTGTAACATTGTCTAATATTTATAAGAATTATATAAACTAAATTGGAAAGTTGAAATAATTTGTTTAAAGTATATTAGTATAGAATTAAAATAAAAATCGAATTATTTTCGATATACAAAAAAAAAAATTTTTGGAAAACATTTTTTAAAAAAATAATTTTGAAGCAAAAATTTTTTTTTCTTAAAACCAATTATTTTGTTAAAACAGGCAGAAAGTTTTTGGAACCATTCAAATCGGACGCTTAGTTCTCTCAAAACTGCCATTTTTGCACATTTAGCTCTGTATCTCCGAAACCACTGGCCCTGCCTTTGCCAAAAACTAATCACCCTTTCTCCCCGTCATTACGAATTGAATGTTTTTGGGATCATTCAAATCGTATGCTCCAATCTCTCAAAAACTCGATTTCTATTTTCTGCACTCTTTGATCCGTATCTCCTAATCGGCTGGACCTGCCATTGCCAAAAACTAATCAGCACATCTCCCTATCAATAGGAATCGCATGTTTTTTGAACCATTTAAATCCGTTGATCCGTGCGCCCGAAAACGTGGACGAAAAATTGTATCCATACATACATACACACTCTCTCTCTCACACACACACATCCTTTACCCCAGGTAATGTTGTTGAAGTGATGCTGACAAGTGAAGCTGCTTGGAACGCCATAGACAGATTTGCGAGAGACGTTTTAATGGACCTGCGTTCTATAGAGAGAGAAAGGACGAATGGGACTTCGCCCATTTAAAAGATAAGTAAAATGTTTATGAATTATAACATTGTTTATAACAAGTTAAGAATTGTAACATTCTAGATCCTCCCCCCACGAAGTAATGCCTAGCGGCGGTTTCCGTGGGGACCAGAGGCAGGGGCAAAGCGGAGGTTTTAGTCGGTATTATACCAGGGCGGTATCGAGTCCGACATACCCAGACAGAAGACCGGTCTGGGATGCATAAAAGCATTTCCTTCGCTATACAAAAAAAAAAAAAAAAAAAAAAAAACACACACACATCCTTTTTTTCTGAGGTATGCCAAAATGTTCAGAAACCTTCAAAACGTCGAGAAATGTAAAAACTTTCAATTTCGATTTTCGGCCCATTACAAAAACTTACCCTACGAGAAGTTAATAAATCCAAATTATATTATGACAAAAATACAACTATGACTGAATTTAATATTGGTGATCAGGTTCTGCTAAAAAATGAGACAATCCAAAAAAGAAAGTCTAAAAAGTTACAAATGCCTTGGTCAAGACTTTATACTATTTTAACAAAAAATTCAGACGTGAATTACATTTTGTTGTGTGGGCGGAGGCAGGTGAAAGTTCATGTCAATAAAATTAAAAAAATCATTGATGCTATTTTAAGTTTTTTGCACTCTTTTGTTTATTATTATTCAATTATAACTTCAGCTTTGTGTATTTTAATAACTGATTTAAACTAAATTCTAATTTTTCTACTATATTTTCAGTTTCTACTATATAATTGTAATACTTTTCCAATTTGTAATTTTAATTTTGATGTTTTTCTAATTTCTAATTTTCAACTGTAATACTTTTAACAAAAAGTAACATTAAAAATCTAATTTAAATTATAACCTGATTCAATTTTAAATTTTTAGTTATAATACTTTTCTAAATTTAAATGATAATGCTTTTCCACTTTTTCATGTAAATCTTAATGATTGCCATCTCATGTAAATATTCCATGTTGATTATAGTTCATGTTTTATTATAAAAATGTCTGAATTTGGTAAGAACAATAATCTCCTAAAGGAGGGGGGAATGTTGTGTGCCAGCACCCTTATCTTCAACGTTGTTTGTAATCTGACCGTTATATAGTAATAATATTATTTATAATTATTACAAATGGTTGGATACCACTAAATATATATATATATTTATTTATATATATATACTAGCAAACCCGACGAACTCCGTTTCGCCACAGATGGTTTCGTGAGAAAGATGAAGAAATTTTTTGTTTGTTTTATATTTGAAAAGGAAAAATGTGATTTCATCATACAACAGTAATGAATTTATTTCGATTACAAAATTGAAATGTTTTTTAGTTGAACTTCTCTAAGTAAATAAAAGTGAATCCGCAAATTATCCGTTTCATTGAAGTGCTCTTTGGTAAACCACATTTTTTGTTTTTTGGTCTGACGTTAACACAAACAAAGCGGATGGTTTTGCAACTCGTGAACAGGCAACGTATAACTGCCCATGTGAAAAACAATGATTTTCTAAATAATCTATTTGAAATTTATCCCGCAAACACTAAGCGATTGGCCTTGCGACTTGTTATTGCGAACGCAAGGCGAACTGGAAATTGCAATCGTTCGAAGTCAAACGGAAGACCAGTCGGAATCATTGGTATGTCACCAAATCGCCAGCAATTTTTGATTGAATGGTGAAATGCAGTGCGTGTGCATCATTATTCTTTGCGGCCAGAATTGCTCGTTGCTTTAACCAAGCATAATTCTGATAATTCTCACTAATGTGATTACTCGAATTTTTAATTACGGTGCGTGAAGTTCCAGCAATTTGCATTAGGGCACGATGCCATGCACCACTAATTTTCTTAGCTGTAAACCTTTCGGAGCCCGATACCTTTCCAACGAATGCAAAATTGTCGAAATCGGTTCATGCGTTCTGGAGTTATTTCGTCAGGAACGAAAACCCAACTTATTTTTATATATATATATATGTAGATAATCTATTTGAAATTATTTAAAACAATTGTGGATTATTTTTATTACTCAAATTTTTAATGACGGTGCGTGAAGTTCCAGCAATTTGCATTAGGGCACGATGCCATGCACAACTAATTTTCTTAGCTATAAACCTTGCGGAGCCCGTGACCTTTCCAACGATTGCAAAATTGTCGAAATCGGTTCGTGCGTTCTGGAGTTATTTTGTCAGGAAGGAAACCCCGACTTATTTTAGAAGAAGAAGATAATCTTTTTCAAGTTATTTAAAACAATTGTTGATTATTTTTATTACTCGAATTTTTAATTACCGTGCATGAAGTTCCAGCAATTTGCATTAGGGCACGATGCCATGCATCACTAATTTTCTTAGCTATAAACCTTGCGGAGCCCGAGATCTTTCCAACGAATGCAAAATTGTCGAAATCAGTTCGTGCGTTCTGGAGTTATTTCGTCAGGAAGGAAAACCCGACTTATTTTTAGATATATAGAAGATATATATATATATATATATATATATATATATATATATATATTAGTTAATTTTTTATATTTGTACAAGTAACTTTAAATTTTATTCGCATTTTTTTAATATTATATTGATACCGATATTTTACTGGTATACCGGTTTTAAAAGCCAAAAATATCGAAATACCGATATTGAAATTTTTTATCAGTGTTGCATTCCATAATTAATATCGACTAAAACCCCCGCTTTACTCAAGCCTTGTAACCCCCACGAATACCGCCTTTTTCTACTGGTAGCTAAGTTTTCATAGATATTTTATTCGATCTTTTCCTCTCAATTTAACGTATGGTATGGTTGTGAGGACTTCTGGCGTTTAAGGCAGCTTCTAATAATAGCATTTCTTAAATTAGTGTCTCTGGTTAAAAACTCGGCTTTAGCATTGTTTCTAATATTTTTTGCGGTAGATTAAAGCGCGGGCATGCAAAGAAAATATGCTCTGCATCTACATTAACTCCTTGGCAAACTGGACGCTTGGGAGAATCATCGGGCCTAATGCGGTGAAGATAAGTCCGAAAGCAGCCATGTCCAGACATTATGTGCGTTAGATAGTATGTGACCTCTTCATGGCTCAGGCATTAGCCAAACGTTAATCTTAGGTATAAAACAGTGCGTCTATCTACCCTTTTCACGACCAGACAAACGTCCTCATATATTGTGCGAAAGCCGCATACTTTTCATAAGGCACTAAGACGGTATAAAAGGCCAATTTTTCCAGATCAGAGTATTGGTATTCCATAAATGAGCACTGAAGCAACTACTGATGAAAGTTTTTTGCTTTACGTTGGTCCACCGATGTTGGGCATCAACTGTGTAAGACAAGAACTCAATACGGATGCTTTGTCACTTACTTGCTTTACATCGTTAAATGAAAATCAACAGTATTCATCCATTGATTTACTTTCTCGAAGGTAATTTCAAATATATGCCCAGGAGATTGGTTCGCTTTGGGATCTTTAGTCTCAAAAGCTCAACGTACATGACATTTCACACTAGTGATTCCAACTGAGGCTTGAGGTACGCTTCAGGTGATATTATATTTTTACTAAGAGCTCTTCGTGTCGTATTTCAGTATCTTGCCACTATATCCTGCTCATGTTCTTTTTTTTTCAAAAACTTGGATAATGCAGTACCAGCTTGCGCAATTGTAAGCGTTCCTGATGTACCGGGTGGCTGCTAGACAATACACCTTCTTGCAGCCCGTCCATATTGTTACTGTGATTGCTTTCTTGGCCGTTCGACAACTATATGTTAATGGCCACGCTGATAAATTCCTCATTTCTAATGACATTCTTTGCGATCAAAACTGATGTGATGGAATAAAACAGGTAAAAAAATAACTGCAGAGAGGTAAATACGTCGGCAAGCAGATAGGTAAACATGTTTAAATGAATTTTTACAAGCCTTGTGTTTTTGTTCATTTATATTCAATTGTCTTCGTAGATGTTAATATGGATCAGTTTGTTCTCATTTATCAAAATGTTTAGTATCTTTGGTTAAACAATATGTACAAAAATTAAAATGTTTTAATAAAAATTATAAGTCCTAAATTATTATCAGTAAGTCAAGAGATCAAATTTATGTACAGTTTAGTAAAAACCTATACGTAAACTAAATCTTTAAATAATGTTGTATAATGTTCATACTTTGTAACAATAGTCAAATATTCAGCTATTAAATTATTTGAACACATCTAATTATTTGAAAGTGCTACGCAATGAAGTTGATGGTGTAATCTATTGCGACATGGGCATCATAAATATTATGTTATCACCATTATATAATTTTGGAATGCCGCAGATTTCAACATGTAATATTGACGAAGTCAAACGATGAGAATAATTATTACGTAATCCAAATCTATTAAATGTTCATACCAGTCGAGCGGTAATGGAATTATTAATCTCAACATAACAGTCAACGCGAACCGAACCAGTGTATGTTATATAACATTGTGTATGTTAAATTACTAATAAAACAGGTAAAATTTTAACAGATTTCAAACTAAACATTATAAAACAAATCATACAAATCAAAGTTCTAAACTAGTAGTGCACGGCATTGAACCTTAAAGCAATTTCCGTACCCCGTTTAAATTTATAGAAGCTTTATTTTTTTTTTTAATGTTGAATGTTTTTCTTTCAATGCAATCGCGTATGATGTGCATAAATTATCAGATATTTTATAGAGATTTCAATAGTGAGTACAAATGTTGCTTACATTTCTGTGGGATCCGTAGAAAAATTTGTAATATTAACATCATCGCAGTGTAACAAATATTACAAATTATAGTACGGAATCCATAGAAATGTAAACAGAATTTGTTCTTATTATTGTGATACTGAAATATCAGACTATTTGATGTACATATGTCTAATGATCATTTTTGACCGCCAAATGGTATTTTTAATTTTCCGTTGGATAAGTTATAGTAATTGCAAAAAAATCGCAAATGAAAATTGTTACAAAACTTTACGTTTTAAAGGTTTCTGAAAATTTTGGCATATCTTAGAAAAATAGATGTATGTGTGGGTGTGTGTTCGGAAAAAGTTTTCGTCGAATTTTGACAATGGCAGGTCTAGCCGTTTCAGAGATACGGAGCAAAAGGTGCCAAAATTGGTAACTCAGAGAACGGAGCGTCCGATTTCAAACAACATTTTATTTGCATCAACAAAATGAAGTACAGTTTAAATTTTTGTGAAGGCAGGTCTATCCAGAGATCTAATAATAAAGTAAAACTAGCTGTAAGTGGAATTCTGTCTTAAGGCAATTAGAGCATCGTGCCTTCAGGCAAATTGCTGAAACTTCCCGTACCGTAATGCAAAATTCGAGTAATTAAAACTAATCAATAATGATTAATAAAAGTTGATCAATTATTTGAAACTTAATAGAATTTCGAACCGTGTTGATGTTGAACCATATTCGAAACCATATTCGAACCATCATGTGCAAAAACATACCGTGTTGAAATAAAAACGTAATTTCTGAAATATATTATAATTAATTAATAATATTATATATATATATATATTATATTAATTATTAATATATAAAAATTAAATAATGCAATAATAAAATAATTCAAAAATATAACATTAGCATTTCCCAATAAATTAATTTCAACAAATGAGACTGATTATATTTTAATTAAAATGTGACTATAAATAATTAATTATTTTTTATTCGTCAAATTTCACTTAAAATTAAAAATGTTTACTTAAAATGATATAATTTTCATGAAGTACAAAGAAAATGGAAAATAAATAGAATTATATATACTGCGGAATATTGAATACTATTCATATTCATACTGAAATTTTATTTTATTTATATTTTTTATATTTATCTGAATTGAGACAGTATTGTTCAGTGAGTAAAATAGTATCGTCAGCAGATTAAATAAAAACATTCTTGCCAATTGAACTTTTAAAGTGGAAAGAAATTTCGAACGTAATCATATTTTTTTTAAATAATATATGAAGGCGCATTGAAATATTGGATATATATATACCACTTATTACTGGCCTAACTAATATTGCCCTTTAATAAATAAATAAATATCAATGAAACTTGAAAGTATGGCACATGTTGTATACTCTTGGTTTATTAATCAGCGATATTTCGGATTTAATTTATTTAGTTACACTTGAAAATATATCAAACTAGCAAACCCGACGAACTCCGTTTCGCCACAATTTTTTGTGTCAATCACAAGGAAGAATGTGATTTTATTATACAACAGTAATGAATTTCTTTCGATTACAAAAATAAAGTGTTTTTTAGTTGAAATTCTCAAAGTAAATAAAATTGAATCAGCAAATTATCCGATTTATTGAAGTGCTCTTTGGTAAACCACATTTTTTGTTTTTTGGTCTGACGTTAACACAAACAAAGCGGATGGATTTCCAACTCGTGAACAGGCAACGTATAACTGCCCATGTAAAAAACAATGATTTTCTAAATAATCTATTTAAAATTTATCCCGCAAACACTAAGCGATTGGCCTTGTTATTGCAAACGCACTGCGAACTGGAAATTGCAATCGTTTGAAGTCAAACGGAAGACCAGTCGGAATCATTGGTATGTCACCAAATCGCCAGCAATTTTTGATTGAATGGTGAAATTCAATGCGTGTACATCATTATTCTTTGCGGCAAGAATTGCTCGTTGACTTGACCAAGAAAAATTCTGATAATTCTCACTAATGTAATTACTCGAATTTTTAATTACGGTGCGTGAAGTTCCAGTAGCTTGCATTAAGGCACGATGCCATGCACAACTAATTTTCTTAGCTATAAACCTTGCGGAGCCCGAGGCTTTTCCAACGAATGCAAAATTGGCAAAATCGGTTTGTGCGTTCTGGAGTTATATCGTCAGGAAGGAAAACCCGACTTATATATATATATATATATATATATATATATATATATATGTGTGTGTGTGTGTGTGTGTGTGTAGACAATCTATTTGAAATTATTTTAAACAATTGTTGATTATTTTCATTACTCGAATTTTTAATTACGGTGCAAGCAATTTGCATTAGGGCACAATGCCATGCACCACTGATTTTCTTAGCTATAAACCTTGCGGAGCTCGAGACCTTTTCAACGAATGCAAAATTGACGAAATCGGTTGATGCGTTCTGGAGTTATTTCGTCAGGGAGAAAAACCCGACTTATTTTTATATATATAGAAGAAGAAGATAAACTATTTGAAATTATTTAAAACAGTTATTGATTATTTTTATTACTCGAATTTTTAATTACGGTGCGTGAAGTTCCAGCAATTTCCATTAGCGCACGATGCCATGCTCCACTAATTTTCTTAACTATAAACCTTGCGGAGCCCGAGACCCTTCCAACGAATGCAAAATTGTCTAAATCGGTTTGTGCGTTCTGGAGTTATTTCGTCAGGGAGAAAAACCCGACTTATTTTTATATATATAGAAGATAATCTATTTGAAATTATTTAAAACAATTGTTGATTATTTTCTTAGCTATAAACCTTGCGGAGCCCGGGACCTTTCCAACGAATGCAAAATTGTCGAAATCGGTTCGTGCGTTCTGGAGTTATTTCAAGAAGGAAAACCCGACTTATTTTTATATATATAGAAGATTACACGAACGATTATTGAAATAAATTTTTAAAATTTTGTAATTTTAATCAAGCTAAAATATAAACTATAAAAAATAATGAAATGATTAAATTAATTTTTATAATAAAATATTTTACACTAAATAATACGTCACATCGTCATTTTTATTTCGAAGATTAATTAAATATCGGTAAGTTTATTTTGCATATTATTATTTTTATATATTTATTTGAAATGATATATTAAATATTTTTTTGCCATTGCCATCACTGATGAATTTTAATTCGACCAACTAAGTTATTAACGGTTTAGTTATTGAGTTTCTATCGAAGTCTATAGAATAACCAGATTAAATGCATTTTATATGAATTTCGGACAAGGCATCAGGTAATAAAAGGATTAGTGCATTGAATGCAATGTTAATCCCTTTTTCAAAAAATTGGTCTGAACACTATTATTGCATCTAATAATGCACATTAAATAATATTAATGAATACCGTACTTTATTCATCGCCTAAAGTTATATTTATGTGCGTTTACGTTCATTAGTGAGTAAATATTTAAAAAAAAATGGAAACTGAAAACTGGATTTTTTTTTTCAAATGTTTTAAAATTCATAAAATTTATTTAAATATTTCGAAAAATGTTAGAATATTTATTTTTTTTCAAATTTTTAAATTTATTAAAAAAAAATTCACTTTGGAAATATGGTGAAAAAACAAAAGTTTGTCATTATAGAAAAAGCGAAAATAAATTTTGAAAAATAAATACAGTAAATATCATTAATTTTAACTGTAAATAGTGCATAAGCTATTGCATAAGTGATTGGACATTTATCGAATGTTTCCCAATGGGGAAAATAATACCAAAAGCCATCAATCTAATGAAACGTCAATAATGGACTGGGAAAAAATGGATTTAGAAATTCGCCAAGTTAAGTCAAGGAAGGTAACAAAAAATAAGAGACCAATTACCGAATCACTTCCACAAGCTTCTTCCGAACCTGTAATCAATTTAGAAAATCAATCTGATTTGAATGAAAACACCAGTAAGGATTCAGACTGGATTCAAATAAAAAATAAAAAACTCAAACGCACCCAAAACGATGATCCACAACCGATAAAAACGACAACCTCAGACTATTGGCTAAACTCAACACCAACAAGAAACTTTTATGAAGTTTTAGCCAGTCCTGATACTGAAGAAGTGACCGAAACGAAAACTGTGCACAATAGACCGCCGCCTATATTTATACACGATGTACGAGACATAAAACCATTATCAGTACTTTTGGAAAGCGAAGCAAAAAATTTGTATAAATTGAAAGTTATTGATGATACAAAAGTGAGAATAAATCTTGACAACCCACAACTATATAATAAAATTATTAAATTATTGAAAGAAAGAGACACACAAATGCTTCTTTTCAAGATAAAAGAAATCGGACTTTTAAAATTGTTGTCAAAAATTTGCATCACAGTACCGATGTCAATATTCTACAAGAGGAAATTCAGGCTCTAGGCCACAAGGTAGTTCGCATCGCAAACCTCAAGAACAGGCTTACAAAACATCCATTAAATATGTTCATTGTTGAGCTGGAACAACAACCAAATAATAAAGATTTTTACAAAATCGAATTTTTGTACAAAACCAAAGTAGCGATCGAGGCTAAGCGATATACTAAGGAAATCGTCCAGTGCACACGCTGTCAAAGGCACGGCCATACGCGGAACTATTGTCACATGACCCCGAGGTGTGTGAAGTGCGCACAAAATCACCTGACAGAGAAGTGTTTATGGGAAGACAAGATCAATGACCAAGTGAAGTGTGTTCTATGTGGTCTTAACCATCCTGCCAACTACAAGGGATGCAAAATCTATAAGGAACAATTTGAGAAAAAATTTCCATCACCAAGACAGAGAACAACACCAATTCATAGATCAACCTCAAGTGTTAAACCAGGTACCTCATACTCATATGTAACACGTAAAAATACTGTACTGCCTGAATATCAGGACATTCCATCAACTACTAATCAGAGTTCGACAAACATTAATAATATCAATGATCTGTCAGAATTGAAAGAAATGATAAAAACACTTACTGAACAAATGAGCACTATGCTTAATTTACTCACTACCATTCTAGCAAACAAATCATGTATTTCAAATTAACAATCTGTTTATGGAATGCAAATGGCTTGTGTAACCACACTCAAGACCTTAAATATTTTTAACAATCAACGATATAGATATCATGCTTATATCGGAATCACATTTCACTAACAATAGTTCCGTACGTGTACCAAATTATATAGTGTATAATACTCCGCACCCAAGTGGAAGACCTCATGGACGAACTGCGGTTATTATAAAAGTGATTCCAACTGAGGCTTGAGGTACGCTTCAGGTGATATTATATTTTTACTAAGAGCTCTTCGTGTCGTATTACAGTATCTTGCCACTATATCCTGCTCATGTTCTTTTTTTTTCAAAAACTTGGATAATGCAGTACCAGCTTGCGCAATTGTAAGCGTTCCTGATGTACCGGGTGGCTGCTAGACAATACACCTTCTTGCAGCCCGTCCATATTGTTACTGTGATTGCTTTCTTGGCCGTTCGACAACTATATGTTAATGGCCACGCTGATAAATTCCTCATTTCTAATGACATTCTTTGCGATCAAAACTGATGTGATGGAATAAAACAGGTAAAAAAATAACTGCAGAGAGGTAAATACGTCGGCAAGCAGATAGGTAAACATGTTTAAATGAATTTTTACAAGCCTTGTGTTTTTGTTCATTTATATTCAATTGTCTTCGTAGATGTTAATATGGATCAGTTTGTTCTCATTTATCAAAATGTTTAGTATCTTTGGTTAAACAATATGTACAAAAATTAAAATGTTTTAATAAAAATTATAAGTCCTAAATTATTATCAGTAAGTCAAGAGATCAAATTTATGTACAGTTTAGTAAAAACCTATACGTAAACTAAATCTTTAAATAATGTTGTATAATGTTCATACTTTTTAACAATAGTCAAATATTCAGCTATTAAATTATTTGAACACATCTAATTATTTGAAAGTGCTACGCAATGAAGTTGATGGTGTAATCTATTGCGACATGGGCATCATAAATATTATGTTATCACCATTATATAATTTTGGAATGCCGCAGATTTCAACATGTAATATTGACGAAGTCAAACGATGAGAATAATTATTACGTAATCCAAATCTATTAAATGTTCATACCAGTCGAGCGGTAATGGAATTATTAATCTCAACATAACAGTCAACGCGAACCGAACCAGTGTATGTTATATAACATTGTGTATGTTAAATTACTAATAAAACAGGTAAAATTTTAACAGATTTCAAACTAAACATTATAAAACAAATCATACAAATCAAAGTTCTAAACTAGTAGTGCACGGCATTGAACCTTAAAGCAATTTCCGTACCCCGTTTAAATTTATAGAAGCTTTATTTTTTTTTTTAATGTTGAATGTTTTTCTTTCAATGCAATCGCGTATGATGTGCATAAATTATCAGATATTTTATAGAGATTTCAATAGTGAGTACAAATGTTGCTTACATTTCTGTGGGATCCGTAGAAAAATTTGTAATATTAACATCATCGCAGTGTAACAAATATTACAAATTATAGTACGGAATCCATAGAAATGTAAACAGAATTTGTTCTTATTATTGTGATACTGAAATATCAGACTATTTGATGTACATATGTCTAATGATCATTTTTGACCGCCAAATGGTATTTTTAATTTTCCGTTGGATAAGTTATAGTAATTGCAAAAAAATCGCAAATGAAAATTGTTACAAAACTTTACGTTTTAAAGGTTTCTGAAAATTTTGGCATATCTTAGAAAAATAGATGTATGTGTGGGTGTGTGTTCGGAAAAAGTTTTCGTCGAATTTTGACAATGGCAGGTCTAGTCGTTTCAGAGATACGGAGCAAAAGGTGCCAAAATTGGTAACTCAGAGAACGGAGCGTCCGATTTCAAACAACATTTTATTTGCATCAACAAAATGAAGTACAGTTTAAATTTTTGTGAAGGCAGGTCTATCCAGAGATCTAATAATAAAGTAAAACTAGCTGTAAGTGGAATTCTGTCTTAAGGCAATTAGAGCATCGTGCCTTCAGGCAAATTGCTGAAACTTCCCGTACCGTAATGCAAAATTCGAGTAATTAAAACTAATCAATAATGATTAATAAAAGTTGATCAATTATTTGAAACTTAATAGAATTTCGAACCGTGTTGATGTTGAACCATATTCGAACCATCATGTGCAAAAACATACCGTGTTGAAATAAAAACGTAATTTCTGAAATATATTATAATTAATTAATAATATTATATATATATATATATATATTATATTAATTATTAATATATAAAAATTAAATAATGCAATAATAAAATAATTCAAAAATATAACATTAGCATTTCCCAATAAATTAATTTCAACAAATGAGACTGATTATATTTTAATTAAAATGTGACTATAAATAATTAATTATTTTTTATTCGTCAAATTTCACTTAAAATTAAAAATGTTTACTTAAAATGATATAATTTTCATGAAGTACAAAGAAAATGGAAAATAAATAGAATTATATATACTGCGGAATATTGAATACTATTCATATTCATACTGAAATTTTATTTTATTTATATTTTTTATATTTATCTGAATTGAGACAGTATTGTTCAGTGAGTAAAATAGTATCGTCAGCAGATTAAATAAAAACATTCTTGCCAATTGAACTTTTAAAGTGGAAAGAAATTTCGAACGTAATCATATTTTTTTTAAATAATATATGAAGGCGCATTGAAATATTGGATATATATATACCACTTATTACTGGCCTAACTAATATTGCCCTTTAATAAATAAATAAATATCAATGAAACTTGAAAGTATGGCACATGTTGTATACTCTTGGTTTATTAATCAGCGATATTTCGGATTTAATTTATTTAGTTACACTTGAAAATATATCAAACTAGCAAACCCGACGAACTCCGTTTCGCCACAATTTTTTGTGTCAATCACAAGGAAGAATGTGATTTTATTATACAACAGTAATGAATTTCTTTCGATTACAAAAATAAAGTGTTTTTTAGTTGAAATTCTCAAAGTAAATAAAATTGAATCAGCAAATTATCCGATTTATTGAAGTGCTCTTTGGTAAACCACATTTTTTGTTTTTTGGTCTGACGTTAACACAAACAAAGCGGATGGATTTCCAACTCGTGAACAGGCAACGTATAACTGCCCATGTAAAAAACAATGATTTTCTAAATAATCTATTTAAAATTTATCCCGCAAACACTAAGCGATTGGCCTTGTTATTGCAAACGCACTGCGAACTGGAAATTGCAATCGTTTGAAGTCAAACGGAAGACCAGTCGGAATCATTGGTATGTCACCAAATCGCCAGCAATTTTTGATTGAATGGTGAAATTCAATGCGTGTACATCATTATTCTTTGCGGCAAGAATTGCTCGTTGACTTGACCAAGAAAAATTCTGATAATTCTCACTAATGTAATTACTCGAATTTTTAATTACGGTGCGTGAAGTTCCAGTAGCTTGCATTAAGGCACGATGCCATGCACAACTAATTTTCTTAGCTATAAACCTTGCGGAGCCCGAGGCTTTTCCAACGAATGCAAAATTGGCAAAATCGGTTTGTGCGTTCTGGAGTTATATCGTCAGGAAGGAAAACCCGACTTATATATATATATATATATATATATATATATATATATATATATATATATGTGTGTGTGTGTATGTGTGTGTAGACAATCTATTTGAAATTATTTTAAACAATTGTTGATTATTTTCATTACTCGAATTTTTAATTACGGTGCAAGCAATTTGCATTAGGGCACAATGCCATGCACCACTGATTTTCTTAGCTATAAACCTTGCGGAGCTCGAGACCTTTTCAACGAATGCAAAATTGACGAAATCGGTTGATGCGTTCTGGAGTTATTTCGTCAGGGAGAAAAACCCGACTTATTTTTATATATATAGAAGAAGAAGATAAACTATTTGAAATTATTTAAAACAGTTATTGATTATTTTTATTACTCGAATTTTTAATTACGGTGCGTGAAGTTCCAGCAATTTCCATTAGCGCACGATGCCATGCTCCACTAATTTTCTTAACTATAAACCTTGCGGAGCCCGAGACCCTTCCAACGAATGCAAAATTGTCTAAATCGGTTTGTGCGTTCTGGAGTTATTTCGTCAGGGAGAAAAACCCGACTTATTTTTATATATATAGAAGATAATCTATTTGAAATTATTTAAAACAATTATTGATTATTTTTATTACTCGAATTTTTAATTACGGTGCGTGAAGTTCCAGTAGCTTTCATTGAGGTACGATGCCATGCACAACTAATTTTCTTAGCTATAAACCTTGCGGAGCCCGAGACCTTTCCAATGAATGCAAAATTGTCGAAATCGGTTCGTTCTGGAGTTATTTCTCCAGGAAGGAAAACCCGACTTATTTTTATATATATAGAAGATAATCTATTTGAAATTATTTAAAACAATTGTTGATTATTTTCTTAGCTATAAACCTTGCGGAGCCCGGGACCTTTCCAACGAATGCAAAATTGTCGAAATCGGTTCGTGCGTTCTGGAGTTATTTCAAGAAGGAAAACCCGACTTATTTTTATATATATAGAAGATTACACGAACGATTATTGAAATAAATTTTTAAAATTTTGTAATTTTAATCAAGCTAAAATATAAACTATAAAAAATAATGAAATGATTAAATTAATTTTTATAATAAAATATTTTACACTAAATAATACGTCACATCGTCATTTTTATTTCGAAGATTAATTAAATATCGGTAAGTTTATTTTGCATATTATTATTTTTATATATTTATTTGAAATGATATATTAAATATTTTTTTGCCATTGCCATCACTGATGAATTTTAATTCGACCAACTAAGTTATTAACGGTTTAGTTATTGAGTTTCTATAGAAGTCTATAGAATAACCAGATTAAATGCATTTTATATGAATTTCGGACAAGGCATCAGGTAATAAAAGGATTAGTGCATTGAATGCAATGTTAATCCCTTTTTCAAAAAATTGGTCTGAACACTATTATTGCATCTAATAATGCACATTAAATAATATTAATGAATACCGTACTTTATTCATCGCCTAAAGTTATATTTATGTGCGTTTACGTTCATTAGTGAGTAAATATTTAAAAAAAAAAATGGAAACTGAAAACTGGATTTTTTTTTTCAAATGTTTTAAAATTCATAAAATTTATTTAAATATTTCGAAAAATGTTAGAATATTTATTTTTTTTCAAATTTTTAAATTTATTAAAAAAAAATTCACTTTGGAAATATGGTGAAAAAACAAAAGTTTGTCATTATAGAAAAAGCGAAAATAAATTTTGAAAAATAAATACAGTAAATATCATTAATTTTAACTGTAAATAGTGCATAAGCTATTGCATAAGTGATTGGACATTTATCGAATGTTTCCCAATGGGGAAAATAATACCAAAAGCCATCAATCTAATGAAACGTCAATAATGGACTGGGAAAAAATGGATTTAGAAATTCGCCAAGTTAAGTCAAGGAAGGTAACAAAAAATAAGAGACCAATTACCGAATCACTTCCACAAGCTTCTTCCGTACCTGTAATCAATTTAGAAAATCAATCTGATTTGAATGAAAACACCAGTAAGGATTCAGACTGGATTCAAATAAAAAATAAAAAACTCAAACGCACCCAAAACGATGATCCACAACCGATAAAAACGACAACCTCAGACTATTGGCTAAACTCAACACCAACAAGAAACTTTTATGAAGTTTTAGCCAGTCCTGATACTGAAGAAGTGACCGAAACGAAAACTGTGCACAATAGACCGCCGCCTATATTTATACACGATGTACGAGACATAAAACCATTATCAGTACTCTTGGAAAGCGAAGCAAAAAATTTGTATAAATTGAAAGTTATTGATGATACAAAAGTGAGAATAAATCTTGACAACCCACAACTATATAATAAAATTATTAAATTATTGAAAGAAAGAGACACACAAATGCTTCTTTTCAAGATAAAAGAAATCGGACTTTTAAAATTGTTGTCAAAAATTTGCATCACAGTACCGATGTCAATATTCTACAAGAGGAAATTCAGGCTCTAGGCCACAAGGTAGTTCGCATCGCAAACCTCAAGAACAGGCTTACAAAACATCCATTAAATATGTTCATTGTTGAGCTGGAACAACAACCAAATAATAAAGATTTTTACAAAATCGAATTTTTGTACAAAACCAAAGTAGCGATCGAGGCTAAGCGATATACTAAGGAAATCGTCCAGTGCACACGCTGTCAAAGGCACGGCCATACGCGGAACTATTGTCACATGACCCCGAGGTGTGTGAAGTGCGCACAAAATCACCTGACAGAGAAGTGTTTATGGGAAGACAAGATCAATGACCAAGTGAAGTGTGTTCTATGTGGTCTTAACCATCCTGCCAACTACAAGGGATGCAAAATCTATAAGGAACAATTTGAGAAAAAATTTCCATCACCAAGACAGAGAACAACACCAATTCATAGATCAACCTCAAGTGTTAAACCAGGTACCTCATACTCATATGTAACACGTAAAAATACTGTACTGCCTGAATATCAGGACATTCCATCAACTACTAATCAGAGTTCGACAAACATTAATAATATCAATGATCTGTCAGAATTGAAAGAAATGATAAAAACACTTACTGAACAAATGAGCACTATGCTTAATTTACTCACTACCATTCTAGCAAACAAATCATGTATTTCAAATTAACAATCTGTTTATGGAATGCAAATGGCTTGTGTAACCACACTCAAGACCTTAAATATTTTTTAACAATCAACGATATAGATATCATGCTTATATCGGAATCACATTTCACTAACAATAGTTCCGTACGTGTACCAAATTATATAGTGTATAATACTCCGCACCCAAGTGGAAGACCTCATGGACGAACTGCGGTTATTATAAAAGTGATTCCAACTGAGGCTTGAGGTACGCTTCAGGTGATATTATATTTTTACTAAGAGCTCTTCGTGTCGTATTTCAGTATCTTGCCACTATATCCTGCTCATGTTCTTTTTTTTTCAAAAACTTGGATAATGCAGTACCAGCTTGCGCAATTGTAAGCGTTCCTGATGTACCGGGTGGCTGCTAGACAATACACCTTCTTGCAGCCCGTCCATATTGTTACTGTGATTGCTTTCTTGGCCGTTCGACAACTATATGTTAATGGCCACGCTGATAAATTCCTCATTTCTAATGACATTCTTTGCGATCAAAACTGATGTGATAGAATAAAACAGGTAAAAAAATAACTGCAGAGAGGTAAATACGTCGGCAAGCAGATAGGTAAACATGTTTAAATGAATTTTTACAAGCCTTGTGTTTTTGTTCATTTATATTCAATTGTCTTCGTAGATGTTAATATGGATCAGTTTGTTCTCATTTATCAAAATGTTTAGTATCTTTGGTTAAACAATATGTACAAAAATTAAAATGTTTTAATAAAAATTATAAGTCCTAAATTATTATCAGTAAGTCAAGAGATCAAATTTATGTACAGTTTAGTAAAAACCTATACGTAAACTAAATCTTTAAATAATGTTGTATAATGTTCATACTTTGTAACAATAGTCAAATATTCAGCTATTAAATTATTTGAACACATCTAATTATTTGAAAGTGCTACGCAATGAAGTTGATGGTGTAATCTATTGCGACATGGGCATCATAAATATTATGTTATCACCATTATATAATTTTGGAATGCCGCAGATTTCAACATGTAATATTGACGAAGTCAAACGATGAGAATAATTATTACGTAATCCAAATCTATTAAATGTTCATACCAGTCGAGCAGTAATGGAATTATTAATCTCAACATAACAGTCAACGCGAACCGAACCAGTGTATGTTATATAACATTGTGTATGTTAAATTACTAATAAAACAGGTAAAATTTTAACAGATTTCAAACTAAACATTATAAAACAAATCATACAAATCAAAGTTCTAAACTAGTAGTGCACGGCATTGAACCTTAAAGCAATTTCCGTACCCCGTTTAAATTTATAGAAGCTTTATTTTTTTTTTCAATGTTGAATGTTTTTCTTTCAATGCAATCGCGTATGATGTGCATAAATTATCAGATATTTTATAGAGATTTCAATAGTGAGTACAAATGTTGCTTACATTTCTGTGGGATCCGTAGAAAAATTTGTAATATTAATATCATCGCAGTGTAACAAATATTACAAATTATAGTACGGAATCCATAGAAATGTAAACAGAATTTGTTCTTATTATTGTGATACTGAAATATCAGACTATTTGATGTACATATGTCTAATGATCATTTTTGACCGCCAAATGGTATTTTTAATTTTCCGTTGGATAAGTTATAGTAATTGCAAAAAAATCGCAAATGAAAATTGTTACAAAACTTTACGTTTTAAAGGTTTCTGAAAATTTTGGCATATCTTAGAAAAATAGATGTATGTGTGGGTGTGTGTTCGGAAAAAGTTTTCGTCGAATTTTGACAATGGCAGGTCTAGTCGTTTCAGAGATACGGAGCAAAAGGTGCCAAAATTGGTAACTCAGAGAACGGAGCGTCCGATTTCAAACAACATTTTATTTGCATCAACAAAATGAAGTACAGTTTAAATTTTTGTGAAGGCAGGTCTATCCAGAGATCTAATAATAAAGTAAAACTAGCTGTAAGTGGAATTCTGTCTTAAGGCAATTAGAGCATCGTGCCTTCAGGCAAATTGCTGAAACTTCCCGTACCGTAATGCAAAATTCGAGTAATTAAAACTAATCAATAATGATTAATAAAAGTTGATCAATTATTTGAAACTTAATAGAATTTCGAACCGTGTTGATGTTGAACCATATTCGAAACCATATTCGAACCATCATGTGCAAAAACATACCGTGTTGAAATAAAAACGTAATTTCTGAAATATATTATAATTAATTAATAATATTATATATATATATATATTATATTAATTATTAATATATAAAAATTAAATAATGCAATAATAAAATAATTCAAAAATATAACATTAGCATTTCCCAATAAATTAATTTCAACAAATGAGACTGATTATATTTTAATTAAAATGTGACTATAAATAATTAATTATTTTTTATTCGTCAAATTTCACTTAAAATTAAAAATGTTTACTTAAAATGATATAATTTTCATGAAGTACAAAGAAAATGGAAAATAAATAGAATTATATATACTGCGGAATATTGAATACTATTCATATTCATACTGAAATTTTATTTTATTTATATTTTTTATATTTATCTGAATTGAGACAGTATTGTTCAGTGAGTAAAATAGTATCGTCAGCAGATTAAATAAAAACATTCTTGCCAATTGAACTTTTAAAGTGGAAAGAAATTTCGAACATAATCATATTTTTTTTAAATAATATATGAAGGCGCATTGAAATATTGGATATATATATACCACTTATTACTGGCCTAACTAATATTGCCCTTTAATAAATAAATAAATATCAATGAAACTTGAAAGTATGGCACATGTTGTATACTCTTGGTTTATTAATCAGCGATATTTCGGATTTAATTTATTTAGTTACACTTGAAAATATATCAAACTAGCAAACCCGACGAACTCCGTTTCGCCACAATTTTTTGTGTCAATCACAAGGAAGAATGTGATTTTATTATACAACAGTAATGAATTTCTTTCGATTACAAAAATAAAGTGTTTTTTAGTTGAAATTCTCAAAGTAAATAAAATTGAATCAGCAAATTATCCGATTTATTGAAGTGCTCTTTGGTAAACCACATTTTTTGTTTTTTGGTCTGACGTTAACACAAACAAAGCGGATGGATTTCCAACTCGTGAACAGGCAACGTATAACTGCCCATGTAAAAAACAATGATTTTCTAAATAATCTATTTAAAATTTATCCCGCAAACACTAAGCGATTGGCCTTGTTATTGCAAACGCACTGCGAACTGGAAATTGCAATCGTTTGAAGTCAAACGGAAGACCAGTCGGAATCATTGGTATGTCACCAAATCGCCAGCAATTTTTGATTGAATGGTGAAATTCAGTGCGTGTACATCATTATTCTTTGCGTCAAGAATTGCTCGTTGACTTGACCAAGAAAAATTCTGATAATTCTCACTAATGTAATTACTCGAATTTTTAATTACGGTGCGTGAAGTTCCAGTAGCTTGCATTAAGGCACGATGCCATGCACAACTAATTTTCTTAGCTATAAACCTTGCGGAGCCCGAGGCTTTTCCAACGAATGCAAAATTGGCAAAATCGGTTTGTGCGTTCTGGAGTTATATCGTCAGGAAGGAAAACCCGACTATATATATATATATATATATATATATATATATATATGTGTGTGTGTGTGTGTGTAGACAATCTATTTGAAATTATTTTAAACAATTGTTGATTATTTTCATTACTCGAATTTTTAATTACGGTGCAAGCAATTTGCATTAGGGCACAATACCATGCACCACTGATTTTCTTAGCTATAAACCTTGCGGAGCTCGAGACCTTTTCAACGAATGCAAAATTGACGAAATCGGTTGATGCGTTCTGGAGTTATTTCGTCAGGGAGAAAAACCCGACTTATTTTTATATATATAGAAGAAGAAGATAAACTATTTGAAATTATTTAAAACAGTTATTGATTATTTTTATTACTCGAATTTTTAATTACGGTGCGTGAAGTTCCAGCAATTTCCATTAGCGCACGATGCCATGCTCCACTAATTTTCTTAACTATAAACCTTGCGGAGCCCGAGACCCTTCCAACGAATGCAAAATTGTCTAAATCGGTTTGTGCGTTCTGGAGTTATTTCGTCAGGGAGAAAAACCCGACTTATTTTTATATATATAGAAGATAATCTATTTGAAATTATTTAAAACAATTATTGATTATTTTTATTACTCGAATTTTTAATTACGGTGCGTGAAGTTCCAGTAGCTTTCATTGAGGTACGATGCCATGCACAACTAATTTTCTTAGCTATAAACCTTGCGGAGCCCGAGACCTTTCCAATGAATGCAAAATTGTCGAAATCGGTTCGTTCTGGAGTTATTTCTCCAGGAAGGAAAACCCGACTTATTTTTACATATATAGAAGATAATCTATTTGAAATTATTTAAAACAATTGTTGATTATTTTCTTAGCTATAAACCTTGCGGAGCCCGGGACCTTTCCAACGAATGCAAAATTGTCGAAATCGGTTCGTGCGTTCTGGAGTTATTTCAAGAAGGAAAACCCGACTTATTTTTATATATATAGAAGATTACACGAATGATTATTGAAATAAATTTTTAAAATTTTGTAATTTTAATCAAGCTAAAATATAAACTATAAAAATAATGAAATGATTAAATTAATTTTTATAATAAAATATTTTACACTAAATAATACGTCACATCGTCATTTTTATTTCGAAGATTAATTAAATATCGGTAAGTTTATTTTGCATATTATTATTTTTATATATTTATTTGAAATGATATATTAAATATTTTTTGCCATTGCCATCACTGATGAATTTTAATTCGACCAACTAAGTTATTAACGGTTTAGTTATTGAGTTTCTATAGAAGTCTATAGAATAACCAGATTAAATGCATTTTATATGAATTTCGGACAAGGCATCAGGTAATAAAAGGATTAGTGCATTGAATGCAATGTTAATCCCTTTTTCAAAAAATTGGTCTGAACACTATTATTGCATCTAATAATGCACATTAAATAATATTAATGAATACCGTACTTTATTCATCGCCTAAAGTTATATTTATGTGCGTTTACGTTCATTAGTGAGTAAATATTTTAAAAAAAATGGAAACTGAAAACTGGATTTTTTTTTTCAAATGTTTTAAAATTCATAAAATTTATTTAAATATTTCGAAAAATGTTAGAATATTTATTTTTTTTCAAATTTTTAAATTTATTAAAAAAAAATTCACTTTGGAAATATGGTGAAAAAACAAAAGTTTGTCATTATAGAAAAAGCGAAAATAAATTTTGAAAAATAAATACAGTAAATATCATTAATTTTAACTGTAAATAGTGCATAAGCTATTGCATAAGTGATTGGACATTTATCGAATGTTTCCCAATGGGGAAAATAATACCAAAAGCCATCAATCTAATGAAACGTCAATAATGGACTGGGAAAAAATGGATTTAGAAATTCGCCAAGTTAAGTCAAGGAAGGTAACAAAAAATAAGAGACCAATTACCGAATCACTTCCACAAGCTTCTTCCGAACCTGTAATCAATTTAGAAAATCAATCTGATTTGAATGAAAACACCAGTAAGGATTCAGACTGGATTCAAATAAAAAATAAAAAACTCAAACGCACCCAAAACGATGATCCACAACCGATAAAAACGACAACCTCAGACTATTGGCTAAACCCAACACCAACAAGAAACTTTTATGAAGTTTTAGCCAGTCCTGATACTGAAGAAGTGACCGAAACGAAAACTGTGCACAATAGACCGCCGCCTATATTTATACACGATGTACGAGACATAAAACCATTATCAGTACTTTTGGAAAGCGAAGCAAAAAATTTGTATAAATTGAAAGTTATTGATGATACAAAAGTGAGAATAAATCTTGACAACCCATAACTATATAATAAAATTATTAAATTATTGAAAGAAAGAGACACACAAATGCATTCTTTTCAAGATAAAAGAAATCGGACTTTTAAAATTGTTGTCAAAAATTTGCATCACAGTACCGATGTCAATATTCTACAAGAGGAAATTCAGGCTCTAGGCCACAAGGTAGTTCGCATCGCAAACCTCAAGAACAGGCTTACAAAACATCCATTAAATATGTTCATTGTTGAGCTGGAACAACAACCAAATAATAAAGATTTTTACAAAATCGAATTTTTGTACAAAACCAAAGTAGCGATCGAGGCTAAGCGATATACTAAGGAAATCGTCCAGTGCACACGCTGTCAAAGACACGGCCATACGCGGAACTATTGTCACATGACCCCGAGGTGTGTGAAGTGCGCACAAAATCACCTGACAGAGAAGTGTTTATGGGAAGACAAGATCAATGACCAAGTGAAGTGTGTTCTATGTGGTCTTAACCATCCTGCCAACTACAAGGGATGCAAAATCTATAAGGAACAATTTGAGAAAAAATTTCCATCACCAAGACAGAGAACAACACCAATTCATAGATCAACCTCAAGTGTTAAACCAGGTACCTCATACTCATATGTAACACGTAAAAATACTGTACTGCCTGAATATCAGGACATTCCATCAACTACTAATCAGAGTTCGACAAACATTAATAATATCAATGATCTGTCAGAATTGAAAGAAATGATAAAAACACTTACTGAACAAATGAGCACTATGCTTAATTTACTCACTACCATTCTAGCAAACAAATCATGTATTTCAAATTAACAATCTGTTTATGGAATGCAAATGGCTTGTGTAACCACACTCAAGACCTTAAATATTTTTTAACAATCAACGATATAGATATCATGCTTATATCGGAATCACATTTCACTAACAATAGTTCCGTACGTATACCAAATTATATAGTGTATAATACTCCGCACCCAAGTGAAAGACCTCATGAAGGAACTGCGGTTATTATAAAAGCTAACATAAATCATCATGAGGCTGAACCATTCCAGAAGGACTTTCTTCAAGCAACATCAATTTCAGTTACTATACCTTCGCATAACCAGCTAGTATTATCAGCCATTTACTGTCCGCCTAAACACTGGATTACCGAAGATCAGTTTATAAATTTTTTTAATACGCTGGGCAGTTCATTTATAGCGGGAGGAGATTATAATGCTAAGCACACATTCTGGGGTTCTAGACTGATCATTCCTAGGGGTCGAGAACTTTATAAATCGATGGAAAAAAACAATCTTAAGCCAATATCCACCGGCAAGCCTACTTATTGGCCAACAGATCTTAACAAAATTCCCGATCTAATAGATTTTTTCATAACTAAAGGCGTTAACAATAATTGTTTAGATATCAAATCAAATTTAGATTTAAATTCTGATCATTCGCCGATTATTCTGCAATATTCTACAACTATAGAAGTAAATCAAAATTCATATTTTCTCACAAATAGATTTACTAATTGGTCATTATTCCAAGAGATAATTGATGAAAAAATTTCTTGCAACATACCTCTTAAAAATCAACAGGATTTAAACTTGGCGATAACAAACTTCACAATTCTACTATCATCAGCAGCTCAAAAATCTACTATACATTCAAATGCATGTAGCAAACCTAATTATCCTATTAACATTAAAAAAATTATAGCTCAAAAACGCAAATTGCGAAAAATATGGCAAACCACAAGATCACCGACCGATAAAAACAAATTTAACTGTGCCTGCAGGAGTCTTAAGACTTTATTATATGAATATAAGAATGAATGCCTTAAAAATTATTTAACTAATCTTTCATCCACTAAAGACACGAATTATTCTCTTTGGAAGGCAACGAAGAGATTAAAAAGGCCGATAGTACATATACCTCCAGTGCGTAAACTTGATGGTTCCTGGGCAAGAAGTTCAGAAGAAAAATCGGAAGAATTTTCAGAACACTTGAAAAATACATTACAGCCTCATCCCCGCAGTTGCAACGTAAATGATGAAGATTTTATTCATAATTGTTTACAGTATGAATCTACACCAGGCCAAATAGTAAAACGCATAACGGTGACCGAATTGAAAAATTATGTCAAGGCTGCAAATCCTAATAAATCTCCTGGACCAGATAAAATTACGATAAAAATGATAAAAGAACTGCCAGAAAAGGGATTTAGATTATTAACAATAATATTCAATTCAATTCTTAGATTAAGAGTGTTCCCTCAAGCTTGGAAAATAGCTAAAATAATTCTTATACCTAAACCTGGGAAAGATCCTCATTTATTGTCTTCCTATAGACCAATAAGCCTACTTCCTTGTGTTTCGAAGATATTTGAAAAATTATTACTCCAACGCATTAAGTCAGAATTGTTGAATCAAAACCTAATTCCAAATCACCAATTCGGCTTTAGAGAACAACACTCAACCATAGAACAGGTACATCGCCTAGTAAATATAATTAACGAATCGTTCCATGCAAAAAAATATTGTTCGGCTGTGTTTTTAGACGTTGCGCAAGCATTTGACAAAGTATGGCACACTGGTTTGTTGTACAAACTAAAACTCTGTTTATCAGAACCGATATTTTCAATAATAAAATCGTTCCTTGAAAATAGGGAATTTTTCGTCAACATTAACAACGAGGAGTCGACCAGAAGAAAGATCCTTTCTGGGGTGCCCCAGGAAAGCGTCCTCCAACTCTATTTCTTATATACACAGCGGATTTTCCTTTATACTCCGGAACAAGCGTGTCGACATTTGCTGACGATACATGTATCATTGCCTCCAATAAAGATCCCGCAATAGCTTCGCAACTATTACAAGAACATTTAGATATTGCTACAAAATGGCTTTCTTTATGGAGAATTATGACAAACGGCTCAAAATCTACGCATATCACTTTCACGCTGCGTACTGGTATGTGCCCTACAATTAAGTTAAATGGACAGGAAATCCCAGTAAAAGATAGCGTAAAATATCTCGGAATACACCTAGACACAAAATTGAACTGGAGAGTTCACATTAACAAGAAAAAACAGCAGATTGATGAACTATTCAAAAAACATTACTGGCTACTAAATAAACGTTCCAAACTATCGACGAATAACAAGTTGATTATTTATAAATGTATTTTTAAACCAGTGTGGTCTTATGGGATTCAACTATGGGGCACCGCCAAAAAAACCAATCTACAGATTATGCAGCGAGTGCAGAACAAGATCATAAGGCAGGCACTGAATGCACCTAGGTACGTTCCCAACTGGCTGATTCACCAGGACAGCAACATAATGACAGTAAATGAAGAAATTCAACAAAAAACAAACAACTACAAAAAAAGAATAGACGAGCACCCAAATTACTTGTCCAACAAAGTATATTCTGAAGCGCGCCCAACAAGACTAAAACGAAAAATTCCAAACGATCTTATAAATTTGTAAATTATTATTATTATTATTATTATTATTGTTATTATTATTGTTATTATTATTATTATTATTGTTATTATTATTATTATTATTATTACTATTATTATTTTTATTATTATTATTATTATTATTATTATTATTAATATTATCTTACTATTTCTATTATTGTTATTTTGTTATATTTTATTATTTTTCTAGTATTATTTTATTATTCTGAAATTTTATTTATATTATTTATTAATCTTATTTTTATTATTATTTGCTTATATTTTACATTAAATCATATTACGGATATTATTTTTATGTAAATTTTATCCTTTGCTCTTTTATTTATTTAAATTTACATTATTATTTATCAATATTACTTGATGTTAATAAATTAGCAGTTGTAATAATTATTGAAATTAAAAAAAAAAAAAAAAAAAAACTTTGGAAATATGTTTTGTTTTTTTTTTTAAATAAAAAATTTGAAAACATGAAATCATTTTTTTTACAAAACCTGCCTTCCCCAAAAACTAATAATTTCTTCCCATCGCCAACAAAAGCAAAATGTTAATTTGTTTATTCTCATCATCCGATTAGAATAATTCGCTTACTCAAAACGGCATGATCATTTTTTGCACCCTCTCCTCCAACAAACTCGTATTAAAATGACAGCGCAACCGCGAGTCGTACCTGTTCTAGAGACAAAATATCAATACGCGATAGCGCGCGTAGCATTACAATGATATAATATTTTTATTCATTATTAAAATATATATAAAATATCTGATACTCTGATGTGCATATGTCTAATGTTCATTGACCGCCAAATGGCTCATTTTTTTACTTTTTCCTTCATATCTCCGAAGTCGTTGCACCTGCCTTTTCAAAAATTTAAACAGTTCTTCATTTGGTCAATATAAATAAAATGTTTTTTGAATTATTCAATTCGGACGCTCCGTTCTCTAAAAAAAACTGAGTTACCGTTTTTGGCACTTTTTGCCCCATATCTTTGGAACGGCTAATCAGCAAGTCTCCTTATCAATACACATCTAATGTTTTTTGAATTATTCAAATCGCTTCATCCGTGTTCCCGTAATCGTCGACAAAAATTTGTATCCGAACACACACACATACACGCACATACACACACACGCGCATACATCCATTTTTTCTAAGGTATGCCAAAATGTTCAGAAGGTTTTGAAACGTAAAGATATATAAAAATTTTCATTTTCGATTTTTTTGCGATTACTATAACTTGCCCTACGGGAAGTTAAAAACATGACTTTTGGCAGTCATAAAAGATCATTGGACATATGCAATCAAATTTTCAGATATTTTATGGAGATTTTATTAATACGTATAAATTCTGTTTACATTTCCATAGGTTGCGTAAAATATTTTATCCGTTAGACTGCGATGCGGCGCTTACGCGTTTCGATATTTCGTCTCAGTGCAGCTAAAGCAGTGCGATTGCTTTGAAAAAAGTTCAAAATTCCCAAAATATTTCAAAATATAAAAAAAATCTTTTTTTCTAAAATAGTAATTGTTTTCTATAATCAAATAGTAATCTAATTTTTTCAAAGTTCAAAAAAAAAATTCAATTTAAAAAAAAAAAAAAAAAAAAATTGATACGGCTGATACGGTTCCAGCAATTTGCCTTAAGACACGATGTCATTCACCACTAGCTATCTTTTTTGATCGAATTTCCAAAACCGCTCGATCTGTATTTCCAAAAATTCAACTTGATTTTCATTGTGTCAATATAAGTAATATGTTTTTTGAATCATGCAAATCGGACACTCCGTTCTCTCAAAACTGCCATTTATGACACTTTTTACACCGTATTTTCAAAACGGATAGACGTGTCTTCGCCAGAAACCAATTAGCAAGTCTCCGCATCAATAGCAATCGAATGTATTTTGAATCATTTAAATCGTTCCCTGAAAATTACCATTCTTATCACCTTTTACACCTTATCTTCGAAACGGCATCAATAGCAATCGAATGTTTTTTCAATCGTACAAATCGGTTGATCCGTGCTCGCATAAGCGTTGACGTAAAATTGTATCTAAACATACATATATACATACTAAATATACAAACAATATATATATATATATTTTCTAAGGTATGCCAAAATGTTCAGAAGGCTTTGAAACGTAAAGATAAAACAAAATTTACTTACGATTTTATGCGATTGCTATAACTTACCCTACGGTAAGTTAATTAATAAAATTAATTTATTTTTATTGCATTTGAATTTAGTTTAATTTTGGAGAAATTTGTTCTAATTCAAGATAGTTCAAACTACCAAACCTCGTAATTTCTAGTCATTATGAGGCAATTAAGATCAAATTTGGAAAAAGTATGTGAGCAGTTTTTTTAACTTTGCCCGACGTTTTCTCAAAAACGGCTGGACCGATTTCAACAATTTAAAAGTCATTCGATGCAACGCGCGATTATCGGCCGAACCGTTTCTTTGTAATTGAGAGAAAAATGTAAACCTTTCCATCCACGTTTTGGCTCACAATTATGAATCGATTTTGAAAATTTAAATACAATTTCAAATATATTGGTTGGGAATCGCTTTGATTAGTTTTTGCTAAAGATCGAGCGGGCCGTTTCTGCGTAATTATATGATGACAAAAAATGTTGAAAGTTGGATAAAATTTTGTATAACGATAGATTTGGTTGTCTAAAATAACATACAAAAACATTATAGGCCTGCGATAAGCAGTTAAATTATTTAATCTAATCTAATCACAATCTGTGCCGAAGTATAAGTACGTTGTTTAGTGTTTCGTAGGCAGCTACTGATTACAGTAGATCCATTCTTATATAAGATACATTTTCAAAAACAATATGGGTAAAATGAAATATTTTAAAGAAATTGATTTATTTTATTCAAATGCTGATATTGAAGATCGTATGAATTATTGTTTAGTGAAAGGCAAAATTTTATTTTTGTTATGAATTGTGAATAATTTATCTAAATATCCGAAATTCAATTCTTATTGATTAACTTGCTTTTAGGTAAAATGCTTCAACTAGTTTTGTTTATTTATAACAAAATTGCCATCTTTCAAAATTAAGTTTCATTTCTCATATCGCAAATTATAAATATTTATTTTTATTCATTCCGGTTTTATTTTTGTTTATTTACCTTTGGCTTCTTTAACTTTATCATCACTCTTTGTTTCATCTTTACCTAATATTGTTTTTATAAAACTTATTTCTGATGAGCATCTATTAATGCTGTAGATTTTTCTCTCATTCTGCTATTTGTATTAGTTCTTTTTTGTACTACCTCTGCCATTTGGTACCATTATACCAAAGTGGTCTAATTTCGATGGCAAAAAAGTTGTTTGTAACTTGCAACAACTCGGAGCCGATTCGTTTACAATTTCGATTTGATTTATAATTTCCGTAGTTCAGGGAAAAGACAATTATATACATCAAAACATAAGGCATATTGTAAAGTATTACAACTGGCCCCATTTTTGTTACGACTAACCCTATTCATGAGTCAAAATGACTAGGTCCGCAAATCTAGTGTTAAATAATATTAATTGTGTTATATGATTGTGCTAAAACTCAACGCGTTGTGCGACTATATAATCTAGCCTAGATAAATATTCCTTCTTTAGATGGTAGATCCAAATTTTTTACAAAACAATAAAAAAAATGTGTGCAAAGAATTAGGAATCAGTTCCACACATGTGTAAAATCTTGGTAAAAATATTTTTTTAAATCATTTCTCAATTTCAATCAGTTCACAGATGACCAATATATTGCACATTTTCTATTCGTGATTTTTTTAATTAGTACTTTGTGAATCATGGTATTAATTACATGCTTACGGTTTATATGCGTACGGTTTATACCTGATACCATGGATTAATAAATTTTCTGTTTTAACACTAAGAATAACTAATTGTAAGTATTTTTTACTCTATAATTTTTCCCACTTCAATTGTTTTAGTTTTTAAATTTTATTTTTAGTTTTCACTGCTTGCTAGGATCATAACCTAGATAAGATTCAATACATATTGTTAATTACTTTTTTCATTAATATTTAATTGTATAATATAATTCTACTTGTATAAGTAAAGTAAATAACAAATATATAAAATCAGCAAAACATTTTGTAAATAATCGTTTTTTACATAACAATCATATCAAAAGCTTATTTAATTACCTTGGAAAGCTGCCTCAAAAAACTGTGGCGGTTCAGCAGGTAATGCTTTAATCCACTCCGCAACAAAAACAAGACACATGATCACTATATATATCTGTATATTCGACATGGTCAACAATAATAATAAGACACTATTTCTAGCTACAGTACTAATTACTTATAACTGTTAGACAGGACTATAACAAACATGAGCCAAAATCACTGAACAATATATTGGCCAAAGCTCACATTTATTAGCAAGATAAATTTATTTAAGCGGCACTTGATATCATAATTAGATATGCACGATCTTGTCTATAAGTAACCTCAACTAAACAGTAAAGCACACTTTTTAAGTCAGAAGCAAAATTTGCTCGAAAAATAATCATGGCCGACAGCCGCGATTCGGACTTGCACGAACTGAAATTCAATGTGTGTACGGAGTCATTGCGCATGATCTGGCAGGATCGACAATTCATCGAACACTGTGCTTTGTTGATAGTAACCTCTTGAAGCTAAGGACAATTATATACACACACCTAACATATTGCTAATACAAGGCGATTTAATAAGCGTGGCGCAGATTTTTCTTGCCTTACCTTAAACATTCGAGGAATGAAAATAATCAATAATTGCTTTGATTAATGCCAAACAGATTATTTATTATAAATACATACTGTAAACTTACATCTGCTTTTTAAATTGGGCGACGAACGTATTCCACAAACTACTTTGTGTATGTTTATAAGAAACTTATTAACTCTTTTTTAAATTTGATTTTTTTGATAATTTAGATTTTTTTAAATTTTTTTAAATTTTGATTTTTTTTTGAAAATATTTGATTTTTTTGAAAATTTCGAAATATTCTCAAATTTTTATAAAAATCGTTTTTTAACTTCTCCAAAGAGAAGTTTATGTTTTCATAAAAAATCCAATTCGCTAATTTTATGTTTTCTCGACGTTTCAAGCCATTCTGAATCGAATGAGACCAAATTTGGAAAAAGTATGTGTGTGTGTGAACAGATTTTTTGTCGTAGATCGACGTTTTTTCAAAAGTGGCCGGACCGATTTCAAAAATTTAAAAGCGATTCGATGTATCTTGATGAAGACTATTGTTTGTCAGTTTTGTGCGACGATCGGCCAAGCTGTTTCTTTATAAAAAGCAGAAAACTGAGAAAATTTTTGACCACGTTTTAGCACGCAATTCTGAATTGATTTCGAAGATTCAAAAACCGTTCGAAAGATATTGGTTGGGAATCGTGCTGATTAGTATTTAGTAAAGATCGGCCGGGCCGTTTTCTTGTAATAAAGTTTAAAAAAATCGACGATTTTTATGATTTTTTTTGACGGAAGATACCATAGTCTTGTAGATCAATTAGACCTTTGATCGACGTTTTCTCGAAAACGCCTGAACAGATTTCAGAAATTTAAAAGCCATTTGATGTATCTCAATGAGGACTATCGTTTGTCAGTTTTGTGAGAAATCAAAAACTGTTCAAAAGATATTAGTTGGGAATGATACTGATTAGTTTTAGGTGTAAATCTACCGAGCCGTTTTTTTGTAATTAACTGTTGAAAAAAAAATTAAGCCGATTTTGATGGAACTTTTTTTGATGATATATATATTATGAAATATTACGGCCTTACGACAAGTAGTTTAATTTTAAAAATTCATCCAAGTTTGAAAAAATGTGTAGTTTTTTTGACGTTTGTTAAAATTAAAATTAGGGCGAAACTACCGCCTTATCAGCCGTATCAAAAATACGGGGCCCCCGGGCCAGGGGGGCCCCAACGAGCACAATCAGAAAGCAAACATTTTTTTTTAAATTGAATAATTTTAACGTAGTTTGCATTTTCTTTTGTTATCGAGAAGTATTAAATTTGAACATGTAAGCTAACGCTTTAAGAGAATTTATTTCTGCTGCAATATTTTTGCAAGCTCTAGCAATCAATTCAATTTGTGAAGCTTTTGCTCATCCGATAAGTTAATATTCTTGCACAAATATGAACAAATCTGTAAAACTAATCCAGTTTATAAATTCTTGATAGAAAATTGGGATTTGGAATTTTTATAAATATATTTATAACATTTTAATAGATATATTTTGAAAAAATATGATCAACAAAATCATTTTTAGATTTCTTTCTTCACTGTTTCAAATTATTAGTTTCATTTCTGAAACTCTACAACATGCCAGTAATGACTTACAAAAAACTAGTATTTCATTAAGTAATGATTTGAGAATTAAGATATAAAAATTTATTGAATTGGTTTGTTAAATAGGTCCAAATAATTTGCAAAAAAGATGGATTGCAATAACTATTTTAATAAACAAAAGACAAAAGATAATAAAGCGTTATTATGATGAGTTATCACAAGATGAGGGAATTTTAGACCCGAAATTATATTTTAATATATACTATTGCTGTTTGTATATATCAATTTCACAAATCAAACAAAGACTTCCAAACCTTTGCGACTTAAGTAGTAAGTAACATTTGCCTTTTTGAAATCGAGAATTAATAAACATTTCCGAAAAACTGTCGACTGAATTACTGTAAAGAGATACTGTTAAGGTATCTCATATGATCATGACCAATTGATGGTTCAAGAAATAGATTTGATTTACAAAAATCTAAGAAATTTATTTTATTAAGATACAATGATGAATGCAATAGGCTTGCATCAGTTTGCATAGCTTTGGCCCTTGCAGTTACAATAGCAACTGCTTTAAAATGATATTTTTAAAATTAAAACTGATTAATAATTACGTAAAAATTTTAGGACAGAAACGTCTACCAGACATGTATGTTTCTAGAGACAGAAACCATATAAAATTTAAAGTCACTAAATAATTCAGTTTTTCAAAAAAAGCAAGGAGAGTGAATAAATATCTGGAATCATTTGTAAAAAGTTCAGAAAATTAGAGAGAATTAGATATATAAATAATTAAAATGATAAAAAAATATTCTTTTAATTTTATGTATTTTTATATTTTATAAAAAAAATTTCTTCATGAGGGGCCCCCCAAACAAATTTTGATACAGGGCGTGTGAATGTGTTCAACCGACTTGAATCATTAAAAAAACATTCAATTTGTATTGATAAGGAGACGTGCTAAATAGTTTTTGGCGTGGGCTAGCCCTTTCGAAAGGTATCGATACGGGGCAAAAAGTGCCAAAAACGGTAACTCAGTTTTTAAGAGAAAGGCACATCCGATTTTAATAATTCAAAAAATAGTTTACTTGTATTGACAAGATGAAGAACTGATTAAATTTTTGGTAAGGCAGGTCCAGCGGTTATAGACTCTCAATAAAAATAAGTTAAAAAATGCCATTTGGTGGTCAAAAATGTTTATTGGACATATGCACATGAAATTATCAGATATTTCATATAGATTTTAATAATATGTTTCAATTTTGTTTACATTTCTATGGGTTCTTCAATAATTCATCTCTATGCAGCAAAATGAGAAGTGCGTTTGCTTTGAAGAAGAGTTCAAAATTTCCAGAATATTTCAAAATGAAAAAAAAAAATTTTTCAAAAGTTTTTTCCAAAAAGTTAATTTTTTTCAAAAATATAAAACGTCTCAGAAATCTATTTTTTTTTTCAAAGTTAAAAAAAAATTATCTCATTTAAAAATAATAATTTTTGGTACGGGAAGTTCCAGCAATCTGCCTTGAGGCACGATGCCATACACCAATAGTTATATGCATTCTATATATATGGGAACTATGGGCTATATGTAACGGGGATAACTAATAACAGGGGTTTTGATAAGATATTAACTTTTTTTATATTGATTAGACATGTAAACCGCCCTGCATAATATTGTCATATATGACTATAGCTACTGACCCGCAAGCCGACGCAGTAAACAGAAGTGTGCAGGTTCGTCATTTTACACAGGTAAAATAAAATTGTTTTCTTTATTATTATCAACTTACTTTAAATTTTATATATCTATCTTATTAACTTCCCGGAGGAGAAGTTTATGTTTTCATCAAAAAATCCGATTCGCTAATTTTATGTTTTCTCGACGTTTCAAGCCATTCTAAATCGAATGGAACCAAATTTGGAAAAAGTATGTGTGTGTGTATGTGAACAGATTTTTTGCCGTAAATCGACGTTTTCTCAAAAACGGCTAGACCGATTTCAAAAATTTAAAAGCCATTCGATGTATCTCTATGAGGGCTAGCGTTTATCAATTTTGCGCGACGATCAGCCAAGCCGTTATAAAAACAATAATAAAAAAAGAACAGAGCTTCAATATTTCTCCAAAAAAGTTTATCAATTTGATAATTTCTATTTTAAACAAGATATAATAATAAAATATCAATGTTGCGCCCTTGAATAATAAGTTTGATTAGAAAACGAACAACGTTCTATTTCATAGAAAATTATCAGCCAATTTATAAAAACAGATCGGGATTAATCTTTAAGATAAATTGCCAATTTTTCGGGTTTAAAATTTTGACATTCTGAAAAATTTGCCGCCGCTCAAATTGTGCCGCCCTAAACCCGGGCTTCACGGGCCTATGGGTTATTTTAGCACTGATTATTTCCTTGTATACAATTTTTTAACTTCCCGTAGAGTAGTTATAGTAATGGGACAAAAATCGAAAATGAAAATTTTTGCATTTCTCGACGTTTTGAAGGTTTCTGAACATTTTGCTATACCTCAGGCAGCAAAGGGTATGGGCGCATTGCCATACAGAATCGGCTCCACCCTGGTATTTAAATAATTTATACGCCATTTTATAGGTCTAAATGATAAAAACAGATATACCAATTTTCAACTTTGTGCCTCATCTTATGGCCGAGATATCATTGAAAATATGTCAAAGTGGCCCCTTCTTTCAAACTCACTTTTTCGCGTAACCATAAAAGATATCGAAAATATTTTTAAGTGATTCTATTCACATTGACTCAGACCTCATTATGTAGAGCAATCGATGCCAAAAAATTGTTTATTATTAGCTGAAAAAGACAAAATAATTTTTCAATTGGTGTTTTCGTGCAGTGCGTTTCGTTTAGTTGGGCCACTTTCTAATTAGCGTTATACGTTAAATTAGTACGTTATAAAGCCTAATGTTTTTTCTTTAAGTACTGCAAATATTGTCCAAATCAATTTGGTGGAACACCTTGGAAAATTGAAATTACCGGAGTCGGTACACCCGCGCGTAACGCTAATAGTACCCTGCAATTGCATAAGAGTTCGTTCGAACGCAAAGCAGTGCGCGATGCGCCCGAAACGATTCTTAAGAAATTCTGAATACGAAATTATTTATTTTATAGTTATATGTATGCATATTAAGTAATATTATAATGAAACATTGTAGTTTCAACAAATCCAAGAAACTTTTTTTTTAATGATAGTTGAGAAGCAAAACCATCGTCAATTGATTATATAATGGGAAATTTGCCTAGTAGTAGAGTTAATCAAGATTTTCCAATTAACAATGTCGGCCTTGATTATGCTGGACCGTTTATTATCAAAGATCGAATAACAGGCAGTGCCAAATTTATTAAGGTTTATATTTGTATATTTATTTGCATGTGCACCAAGGCTATTTATTTGGATCTGGTTTGCGATTTATTGACAGAATCTTTTTTACAAACATTAAAACGATTCATTGCTAGTAATATATTAACTTCCCGTAGGGCAAGTTATTGTAATCGTCCAAAAATCGAAATTGAAAATTTTTATATTTCTCGACGTTTTGAAGATTTCTGAACATTTTGACATACCTCAGAAAAAATGGATGTGTGTGTGTGTATGTATGTATGGATACAATTTTTCGTCCACGTTTTCGGGCGCACGGATCAACCGATTCGAATGGTTCAAAAAACATTCGATTCCTATTGATAGAGAGATGTGCTAATTAGTTTTTGGAAAAGGCAGGTCCAGCCGTTTCTGAGATATGGAGCAAAGAGTGCAGAAAATAATAATTGAGTTTTTGAGAGATTGGAGCATCCGATTTGAATGATCCAAAAAACATTCAATTCGTATTGACAGGGAGAAGTGGTGATTAGTTCTTGGCAAAGGCAGGTCCAGCGGTTTCGGAGACACAGAGCTAAATGTGCAAAAAATGGCAGTTTTTGAGAGAACTAAGCGTCTGATTTTAATGATTCAGAGAACTTTCTGCTTGTTTTAACAAAATAATTGATTTAAAAAAAATAATTTTTGTTCAAAATTTTTTTTTCAATTTTTTTTTTCAATTTTTTTTGTGATTATGCAGCGGTATTAGCTCACTTTTTATGTATTTTTTAATTGCTATAAACACTCTCTCACCCCTCTCACTTCTATATATGTTGAATGTATTATCAATAATTTCTCCGACTGCGATACAAGATTTAAGCCAAGATTTGGTAACACATAAAATATCATATAAACTGCTCGAAGTTGTTGTAAGAAATGTAGTTAACTTTGTTCTGGGTCCTCTGAGTTTTGGTAGTATACCGATAAATGCCTATTGTGTTTTTGTTCAATTTGTCTACGAAATGTGTGTACCTTGTACATTTAAATTCTTACTTTCATCACTTACTTATAATTTATCTTTGACAATCTTGTATATAATGCTATAGAACTTTAATATAGCTATAGTCAATAAATTTGATATATTTTTTATGTTGGGAGTTTCTAATTTAATATATTGTCATAATCATTACGACTCCCACATTGGTGACTCACGACGATGGAGATGAAGATAAAGGAGTTTTATTTTTCGAGGATTTAAGAAAAATTGAATTTGACGCAGCACCATAGTCACCGGTCTTCAGAGACGACCTATAAGGTTGTGAACTTACGACTTACGAATCATTACGACTCCCACATAGCTATAAACGAATATAAGAAAAAAAATTCTGATCTCCAAATGTTACTTACATTTTGGTACAAAAAATTTGAATGTAGCACTATAATTTAGCCCATTTGTGAATCACCTTGTGCCATAATTGTAAAAAAGTTATTAGCATGTTGCATTACATTTTTCAACTAAGCCCTCTTTCTAATTATCTTCAATCAAATATTACAAATATTTAAATATCAAAAACAAAGAATTGTAAAAAACATAGTTCTTTATTTAAGCCACATCGTTCGAATATAATATATGCTATTACAATTTTTGCAAATTCAAAACTTCACTCATTTTTATATATATATATATATATATATATATATATATATATATATATATATATATATATATATACATACATATCACACTTCCAATTCGCTAGAATACTGGAATTGGGAATTAGAAAATTCATGGTTAGAATTTTCTGTATGCATACTTCCGTATAGTCCAACTGTTTGTCGCTGTGTATCCGCTTCGCCAATACTTTGCTCTGTTCGAATCAAAACTTCATGCTCATGGCCATCTCCAATCCGATACATACTTGGACACCAAAATCTTCTGCTCAAAGAATTGCCTAAAACAAATAAATAATATAAAAGGCTATATAACGTAATTATGCTAAAATTTGCAACTAAATCAGTTTTAAGTTAACTAAATGCTGTATATAAGCCCTACAAATTAAATTGCTGAAATATTCCTAGATACAATAATGAAGCGCTGTTGAGTCAAAATCAAGTGCAATTGGTTAGTAATCCTCATGTAATACAAAAAAATCTAATTTTGTAACATTTGGCGCCAATATACGTAAACATGAAATAGTGGTTAAAGCGCAGCTAACTACCTGTTATATATACCATGATTTGGTATAGGTGTATATCAGAATGAACTAATTTGCGACGAATATTTTAGTGAAACGTGCGCAACGTTCGTTTTTGGACAGAGTTTCGCGTAAAACTTTCTTCTTTACCTAATAAGTATACCATAATTCAATGGCGGCAAGCATTTTCTAATTGCTGATACGAAAATAAATCCCAGAAACAGTTTATCATAGAAATTATATAGAAATTGCTTTAATTTTGTAATTACTATTTAGTAATTAATTTATTTAGAAAATCGAGGTGATTCTTCAGGCTACTCATAATCAAATTATCGTGTCTCTTTCGTTGTCACACTTCCGAACAACTAGTAGTGCTTCCGAAATTCCAGTATCATAATTAGAAAATTCCATTATCGAGAAATTAAAATAATCAATAATTAATGAAAATTATTCAATAATTAATAACAATTGTTCAAAATATTTTCGAATAGATTATTAATTAAAAATACATACCGTAAATTTGTAAGTGCTTATTAAATTGGGCGACTAGCGTATTCTACAAATAACTTCTGTGAATGCTTACAAGGAATTTGTTAACTTTTTCCAAAAAAAATTTTTTCTTTGAAAAATCTGAAATATTTTAAAAATTAGATTTTTTTTGTAATTTTGAAATTTTTAAATATTCGAATTTTTTTTTGAGTCTTTGAAAAAATATTCGTTTTTTTTGTTATATAGACGTATTGATTATGTAGATGTATGTATATTTATATTTATATTATTTATTTTAGTCGTATGCATATTATTATTCATTATTTATCTATTAACTATTAACTAGTAACTATTAACTATTCACTTATCACTATTCACTATTTAACTATTCACTATCAAATTTAACTATTCAATATTAACTAACTATTTAACTATTAACTATTTACCTATTCACTAACTATTAACTATTTAACTATTAAACTTTTGCTTGTGTAAACGGTGTGAAAAAAATGATTTTACAAAAAAATTCGTATCATTCAAAATTTTCAAAAAATTCAAATTTTTGAAACTTTTCATCATTTTTAAATAAATGAAAATTTTGAAAAAAATCAAAAACTATCAAAAGTTCTAAAAAAGTTAATTTTTTACAAAACTTTCAGAGTAATTCTAAATTTTCTAATTTATTAAAATTTCTAAAAAAAACTTTTTTTTTTCAAAGATTCAAAAAAAATCGAACATTTAAAAAAATATTAAAAAAACAAAATTACAAAAAAATCTAATTTTTGAAACTTTTCAGACTTTTCAAAAAAAAGGAACAAATTCCTTGTAAACATATACAGAAGTTATTTACGCTAGTCGCCTAATTTAATAAGCACTTAAAAATTTATGCTATGTATTCATAATTAATAATCTATTTGAAAATATTTAGAACAATTGTTATTAATTATTCAATAATTTTCATTGATTATTGATTATTTTCATTTCCCGAATGTTTATTTACGGTGCAAACAGTTCCAGCAATTTGACTTAAGGCACGATGTCATGCACCACTAGTTAAATTTGTATTGTATTGACTCTAATACATGTATAATATTAATCTTAAAATATTTCACTTCGAGAGAGCAAAAAAAATTGTAGCCTTTTATTTTCAAACATAATACTCATACTCCATGTTGCTTTGTTTTCATTTAACTTTTTATCATTTACAATATCAAACAGTGCATATTGAACTTCTCCTAATTGATTTAGAACACTTTGAGAGCAAGAATCATTATTAGCATTGGATCAAAATATTACGTTTGAGGTATTTATTACTTCCTTTTTGTCCAAATTTAATCTCGCATTTCCAATATTAAAGTCTAAGAGTTCTTTAAGCAAAGATCTGCGCACTTTGTCCACCAAAGGGTTAAATATCTCTTATAATAAGTTACTGCAGTTAGAAAGAATATCCAAAAACAATAACGACTTAAATTTCATGATTTACTTTTTGAAATATAGAGAAATATTTAATACCTTATGTAAAATTGCTAAAATTATGTATAATGACAATATTATTACGAAATCTAGCAACAAATAAAAAGCAATGTGGTCTCTCATTAAATCTGAAGTGAATTTAAAATTGTGTTCCTCTGAAATAGTTTTTCTAACTATAAATAACGTCAAAATTTAAAATAAACAAAAATTTGCAAACTCTTTGAATAATTTTTTTGTTAATGAAGCATTTGATACGACATCAAACATTGTAAGTCGACCCAGTTATTTCTAGCGCTTTTTTTTCTAAAATCGCCGTAAATTCCAAATCATTATATCTTTATCCTATTTCTAACACAGAACTCTCTAACGTTATCTTATCTCTGAAAAACACCTACTCTTCTGGTCCTGATGGAATACCATCGGATATTCTTAAATCATTTTTTCCATTTTTTATTGATAAACTTTCATTATGTTTCAACAATGCTATCAGTGAAGGTTCATTTCCTAATCATTTCAAGCATTCAAAACTTAGAACTCTTCATAAAAAAGGTCCTACTGATATTATTAATAATCATAGGCTCATTTCTTTGTTGAACACTTTTAATAAAGTTTTTGAAAAAATATTGTATAACAGACCTAATAACTTCCTGTCTGCAAACAACATTCTTTTTAAAAATCAGCACAGTTTTCGTCAAAACCGCTCAACTTTTCATTCAATTCACACATTGGTTCATATTGTCATAAACTATTTTGAAGAAGGTTCTTATTGCGTGACAGTATTTTGTGATCTTTCTAAGGCTTTCGATAGTTTTTAGTTTTTAAAGATTTATTTATTTCATTTATATTAGATTATACATACATATTTCTATACAATTTATATAAACATGTATAACTATCCTAAGATATAAATACATAAACTTATATTTAATACTAACTAGTAAAAATTAAATTAACCTATAAATACATTTTTAATCATGGTAAAAATAATCACTAAAAACCATATTTACAATAATAATAACAAAAGAATACATATTACATATATGATTGGAAAATAGTCAAGACTAATAACATATGCTGTAGGAATAGTTTAAGAGTAATTTGATCTCTGTCATATTTTATACTTGATTATCTTTTTATTGATGATGGTAGCTTGTACTTATTGTACCAATATGTATTGTCATTCGATCCAATATTACATATATTAGGATTTAAGTTAAATAAACAATTAGTATAAAATCTTTCAGAGATAATTGTTATAAAATCTCTCACTAATGGTACATTAGTGGAATCATGTAAGAATTTTGTGCTAATATAATGCATATTTATTGGATTCCTTGCTTGACCTATAACAAATCTCAATGAAACATTTTGTACTGACTGTAGTTTCTTAATATTATGTTTGTTTGTCATACACCAAATAGGGGAAGCATACATCATTGCGGATCTAATTATTGCCATATAAATTCTTTTTTTATTTTCAATATTAATAGAACTGTTATAATTTAGCAATGGGTATAATATGTATATTAAATTTTTTAATTTAATTATTTTATTACTAATGTGTTCATTGAAATTAAGTTTCCTGTCTAAGATGACACCCAAATATTTAACAGAACTACTCCATGGTATGATATTATTATTAAGATGCAAGGTTATATTGGGTGTAGGATTAATTCTTCTTCTGTTTTGTCAATATTTATTTTTATTTTCCATTTATTTGTGTATTTTATAATTTGGTTCAAATGACTTTGTAGTTTCTTAATGATTGCTTTATCTGATTTGCCCGAAGTGAAAATTACAGTATCATCCGCATACATTAATAATTGCGTGTTGATTTTTGTAGGCATATCATATGTATAAATGGAAAATAAAATCGGTCCTAAAATACTACCTTGAGGCACACCTGCTGTAATGGCTCTACATGTAGATTTACAATTGTATATACTAACATAAAATTTTCTATTAATTAAATAATTTCTAATTAGACAAACCAAATATTTGGGAAAATTTAGAGCATTCATTTTATAAATTAGTCCATCAAACCAAACTGTATCAAATGCCTTTTCTATATCTAGAAGAACTAAGGCACTATTTCTTCTTCTGTTAAAATTAAGGATGGTTTGTTCTGTTAGAATGGATAAAGGATGGAGGGTGGAATGATTTTTTCTGAATCCGAACTGATTATTTGGTATCACATTATTATTTGTTAAAAATTCATCAATTCTATTGCATATAACTTTTTCAAGTATTTTAGTCAAAAGGTTTAATAAACTGATAGGCCTGTAACTAGTGGGGAGATCGCTGTCTTCATTCGGTTTTTTAATAGGTATAGTTTTAGAAATTTTCCAAATGGGTGGAAAATAACCATGTTTTAAAATGCTGTTAATGATTTTAGTAATTAGAATAATAGGTTTTCTGCTAAGATTTTTTAATATAATATTCGATATTCCATCTGGACCTGGGGTGCTTCTTGATTTTCTACTGTTTATAATAGTTTTTATTTCTTTAGGAGTAGTGAATTTAATATTTGAGATTATATTACTGGAAGTTGGGAATATCGAATTGATTGTTCTATGGACGTGATTACTAAAGTAAGCATTCCCTAAATTATCATTTTGCTTGTGTGTTTTTTCAAAAATATCAGCTAATAAATTAGCTTTTTCTTTATTATCAGATACATATAAAAAATTTAATTTTAGATTAGGGATATTTTCACGTTTCTTTGTGAATTTTTTAGCATAAAACCACATATTATTGTGATTTAAATTTGATTTCCTTAGTTTATCACTCCAAATATTATTTTTGTGTTCTTTAATTTTAAATGTTATGTCCTTAATTAATTTATTTAATAGTACCTTTGCTTCAGAATTATTAGTTTTTTGCCAAAATCTTCTTATTTTATTTTTATATTTGATTAGATCTAATATGTGATTGGGAAGGGAAAATGAATTAATAGTACTAACTTTAGGAATAAACTTATTCATCGCCGTGTGAATGTTATTTGTTAAGCACGTAATTGATTCATCAATATTTTTGGTGTTATTAATAGTTTTATTAATCACAATAGTTTCATTTATATAGGATCGAAATTTATTCCAGTTTGCCTCTTTAAAATTGTACTTCATATTATAATGTGGATTTGTGTAATTTTGTATGCTATTGTATGGTATAGGTAGTATAACTGGATTATGATCGGAATTAGCTTCTGTTATAGTAAATGGTAAATAATTTGTGTAAATATTTTTAGTTAAAGCTAGATCAATAGTAGATGATGTTTGGAGTTCATTTACAGGAAATCTGGTCGGAGAAACAGTATAATGCAATGCAACAGAATTAATATTATTACTTAGAAACTTATATAGTTTTTTACCGTTAGAATTTTTGTTGATACAATTCCAAAACTCGTGTCTAGAATTGTAATCGCCTGAAATTAAAATTTTTTCATTTAAATTCAGTAATGTTTTTAAATCAGATAATAATAATCTATTGCATGGAAAATAAACTCCACAAATAGTAGTAATCTGATTGTCTAGAATAATATTTACTGCTTCTGCTTCAGCAGCTTGTAAATTTGGGATTCGAACTCTACTAAATTTAATACCATTTTTGATGATCACACATAAACCTCTTTGTCCAGAATTTGAAATGTCTCTTCTTATTATTTTAAATCCAGGAATATAAATTTTGTTGATAGGTTTTAAAAGAGTTTCAGAAACTAACGCAATATCAATATCATGATTCAATAAAATATCATTCAATTCAATAGTATTTTTAGTAATGCCATTTGCATTCCAATACATAATATTCATGTTATCTCTATTTATGTACATAATGTTAGAAAGCATTGAAATACTAACATTTGTTTATCTTTCTCGCAGGTAGTATTTTTAATATCCTTAGCAAGATTCAGTAACGTATTTATTGTATTTTTAACGGTATTGTCAGAAAACAGTATTTTTAATTCATTAATAGTTTGAAACATTTCATTTACATTTAGGTTGAGATTTGAGTTATTAGGATGATTAGAGGAGTTATCAGTATGTCTACTGGATCAGTCTTAGTCTTGAAAAATTCGTGCCAATCCAGAGAAAGTCCAAAAGGTGAGAAATTATTTCAAATCCGCGTAGAAACTTTACATTTATAATTTGAAAATTTTTGTAGAAGCGTAATTTAAATAAAACAATGGACGGTGGCAATTTCGTGAAATGTCAAACGCTTTTGACAGATGATGTTCAATTACGTTTAATAGGATGTTTTACGCGAATATTATTTATTTATGATAAATTTGTAGTAAGTAGTTTTGTTTGTAGTTTTATTTATATACAAAAACGTTAGTAAACGGGCCGCAAGTGTTACTAGAGACTCAAAATATAAACTTTTTTGATATGTTAATATGAAAATGCACTTTTTGGCATATTTTTCTCAAACACGGTGCTCTGAAAGATCTCATTTGAATAATTATATACTCATTGGTATTTATAAAACATTTTCTAGGTTATATTATTTTTTATTTATCTTATTTAAATTCAGAACCTAAATTTGGTATCGATCAAATGGACATTTTGTCGAATAACATTTTTCCAATTATAATTTCCCAGAATTTATCGCAGAATAGATATTAATATATGAAGGTCCGGGATTAAAGAGGTCCACCACCGATGTGCCAAAAATCAGTAAAGTTAAGCATTGTTTAACAACAATATATGAAAGTAGAGGAAAAAGATGTATAGCCAGCTACAAACTTGATTTGAAAACGATAATCTTTGAAATGGGGGAGATAAACAGTAATCTTTGAAAATCCATAATAAAAGTATTTTCTTCCGTTGGTAGTTTTAGCATTAGTTAAAAATGTAATTATTTTGTAAAATACCTTTAAAATTATAATAAGGCTTTAAACCTTTTGCCACCTGCCCGTTACAAGTTACCCCGCATATAGGATAAAAAGGTCTAGATAACAAATTTTTGGAAGACATCAAAAAAGCACATTTCTACAATGATGAAGTAAAAGTCAGTTTACTGAACGTAGTCAGATAATTGTTCGTTTGATATGTCTTATTTGTTGTGATATAATTGTTATGGTTTTCACAATATAGTTTATATTTGCTCAAAGTCAAATTGGACCTTTGTGCCTCGCCCTGCTCTACATATATACTTTTTATTAAATTTACTTTAATTCATCGAATGTAACTTGAAACTTTTCAAAAAGCAGGTCAAAGAAGAAATATATATTCAATTTTTATCTCTCCTCGCAAAAATTTGAAAATTTTGTATAAGCTCAGTAGTATTATTTACAATTATACACAAAATCCAGAATCCAAAAAGAATCTGAAAAACTTGAAACGTAATTAATAAGCCGAAAGACCAAAAAAGATTCGGATTGGATTATACGATGTTTTCCATAGAAAGTGTATAAAACTTGCAGTTTGATTGTATTGACAAAATATAGACAAACTAATGGGGTTTATTGTTTTTATAATACCTAATTGTATACAGCATTCAAACAACACATCCTTATGCACTTAAAGTATTAATATTTTTGATTCTCTAGAAATGGTTTAGAATATACCTTATTTAGCAAAACAACGTTTGCCGGGTCAGCTAGTCTTTTATAAATATTCATTTCATGTTGGAAGACTGATTCATGATTAATTATTTCATTCATTTCTGGAGGAATAACACTATATTTCTTAATATGTTCCCCCGAAGGGAACATATAATTTTTAAAAATGTATTCACACTATTGTATTAAATTAACTTTTATTTAAATTATATTTCACTATAGTCACTTCACAAAGGACAACACGAGAATGATATATACAAAGTATTGTTTAAGGATTATACACATACAATATATCTATTCTAGAGCTCACGCATACACGTCCGTTCGCATCGTTCTTTCGATAGTATTTCCCATGAAATCCTTATTAAAAAATTAGAAAAATATGGTGTGCGTGGTTTACCACTTCAACTATTCACATCTTATCTATCTAGCAGAACACAATCAGTTTATCTTGATGATCAAGACTTCACAGTAATATCTAATAACTTAAAAATAAAACTCGGAGTCCCACAAGGCTCTATTCTTGGTCTCTTATTATTCTTAATTTATATTAATGATTTGCCTAATTGTACCGATCTTTGCAAATTTATTCTTTTTGCCGACGATACAAGTTTAATTATTAAAGGAAAAACTTTTGAAGTTTTCAGTTTTAAACTAAACCAATCATTGATTGCAGTTTCTAATTGGTTCAACTCTAATAACCTTTTACTTAATAACGATAAAACTAAAATAATCAGAAGGTGACATAGGAACAGCCATAGTGAACGCACGTCTTTTTTCTTAGTGTATATTGAGTATATAATGAGTGATGTAGGAATCTACAAGTGAACATTAAAAATTTGTAAAATTAGATGAGTGACGAAGTGTTGAAAAAGTGGAAATAAAGTAGCAGGGACAGAAGCAATTATAGTTAAACGCATTTACATCCGACGTCGATCAGACACGAGGCAACATAACCTCACTTTACATCGTTGCTTTGGAGTGCTGCCATCTAGTCTAATCATCAGTATCACACCGTACATATCACCACAACCTCAAAAGGTATAATTATTTGGTGGTACAAGGTAACAAGTTGTGTTCTAAACTAAACTAAATTACATTCGGTGCTGCCATATAACGGGATCTTAGAGCATATCGATCATAACAGCCCCATGGAGCCTAATAAAAGATCAAAAACAAAAAAACAGAGGAAGGGGGCATTGAGAAAGTGTTAAGAGAAATAACGGAGGTGAAAAACATAGTAGGAGAAAATCACCGAATTTTAAGAGAGGAAATTGATAGATTAACGGAAAGCCTGAAAAAAAGAGAAGAAGAATGGAAGCAGGAAAAAGTACAAATGTGCAAAGAAATACAAAATTTGAGCGATAGACTGACAAAAATGGAACAAGAATCAAAGGCGGCAGAGATAGAGACAAGTAGAAAAAAAAAAGCTGCAGAAACAGGAAGAAGAAAATTTGAAGCAAAAGAGGGCAGAGTTCGTGGGAGAAGTGAAAAGAATGCAAGATATAATTGACCACCAGGAGAAATAAAAAAGGAGAAACAATATCGTTATTAAGGGTTTGAAGGTACAAGGTAATAATTTGGAAAAGATAGTCGAAGAGTTCGTAGAGGAAAAAGTGGGAATAAGGGTCAGAATTAATAGAGCGTTTTGGTTTGGCATAAATAGAGAGATGATTGTAGCCACAATCGGCAGCTGGGAAGAAAAGGTGGAAATTATGAGAAAAAAGAGTCGCCTTGGTGGATCGACAGTATTTATAGATAATGACTTAACGCGAGGCGAAAGACAGGTGCAGAAGCAACTGATAGAGCATGCGATAAAGGAAAGGCAGGCGGGTAATACTGTCAAAGTAGGCTACAGAAAACTATGTAGGAATGGCAAATGGTATACGTGGGAAGATCTGAAGAGAAAAGAGAAGGAAAATGGAAGGAAAGAGAATTTTTTACATTAGGTCAGCCGGCGGAAATGGGGGGGGGTGAAGTAATATTCTGGAATGTTGCGGGTGCGGTTAATAAAAATAAGGACTTCTGGTATTTTGTGGGTGGATACGATATAATAGGAATAACAGAGACATGGGTTGAGAAAAAACGTGGACTAAAATTCAAACATACTTAAGGGTTTAAGTGGTGTTGCCAGTACGCTACGAGAGAAAAGACAAAGGGTAGAGCAAGTGGAGGAATCATCACCGGTGTAAGAGAAGAAATAGCCGAGGAAGAAGATGCGACAGTAGAATTAGACGATGCGATGGAAAGAATAGTAAAGATCGCAGGTGGTAAATGGACTATATGGACAATCAATTGCAAAGATAAGATAAAAGAGATAATAAAGAAGATAGCAGAGAACTTGTATGGGCGCTTACGATTAAAAGCTATTATTGGAGGAGACCTCAATGTAAGAACTGGAGTAAAGGAAAGTTTTATAGATGATGTAGAAAGAAGGCCGCGAGAATCAAGGGACAAAACTATAAATGTAGCAGGCGAGCAATTGTTAGAGATAACAGGAGAGAAAGGCTGGTACATACTAAACGGAAACATCGAGGGAGATGAGAAAGGAAAATATACCTATATTTCAAGCATCGGGCAGTCAGTAATAGATTACATTATAGTAAACTCGGAAGGCATAAATGGGATTGAGACATTTGAAGTGGTAGACAGGGTGGAGTCAGATCACATGCCTGTGAGTTGCAAACTTATACACAACTTTGAAAAGAAAATGCAAAGGCAAGAAGACGAACGAGAAATTATTAAATGGGAGGAAGAAAGCAAAGAAATATTTCAAATCGCAACAGGCAGAAAGGTATACACGGAGCAGAATGTAGAGGAAAGTTGGAAAGAAATTAAAAACACAATACACACATGTATGGTGAGGAAGAAAACAAAGATAAAAGGGAAAAGACTGGGTTATAGGAGATGGTGGGATAGAGAGTGTGGTAGAAAAAAGAGATGGGTGAAAGCTTTATTAAAAAAATGGACGTTAGGTAAAATGTCGAAAGAAAAGTATCTGACAGCAAGAAAAGAGTTCAAGGCTCTCTGTAAAGGAAAAGAAAAAAGCAAAGCAGACGAAGTAATGGTGGAAATAAGACACGCTAAAACAGAAAAGGAAATTTGGGCATTTATAAACAGAGGAAGGATAATAAGGGTACAACTAAGTGAGAAAATTACGACAAGAGAATGGAAAGAGCACTTTATGAGTCTGCTAAAAGGGCAGTATATCCGTTTAGTAGAGAAATGGAAGGATGAAAATGTGAAGCAAGTAGAAGAAGAAGAACTTACTGACGCTGATATTAGACAACACATGAAAAAGTTAAAGAAAGGTAAAGCGGCGGGGATTGATGGAATTCCAAATAAAGCGCGGATATTTATGACGGGTCGAACAGAGCGGCAGATATGTGAGCTGGTTAAAAAGGTCTGGAATAGCGAAGGAATACCAGAAGATTGGAAAGAAGCGCTGATAATGCCACTTTATAAAAAAGAAGATAGGGAGTAGGTCAGTAATTACCGAGGAATAAACCTATTATGTACTGGGTACAAAATTTATTCTTCCATATTAAACGAAAGGATAGTTAAAGATTTAGAGAAAAACAAAAGTTTACCGGATACGCAAGCAGGTTTAAGGAAAGGTAGAAGCACTATAGACAACATCTATATTCTAAAATCTAAATCATGTAGTAGAGAAGGAATTGAGTAGAGAGAAGGGCAAGCTTTTCTCGTTTTTCGTGGATTTGCGGGCGGCGTTTGACTCGGTAGATCGGCTTAAATTATGGAGTGCTATGGAAAAGGCAGGAATTAAAAAGAGCTTAATAGAAAGAACAAAAGAAATATATAGTGAGACAAGAAACAAAGTAAAAGTAAGAAACAAAACAAGTGAGGTGTTTTGGACAAGAAAAGTCCAAGAGTCCGTCAAGGATGCCCGTTAAGTCCAACACTGTTTACGATCTTAATAGCGGATTTCGAAGAGGTGCTGAGAAAAGGGCAAACGGGAGGCGTGGTAGTTGGAAAAGAGAAATTTTGGAGCCTAGCGTATGCAGACGATATGGCATTTTTGGCAACAAGCGAAAAAGACTTGCTGGAAACAATGAAGCGGCTAGAGCGGTACTTGGAGAAAAGGAAATTGGTATTGAATAAGGAAAAGTCGAAGGTTATGCTTTTTAAAAAAGGTGAGGAAGAAAAAAAAGTACAAACTGGCTATGGAAAGGGGTCAATATAGAGGAGGTTACAGAGTTTACGTATCTGGGGTACCACTTTACAAAAAGTGGAAAAATAAAAGTGCATATCAAAAACCTGACTAAAAAAGCAAACACTGAGAAGTACGTGGAGCCTCGGCGATAAGTTATTCCACAATAACTTCAGCAGGAGAGTTAAGATGTTTGACAGTTTGGTAGTCGGAGTGTTGGCTTACGGCGCAGAGATTTGGGGTTGGAGAGAGATCGCAAAGCTCGAAAGAGTACAGAAAAAATACCTGAAGTGGATACTTGATCTGGAGTCCTGTACTCCAGATTATGTACTCTATGAGGAAGTAAAACGAGACAAATTACATCTGAGATTAGCTAAGAGAGCGATTAATTATGAAAAGAAACAGTTAAAGACAGGAGTAAATGCCATAGTGAAGGAGTGTATTAGCGAAAGAAGAAGAGGTAAAGGGGATAAAGAGAGGTTGGATGAAAGGATAAGATATAGACAAATGTGGATTTGGCCAGGAGGACATAGTTCAGCTTAGTGCAACCGGAGCGAATGTTGGAGAGGTACTGCGGGAGAGAGGAAGCGAGGTACAAAGTCAAGAGCACTGGAACAAACTGGAAAGATCCAGATACAATAGAAAGTATAGAGAAATAATGACAAGTGGGCTTCCGCAGTATCTAAAAGGCTGGAGCAATGGTTGCGATCAGAGAGTAATTGCGCGGTATAGATGTGGCACTATGGAGAAAAATAACAAACACTGGCTGAACCCTGAAGAACGAAGGTGTGAGCTGTGTGGAAAGGAGGAGGACACGGTTGAGCATTGGAAAGAAAGATGCGCGATGTTAGAGAGAACAAGCATTTCTATAGAAGACGTTCTCTGTGGCAGGAATGACAAGGAAGGTCTAGGCTGGTTGAAAACAATCAACCGCATGAAGAAATCAAAGAAAAAAGAGTTACTTGGGCAACCAGTCCAGAACGTTAAAGTTATTAGATCCCCCTGATTAGACTTTTCTGTTTACTTTTTGTATATAAAGTAAGTTTAAGGTATTATTGTGACTTAAGATAATGATGTATTTCTAGGCCATTACGCTGAAATAAATAAATATAATAATAATAATAAATAATGTAAGTACCTACTGCAGGAGTGGTAAAGGTAGAATTCGAAAATTGTTATTAGATTTTTCTTCTACGTATTTTGTTGATTAAACTAAAATAATGTCGTTTCGAACAGTCAATAGGATTAATAACGAGATCAATTCCCTAATTATTAATGATGTCTTCTTCAATTTTTCTACCGTTTCTAAATTCCTAGGAATTCAAATGCAAAAAAAAAATTGGGATAATCATATTTATTCGTCATTAATACCTAAACTTTCCAGAACTTATTTTATGTTAAGAGTACTTAAATCTAGAATTAGTTTAAATTGTCTTCTTTCTATGTATTACTCCAACTTCTACTCGCATTTGGTCTACGGCATTCAATTTTGGGGTTTTTCAGCATCCTTAAAACATGTTTTCAAACTCCAGAAAAGAGCACTAAGAATCATGTTCTCTGTGGGAGTTGTAATGATTATGATAATATATTTAATTAGAAACTCCCAACATAATAAAAAAATATAAATTTATTAACTGTAAAAATATTTCGATATCAAAAATATACATGACATGTCCCATTGTTTTTTACAAATAAAAACCAGCCTGCTTGATATCGCCACACACTCCCTGCCCAGTGTTGATCTCACAGTTTTAAAAAAAAACACAGGGAAACACGTTATAAAAATGTGGTGGGAAAGCAGATTATAGCAGACCAGTGTTGTAATACTGGTTAATTACAAATTTCCATGTTTCGTCAGCAGATCCACCGTATGTGGTGATTCGACCTGCCATCAACTCCATATTCTGCATAAGGTTCTGATTAATGAAAAACATGTGGAAAATTTCCTGTACCTCGATGTCGGTGAACTTCTAAGATTCAGCCTCCATCTAATTGGTATTAGTTATATCAGAATTACTTAATGTTTAGAATGCATAATTTATGGGTACAGTTTCCATTTCTGCAAGCGTTGCATTCGTATCTGATGAGTTCCGATCAGAGAAAGAAGTTGGCTCTTTATCCAAATCAGGATCATTGGTTTCTTTGACATAAGAGTCCAGAATTGTGAAATCCAATAAATTATATCAAATTTTGTTTTGACTCGTCGTTGTCACCGATAATGGGAGGTAGCATTATAAGACGATTTGTTGAGTTAACAGAGAAAGAGAGGTTAAATTGCATTCCAATGAAAAGTTCAGGCTCCAAATTATTTTTTCTGTCAGCAAAAAAAAAACTGAGGTCTGGGTATACCAAATGAGTAACCTCGGAAGTCTGATCCAGATAGTAAATGCGTTAACTATGATGGATTGGACTGGACGTACCTTATAGGTCGTCTCTGAAGACCAGTGATTATGGTGCTGCGTCAAAATCAATTTTTCTTAAATCTTCGAAAAATAAAACTCCTTTATCTTCATCTCCATCGTCGTGAGTCACCAATGTGGGAGTTGTAATGATTATGATAATATATTTAATTAGAAACTCCCAACATAATAAAAAAATATAAATTTATTAACTGTAAAAATATTTCGATATCAAAAATATACATGACATGTCCCATTGTTTTTTACAAATAAAAACCAGCCTGCTTGATATCGCCACATCTCTATTAACTCGATGACAAGTTGTAGAAATATTTTTCAGAAGTATAACATTCTTACCGTTCCTAACATATTCCTACTTATTACACTTCTCTTTATAAAAAATAATGCCCAGTACTTTAATTTATCTTCCATGTCTAATTCCCACTATGTCACAAAAAATAAAACTATCAAAGGATCGACTTTTAAGCTTAATACTACTATTCAACTGTTCAATTTATTACCATTGCAAATACGTCAACTAAGCAATCATAAATTCCACAACGTTTTGATTAATTCACTATATTAATTCAATATATTAATTTTGACTCTAAGAAATACGGTGATACCAACCCCTTCATATTATAAATATCTATTGTTACTAATTATATGTATAACTGAAATTGTGAAATATTTTTCTTCGTCTCTGATACTATTCTTTTTTCAGAAAAGCGTCTAAAATATATATATATATATATATATATATATATATATATATATATATATATATTGTTCACGCCAAATCAAAGCATCCGATATTATGATATAAAAACAAAAGCAATCAAATCAAAAATCATAACACGAATTAAAGTCAATCAATACAATACAATTATACTTTGAAATTAAAATAATGTAAATACAAATAGAATTTGCAGTTATATTAAAATAAATACATAATAAAGTGTTTACAAATCATTGGTCCTTCGAAAAATCAATCAAACCAAACAAACATATATGTTACGGTAAATGTGCACTTTTACCGGAGAATGTGCACATTTACCAAAACGCTAGGTAAATATAAACGGCATATAGTGCGTGCTCCGTATCTCCGAAATGGCTGGACCTGCAAAAAACTAATCAGCACATCTCCCTATCAATAGGAATCGAATGTTTTTTTAACCATTCAAATCAGTTAATCCGTGCGCCCGAAAACGTGGACGAAAATTGTATCCATACATACATACATACACACACATGCACATCCATTTTTTCTGAGGTATGCCAAAATGTTCAGAAACCTTCAAAACGTGAAGAAATTTTTATTTTCGATTTACGGCCCATTACTATAACTAACCTACGGGTAGTTAGGGGATACATGTTGTAGTTTTGCTTTATAATGTTTTTTTGTTAACGTATTTCAGCAGTGTCGGTTTGGAGCAGCTCGACCTGCATGAAAAAAACCTCGTAATTACAAGTGAAAACTAGTGGGGCGCATGGCGTCGTGCCTTATGGAAAATTGCTAGAACTTCCGGTACCATTTTTTTTTTAATTAACATTTTGGAAAAAAAATTACTTTGAAAAAATTAGATTTTTGAGAAACTGTAAATTTTTGAAAAAAAAATATTTTTTTTGGAAAAAAGACTTTTTGAAAAAAAATGTTTTCTTTTTTTGAAATATTTTGGAAGGTCTTGTTCAAGGTTTTGTTCAAAGCAATCGTACTGCTTTAACTGCGTAGAGACGAAATTTAGAAGCGCGTAAGCGCCGCGTCTAACGGATAAACATTGGTACGGAACCCATATGAATGTAAACAAAATTTATACTTATTGTTAAAATCTCTATAAAATATCTTATAATTTTATATTCATATGTCTAATGATCATTTTTGACCGCAAAATGGCATTTTTTTACTTTTATCACTAAATCTCGGAAACCGCTAAACCTCTATCTTCATGAAAATTTAACCAATTGTTCATCTTGTCAATACAAGTAATCATACAAGTAACATATTTTTTGAATTATTAAAATCGGACACTCCGTTCTCTTGAAAACTGAGTTACCGTTTGCGGCACATTTTGCCCCGTATCTTCGAAACGGGGTCTATCCTGCCTATGCCAAAAACTAATCAGCACGTCTCCTTATAAACAGCAATGGAATATTTTTGAACAATTGAAATCGGTAGTATCCGCAAACACACACACACACATACATACACACTTACACACACACACACACACATATATCCATTTTTTCTAAGGTATGCCAAAATGTTCAGAAACCTTTGAAACGTAAATATATATAAAAAATTTCATTTTCGATTTTTTTGCGATTACTATAACTTACCCTACGGGAAGTTAAAAAAGAAAGTTTTAGGTATGAAATATTTTTCCTCATATTCTGAAAGGTTCAAAATATATTTTAAGCCTAAGAATTTTATTTTTGTTTTTCGTAAAATCTACAGTGGTTAACCCCTTAATTAAATTGCGCGTATTTTCTTCTTGCTAATGACCATTTTTGACGAGCGCTCCAACAAAACTGAGTCAACCAGTTACAAAACTATCAGAAAAATTTCTCTCACTAAGCAATAAAATCTTTCTAAGGTCACCTAGTAAAACCCGTTAGGACTTACAGATTGAAATGTATAGATAAATCCATCTAAAGGAAAAACTAGTAGTGTATGGCATCGTTCCTTAAGGCAATTTGCTGGAACTTCCCGTACTGAATGATGCCTTTCGAACCGAGTTTCCATTTTCTACACTCTTTGCTTCGTATCTCGGAACTAATCATCACGAGTAGGACTCGATTGCTGTTCGACTCCCAAAAACGTCGACGGAAAATTGTATCCATACATACATGCACACACTCAGTTCAGAAACCTCTAAAACGTGAAGATATGCAAAAAAATTCATTTTCGATTTATAACCCATTACTATAACTAACCCTGCAAGAAGTTAATAATGCATTTCTGTTTGTGTATATGTATAACTAAATATATATTTTGGAAAATCGTTTACTTTAATACTCACCAAGAACCCCGATATGTTCTGATACATCACGATGAACATCGGACACATCCCACATAGCAAGAAACGCACTGAAGCAGCCACCGGATGATGATAATGACGAATCCACAAACGGGAGATAAGAGAAACTATAGTGATGAGCAATAGCCGCCACAAACATTTCAATACACAAGAGAAAATCCTAGAAAGTATAATTATATGAAAACCTAAACCACAATATTAAAATTAAAATTGTTCATATTCTATCACTGTTTCATTCAGTCGAATGAGATAAAGTTTTTCGGATTAAACAGCTGTTTTTTGGCGAACAAACAATGTGAAGAACCAACAGTGTCTACGTTGGAATAATTTTATTCTGGTACAATATTGGTTGACCACTTAGGTATTTGTTGATAAGGCCCTTATGCCCTAAGACTTACTGCGGTGAAAGACTCTGAACGTTTTGTGTATGGTATTTATATGGTTCTAGACAGCGGTATAGGCCTACTATTGATGCCCGGGGATAGATTTTAGCCAGGTCTGTATTTCATCGCCGCACATACGATATGCAAACCCATATACTATATATATATATATATATATATATATATATATATATATATATATATATGTATATATATATACTAGCTGACCCGGCAAACGTTGTTTTGCCATCAAAAATATTTTGCTGCTTTGCAGTGGTTATTATTTGAAAAACGTGGATCAACCTGGATCCAATACCATTGATCAACATTTATATTAATAAAAAATAAATAAAGTTTAACATAAATTTATAAAATTTATCATAAGTAATCAAGGCTGGGACTAACACTCAAGAAATGCGAGGGTTTGGCTTTGTTATTTCTATATTCTGCACTTCAGCAACACTTCATATATCGAATTATCAATATATTTCATAATGTGAAGAATAATAATTTATTGAAGCCCACTCGATGAATAAAATCGATAGAAAATATTTCGATTCTTTTTTACGCAAAATACTAATATATTGGAACTGATGAGTATTATCATTTGAAATAATTATATTTCGATTCTTTTTTTACGTAAAATACTAATATATTGAAATTGATGAGTATTATCATTTGAAATAATTATATTTCGTTTCTTTTTTTACGCAAAATACTTATATATTGAAACTGATGAGTATTATCATTTGAAATAATTATATTTCGATTCTTTTTTACGCAAAATATTAATATATTGAAATTGACGAGTATTATTATTTGAAATAATTATATTTCGATTCTTTTTTTACGCAAAATACTAATATATTGAAACTGATGAGTATTATCATTTGAAATAATTATATTTCGATTCTTTTTTACGTAAAATACTAACATATTGAAATTGATGAGTATTATTATTTGAAATAATCATACTTCGATTGTTGAATATGTTTTTATAAAACATTTTGGTACTTTAAAAAGCCGTTTTATTTTACATAAGAGTAATAAATAAACATCTTTATTTATTAGTGTGGTCATATTCATTTTGGATTTTTGAGCAATAAATTTTGAGACTGATGACCCTTAAGGATCGTTTTTAACTTTCCGTAGGGCAAATTATAGTAATCGCAAAAAAATCGAAAATGAAAATTTTTGCATTTCTCGACGTTTCAAAGGTTTCTGAATATTTTGGCATACCTTAGATAAAATGGATGTGTGTGTGTGTATGTGCGTGTGTGTATGTATGTGCGTGTGTGTATGTATGTGCGGATACAAATTTTCGTCGACGATTTCGGGAACACCGATCAACCGATTTGAATAATTCAAAAAACATTTGATTCGTATTGATAAGGGGACGTGCTGATTAGTTTTTGGCGAAGTCAGGTCTAGCCATTCCGAAGATACGGGGCAAAAAGTGCCGAAAACGGTAACTCAGTTTTTAAGAGAACGGAGCGTCCGATTTTAATAATTCAAAAAACATTTTACTTGTATTGACAAGGTGAAGAACCGATCAAATTTTCATAAAGGCAGGTCTAGCGGTTTCGGAGATCTAATGAAAAAGTAAAAAAAATGCCATTTCAAATGATCATTTCAAATGATATTATGTCAAAAATGATCATTAGACATATGCACATCAAATTATCAGATATTTTATAGAGATTTTAACAATAAGTATAATTTTGGTTTACATTCCTATGGGTTCCGTACCAATGTTTACGCGTTAGACGTCGACGCGGCGCTTACGCGGTTTGATATTTCGTCTTTATGCAGTTAAAGCAGTACGATTGCTTTGAAAAAAAGTTTAGATCTTTTAAAATATGTCAAAATAAAGAAAAAAAATTTTTTCAAAAAAAAAATTAAAAAAAAAATTTTTTTTTAATTTTTTTTTTCAAAAAAAGTAATTTTTTGTCCAATTTATAGTTTCTCAAAAATCTTAATTTTTCGAAGTAAAATTTTTTCAAAAATGTTAATTGTTTTTAAAAAATCATAATTTTTGGTACGGGAAGTTCTAGCAATTTGCCTTAAGGCACGATACCTTAATTCCACGAACAGAATTCCACTTACAGCTAGTTTGATTCTACTTTGAACAATTATGACCACCTAGAGAGACTATTGCATTGCATTTGGCAACGAGTGGTGTTCATAGTTGGTCGATGAGTGGTGCTGATTGATTACGCTGTCGATTCTTTTTGAGTACTATCGACGAAAAACATCGATTTTGGCAAATAGATCGAGGTAACAAGTCGATAGCAACAGTACTCACTATCGACCGCAAAGTATCCATATGTACTCAGTACTATATTTCGTTCTAACACTAGTCGTGATCCGATCGCCATTTTGTACTGGCTTGTTAGCGAATTAGGTTATGTGACGGTCTCATTGCTTAAGGGGGTTGTTCTTTTTTTTCCATTTTGAGATTTTTTGATATTATGAAAGCTAAAAACTTTAGAATTATTTAAAAAAAAAATCATCTCAATATCTATTTTCTGACGAAGTTGTAAATATATATATCTCTATATGTATGATCCTCTGAAACCGTTTTTTTCATCGCTCCGCGAGCTATTGTATGCCAGCTGCTCTCTTTTTTTATTAAATTAAATGGTGTATTTAGTACATTATATTAAAAACTTTAAATACGTTTTTCTCAAATTGACTTTTTTCAATGCGGTGCCACAAATTAAAAAAAAAACTACAAGTCGGATCGACTTGCATTTTTTTTAATTTGTTCACCGCTGCAATACCTAGCCCCCTACCTCAAACATCTTGATAACATTACGCAAAAAAATTTTGCGAAGCTTCTCGTCCCAAAAAAAAGCCCTTTTTAACACTTTTTTTTTAAAATAGCTGCCATTTATTTCCTTCTTGCTTTTTTTCTTTTATTTTGGTAGGGGGACTGGATTCAAACTTCTTCTTCAACGTAGTTTCGTTTTTTTTTGTTTCAGGCGATGCGCAATGGATTTATCTGTGGCACCGCAAAAGAGATCGATTTTGCAATGCCCACTTTGGCGCCCCCTGGTTAACAAATGACGGCGATAAAAAAAAAATCTGAATATTTTATGATTTTGTAATTTTTGTTTAAAAAAAACCGCATGTCTCTATGATCAATACATTTCGAGAAAAACAAAAATAAATACGTTGCATTTTTTGTAACAAAAAAAAGAACAACCCCCTTAAGGTTTTTATTCGATTCCGAGCTGCTTAATCGATTCAAATTTGTGAAATTTTGGATCAGTAATAATAAGAGATTAGTTTTACAGTTAAATCAAGCATAAATTTGTCAAGGAATTGTCAATTTTATGACACCCGTAATTACGTTCACATAACTGAACCAGTGAACGTAATTCCGTGAGTTATCCCGCAATTACGAGAAGTAGACTTGAAATAGTTTTATCTTCAATTTTCAACTGTGCTTAAGTTCGGCGGTGTTTCTGGTGTTAATAAGTTTGTTAATGACTACAAAATACTGTAACATAATTACGGTATATGTTTTTTTAAATTTTTAACCCTAATAATTGGGTTTGAACTACTCTTTTGTAAGAACCCTAGTGGTAATGTATCGTGGCTAAAGGGCTGAAAGTTCGTGGTGCAAAATTCGAATCTTGTCTTTAGATGGATCGGACAATATTTGTTTTCAAAATTATGGAGAATTTGGAAAATTCATGAGCGTACTGTTTTATATGGTTTATTACAAATAAAAAACATGTTTCCCATCTGATTTACTCCTCTAATTTTATATTTACACGAATTATACATAATTTTTAAATGAGGGCGAAATCCAAGTTTTTTGTGGCTGACCAAGATTCGTTTCTTCAGTATTATCGAACTTGGGAAATACATGGTATTTATAAGGGTCACGAAAAACATTAACTTTAAATAATTAATTAGCACCAAAATCATGATTAAAGCTTTTAAAAAGTCATATGCTCGATCGCAATTAATAGTTTGATACATTTTTCTTATAAATTCAATATAAATTTTATTATTTTTAATTATTTAAATGTGGGGGTTATGCATTTTTTTTCTGGGCAACCACGATTCGTTTCTTCAGTATTATCGAACTTGGGAAATATGTGGTCTTTATAAGGGTTACGAAAAAAATTAACTTTAAATAATTAATTAGCACCAAAATCATGATTAAAGCTTTTAAAAAGTCATATGCTCGATCGCAATTAATAGTATGATACATTTTTCTTATAAAATCAGTGTAAAGTTTAAATGTGTGGGTTATGCATTTTTTCTGTGCAACCACGATTCGTTTCTTCAGTATTATCGAACTTGGGAAATATGTGGTCTTTATAAGGGTTACGAAAAAAATTAACTTTAAATAATTAATTAGCACCAAAATCATGATTAAAGCTTTTAAAAAGTCATATGCTCGATTGCAATTAATAGTTTGATACATTTTTCTTATAAATTCAATATAAATTTTAAATGTGGGGGTAATGCATTTTTTTCTGAACCACCAAATTTGTTGTATTTGTATTTGTATTTGTATTATTGAACTTGGGAAATATGTGATCTTTATATGGGTTACGAAAAAAAATTAACTTTAAATAATTAATTAGCACCAAAAACACGATTAAAGCTTTTAAAAGGTCATATGCTCGATCGTAATTAATAGTTTGATACATTTTTTTCACATTAATGCCTTTAAAGTGTCAATATTAAAACCAATATGGGCTCCATATAAATCCAATATTGATAAACAATATTAAAATCCCATTCAAAACTAATATAAGCTCAATATTGAAAACCAATATAAGATTAATATAAATAAACAATATTTACCCCAAATTCAAAATTATTATTTAACCCACATTTAAAAATATCATTTAATTCATATAAAAAACAGAATTTAACTCATTGATAATATCTTAGCTAATACATAGCTAATCATTGAACAGCTCGATCGTAATTAACAGTTTGATATAAATTTTATATGAATTCAATATTAATTGTAAATATTATATTCACATTTATTTTTTCTTTATTATCAAACTTGGGAAATAAGTAACATTTACATTGGTCAAGAAAATAATCAAGTTTAAATCATCAATTAGCGCCAAAAAGATCAATGGTGACTCTTAAAAAACATATTTTTGATCAGAATGAAATAATTAATAGCTAAATTAATTAAATCCATTATTGAACGTGAAGATATGCAAAAATTTTCATTTTCGATTTTCGTCTCATTACTATAACTACCCTACGGAAAGTTAAAAAAGCAATAAATGATTTAACTATATTGTATTTATTTATTAACTATATTATTTAACGATATTGTAAGTATGCCATCATTCAGTAAACAAAACAAAAACAATTATACAATATTATAATAGTGCAAAAGTATCAGAATATATATATTAAATTTAAACTAGTTGGTATTGGTATTTTGCCTTTAGGCAAGTTACATGAACTTCCCGATATGCGTAAATAATCGACTTAATCAATAAAAAATAAAATAATTTATGAGTGATTGAAAGTATTCCGAGTGGATTTATTACACACTAGCTGTACCCGTTCACGCTTTACCGTGATTGAGTTTAAATTAAAAAGTTTAACAAAGATGTGTATTTGTTATATTAGTTTAACGTTACTACTATCTATTCAACAACTTACCTATTCAACAATTTGTCTACGAATTTACCTATAAACTTGTTAATCAATCTACCATTTTACTGACTTACCAATTTACCTGTCAACCTATCAACCCGTTTCACATGTCTGCCAATTTACCTGTCAACCTGTTTAACCGTCTTGTTATTTGTATATCTACCAGTTGTCCTGTCTACCATTTTAAATATTCTCCAATTTACCTGAGCACCAATAACCCAACAAATTACCTTTTCAACAATTTACTTTTCTACCAATTCACCTGTCTACCAAATTACCTATCGACCTGTTTATCAATACACCATTTTAACTGTCAACCAATTTACCTGCTTTCCAATTTACCTATCATCCCGTTCTAAATGTCTACCAATTAACCTGTTTAACAATTTGTCTACTAATTTACTAATCAATCTACCATTTTACCAGCCTACAAATTCACCTCACATCCCGTTCTACATGTCTGCCAATTAAGTTGTCAACCTGTTTATTTATTTACATATTTGTCTATCTACCAGTTCTTCTCTCTACCATTTTACATATCCTCCAATTTAACTGTTATAAATTTTTATAATTGAACCAGTTTAATGGTTTAGTATGTTGATTAAAACCAGGTACTCTATGGTCATACCAAGTAAATCGTCTAATTTTAATGTTAACAAATGTCAAAAAAGCTACTAATTTTTTCAAACTTTGATAATTTTTTAAAAATTATACTTGTCATGGGGCCGTAATTTTTCAGTAAGTTCTATAAGACTATGATATATGTATATCGCCGAAAAAACTTCCATAAAAATCGGCTTACATTTTTTGTTCAACAGTTAATTACAAGAAAACGGCTCGGTAGATTTTCACCTAAAATTAATCAGTATCATTCCCAACTAATATCTTTCGAACAGTTTTTGATTTTTCAAAATCGAGTCGGTAGTTTGAGTTTAAATATGGACGATAAGTTTAACACTTTTTTTCAAATTACAAAGAAACGATTTCGCAGATCGTCTCACAAAACCGACAAACGATAGTCCTCATTGAGATACATCAAATGGCTTTTAAATTTCTAAAATCGGTTCAGGCGTTTTTCAGAAAACGACAATCAAATGTCTAATTTTGACAAGTGCCAAAAAACGATACTAATTTTTGCAAACTTTGATGAATTTTTAAAGCTAAACGATGTGTCGTTGGGCCGTAAGATTTTAGTATGATCTAGATCTAGAAGACTATGGTATCTACCGTCAAGAAAATAATCATAAAAATCGTCGATTTTTTTTTAACTTTAATACAAGAAAACGGCCCGGCCGATCTCTGCCAAAAACTAATCAGCACGATTCCCAACCAATATCTTTCGAACGGTTTTTGAATTTTTAAAATCGATTAAGAATTGCGGGCTAGAACGTGGACAAAAAATTTTTCACTTTTCTGCGATTTACGAAGAAATGGCTCGGCCGATCGTCAAACAAAACTCAGAAACGCTAGTCCTCATCGAAATAAATCGAATGGCTTTTAAATGTTTAAAATCGGTCCAACCGTTTTTGAGAAAACGTCGATTTACGGCAAAAAATCTGTACACACACGCACACACACACACATACTATTTCCAAATTTGGTCTCATTCGATTCAGAATGGCTTGAAACGTCGAGAAAACATAAAATTAGCGAATCGGATTTTTTGATGAAAACATAAACTTCTTCTTCGGGAAGTTAATAAATTTCCAATGGTAATTGCAGACACTCTCAAGAAGCCATTCGAAAAATGCGCGCTAAACATAGTCGGACCTTTTACCGAGACTCCTGAACAAAATAAATATATTTTAACATTCCAAGACCTACTAACTAAATTTAGTCGAGCAATTCCTCTCAAATTCCAGGTCTCTGAAAGCGTAGCACGAGCTTTTGTAGAAAACATAGTTTGTAACTTCGGACTGCTTTCAAAAATACTTGCAAACCAGGGTACTATTTTTTAAGAGCAATTTTCAAACAGGTTTGCAAAATTTTAAAAATAAAAAAAATTCGAACGACTGCATATCACCCTCAGTCTAATGGAGCTCTCGAGAGATCTCACAGGACTCTGGTAGAGTACATTCGGAAATTCATAAAACCAGATCAGTTTGATTGGGATTTATGGTTGCCATACTCTACATTCACATATAATACTAGCAAACCCGACGAACTCCGTTTTGCCACCAGATGGTTTCGTGAGAAAGATGAAGAAAATTTTTGTTTGTTTTATATTTTAAAAGGAAAAATTTGATTATACAACAGTAACGAATTTATTTTGATAACAAAAATGAAGCGTTTCTTAGTTGAACTTCTCTAAGTAAATGAAAGTGAATCCGCAAATTATCCATTTATGGAAGTGATCTTCGGTAAACCACATTTTTTGTTTTTTGGTCTGACGTTAACACAAACAAAGCGGATGGTTTTCCAACTCGTGAACAGGCAACGTATAACTGCCCATGTGAAAAACAATGATTTTCTAAATAATCTATTTGAAATTTATCCCGCAAACACTAAGCGATTGGCCTTGCGACATGTTATTGCGAACGCAAGGCGAACTGGATATTGCAATCGTTTTAAGTCAAACGGAAGACCAGTCAGAATCATTGGTATGTCACCAAATCGCCAGCAATTTTTGAAAAAAATTGAATGGTGAAATTCAGGGCGTGTACATCATTATTCTTTGCGGCAAGAATTGCTCGTTGACTTAACCAAGCATAATTCTGATAATTCTCACTAATGTCATTACTCGAATTTTTAATTACGGTGCGTGAAGTTCCAGCAGCTTGCATTAAGGCACAATGCCATGCACAACTAATTTTCTTAGCTATAAACCTTGCGGAGCCCGAGACCTTTCCAACGAATGCAAAATTGTCGAAATCGGTACGTGCGTTCTGGAGTTATTTCGTCAGGTAGGAAAACCCGACTTATTTTTATATATATATATATATATATATATATATTTATTTCAAACAAAATGTCTGAATTTGGTAGGAACAATAATCTCCTAAAGGAGGAAGGAATGTTGTGTGCCTGAACTACAACCCTTTAGGATTGGATTCCGCTCTATGTATGAGCTCTATGGGCAATATTTCCGACTCGGACGGGAGCCTCTAGGATGATGTGAAAGCCGCCATTCTCTTCCTAACCTTCGTGACATATAATTGAACTCAAAAATCAAATATTAAATATAATTGTTGTTTTACCTTTTAAATCAATCTTTGTGAAAGTTGATAGTTTCTTTATAAAATCCTCCTTTGCTAAGGCAAAATCTTAACACAAGGTTACTGCAATCTTACATTGTATTGTAGCGTGAGTAACACTAACTGCGTTGTTTGTAATCTGACCGGTATATAGTAATAATATTATTTATAATTATTACAAATGGGTGGATACCCCTAACAATATATATATATATATATATATATATATATATACTAGCAAACCCGACGAACTCCGTTTCGCCACCATATGGTTTCGTGAGGAAGATGAAGAAATTTTTTGTTTGTTTTATATTTGAAAAGGAAAAATTAGATTTTATTATACAACAGTAATGAATTTATTTCGATTACAAAAATGAAGTGTTTTTTAGTTGAACCTCTCTAAGTAAATGAAAGTGAATCCGCAAATTATCCGTTTCATTGAAGTGCTCTTTGGTAAACCACATTTTTTGTTTTTTGGTCTGACGTTAACATAAACAAAGCGGATGGTTTTCCAACTCGTGAACAGGCAACGTATAACTGCCCATGTAAAAAACAATAATTTTCTAAATAATCTATTTGAAATTTATCCCGCAAACACTAAGCGATTGGCCTTGCGACTTGTTATTGCAAACGCAAGGCGAACTGGAAATTGCAGTCGTTTGAAGTCAAACGGAAGACCAGTCGGAATCATTGGTATGTCATCAAATCGCCAGCAATTTTTGATTGAATGGCGAAATTCAGGGCGTGTACATCATTATTCTTTGCGACAAGAATTACTTGTTGACTTAACCAAGCATAATTCTGATAATTCTCACTAAAGTCATTACTCGAATTTTTAATTACGGTGCGTGAAGTTCCAGCAGCTTGCATTAAGGCACGATGCCATGCACAACTAATTTTCTTAGCTATAAACCTTGCGGAGCCCGAGACCTTTCCAACGAATGCAAAATTGTCGAAATCGGTTCGCGCGTTCTGGAGTTATTTCGTCAGGTAGGAAAACCCGACTTATTTTTATATATATATATATATATATATATTTATTTATTTATTTATTTATATATATAGAAGATAATCTATTTGAAATTATTTAAAATAATTATTGATTATTTTCATTACTCGAATTTTTAATTACGGTGCGTGAAGTTCCAGCAATTTGCATTAGGGCACGATGTCATGGCCCACTAATTTTCTTAGCTATGAACCTAGCGGAGCCCGAGACCTTTCCAAAGAATGCAAAATTGTCGAAATCGGTTCGTGCGTTCTGGAGTTATTTCATCAGGAAGGAAAACCCGACTTGTTTTTATATATAGAAGATATATATATTAGTTAATTTTTTATATTTGTACAAGTAACTTTAAATTTTATTTGCATTTTTAATATTATATTGATACCGATATTTTACTGGTATACCGGTTTTAAAAGCCAAAAATATCGAAATACCGATTTTGAAATTTTTTATCGGTGTTGCATTCCATAGTTAATATCGACTAAAACCACCGCTTTACTCAAGCCTTGTAACCCCCACGAATACCGCCTTTTTCTACTGGTAGCTAAGTTTTCATAGATCTTTTATTCGATCTTTTCCTCTCAATTTAACGTATGGTATGGTTGTGAGGACTTCTGGCGTTTAAGGCAGCTTGTGATAATAGCATTTCTTAAATTAGTGTCTCTGGTTGAAAACTCGGCTTTAGCATTGTTTCTAATATTTTTTGCCGTAGACTAAAGCGCGCGCATGCAAAGAATATATGCTCTGCATCTAAATTAACTCCTTGGCAAACTGGACACTTGGGAGAATCATCGGGCCTAATGCGGTGAAGATAAGTCCGAAAGCAGCCATGTCCAGACATTATGTGCGTTAGATAGTATGTGACCTCTTCATGGCTCAGGCATTAGCCAAACGTCAATCTTAGGTATAAAACAATGCGTCTATCTACCCTTTTCACGACCAGACAAACGTCCTCATATATTGTACGAAAGCCGCATACTTTTCGTAAGGCACTAAGACGGTATAAAAGGCCAATTTTTCCAGATCAGAGTCAGCGCTCAATTATGGAAATAGGTATTCCATAAGTGAGCACTGAAGCAACTACTGATGAAAGTTTTCTGCTTTACGTTGGTCCACCGATGTTGGGCATCAACTGTGCAAAACAAGAACTCAATACGAATGCTTTGTCACTTACTTGCTTTACATCGTTAAATGAAAATCAACAGTATTCATCCAATGATTTACTTTCTCGAAGGTAATTTCAAACATATGCCCAGTAGATTGGCTCGCTTTGAGATCTTTAGTCTCAAAAGCCCGACGTACATGACATTTCACACTAGTGGTTCCAGAACTGAGGCTTGAGGTACGCTTCAGGTGATATTATATTTTTTCTAATCGCTCTTCGTGTCGTATTTCAGTATCTTGCCACTATATCCTGCTCATGTTCTTTTTTACCAGTACCAGCTTGCGCAATTGTAAGCGTTCCTGATGTACGGTGTGGCTGCTAGACAATACACCTTCTTGCAGCCCTTCCATATTGTTACTGTGATTGCTTTCTTGGCCGTTCGACAACTATATGTTAATAGCCACGCTGATAGATTCCTCATTTCTAATGACATTCTTTACGATCAACGCTGATGTGATGTAATAAAACAGGTAAAAAAAAATAACTGCAGAGAGGTAGACACGTCGGCAAGCAAATAGGTAAAGATGTTCAAATAAATTTTTACAAGCCTTGTGTTTTTGTTCATTTATATTCAATTGTATTCATAGATATTATTATTGATCAGTTTGTTCTTATTTATCAAAATGTTTAGTATCTTTGGTTAAACAATATGTAAAAAAATTAAAAGATTTTAATAAAAATTATTAGTCCTAAATTATTATCAGTAAGTCAAGAGATCATATTTATGTACAGTTAAGTAAAAACCTATACGTAAACTAAATCTTTAAATAATGTTGTATTATTGTCGTACTTTGTAACAATAGTCAAATATTCAACTATTAAATTACTTGAACACATCTAATTATTTGAAAGTGCTGCGCAATGAAGTTGATGGTGTAATCTATTGCGACAAGGGCATCATAAATATTATGTTATCACCATTATATAATTTTGGAATGCCGCAGATTTCAACATGTAATATTAACGAAGTCAAACGATGAGAATAATGATTACGTAATCCAAATCTATTAAATGTTCATACCAGTCGAGCGGTAATGGAATTATTAATCTCAACATAACAGTCAACGCGAACCGCACCAGTGTATGTTATATAACATTGTGTATGTTAAATTACTAGAAATTTTAACAGATTTCAAACTAAACGTTATAAAACAAATCATACAAATCAAAGTTCGAAGCTAGTAGTGCACGGCATTGAACCTTAAAGCAATTTCCGTACCCCGTTTAAACTTTATGGAAGCTTTTTTTTTTAAATTTTGAATGTTTTTCTTTCAATGCAATCGAGTATGATGTGCATAAATTATCAGATATTTTATAGAGATTTCAATAGTGAGTACAAATATTGCTTACACTTCTGTGGGATCCGTAGAAAAATATGTAATATTTACATCATCGCAGTGTAACAAATATTACAAACTAGCTATAAGTGGAATTCTGACTTAAGGCAATTAGGGCATCGTGCCTTAAGGCAAATTGCTGGAACTTCCCGTACCGCAATTCAAAATTTGAGTAATTAAAAATAATCAATAATAATCAATAAAAGTTGATCAATGATTTGAAACTTTTAATAAAATTTCGAACCATATTCGAACCATCATGTGCAAAAACATACCGTGTTGAAATAAAAACGTAATTTCTGAAATATATTATAATTAATTGATAATATATTATATATATATATATATATATATATATATATATATTAATTATTAATATATAAAAATTAAATAATGCAATAATAAAATAATTCAAAAATATATTTTAACATTAGCATTTCCCAATAAATTAATTTCAACAAATGAGACTGATTATATTTTAATCAAAATGTGATATAATACTTAATTATTTTTTATTTGTCAAATTTTAGTTAAAATTTAAAATGTTTACTTAAAATGATATAATTTTCATGAAGTACAAAGAAAATGGAAAATAATAAATAGAATTATATATACTGCGGAATATCGAAAACTACTCGTATTCATACTGAAATATTATTTTATTAACTTCCCGTAGGGTAAGTTATTGTAATGGGCCGAAAATCGGAATTGAAAATGTTTACATTTCTCGACGTTTTGAAGGTTTCTGAACATTTTGGCATACTTCAGAAAAAATGGATGTGTGTGTGTGTGTGTGTGTGTATGTATGTATGGATACAAATTTTCGCCCACGTTTTCGGGCGTACGGATCAACCGATTTGAATGGTTTAAAAAACATTCGATTCCTATTAATAAGGAGAAGAGCTGATTAGTTTTTGGCAAAGACAGGTCCAGCAGTTACGGAGAGAAGTAGCAAAGAGTGCAGAAAATAGAAATCGAGTTTTCGAGAGAACAGAGCATCCGATTTGAATGATCTAAAAAACATTCAATTAGTAATGATTGGGAGAAGGGGTTATTAGTTTTTCGCAAAGGCAGGCCCAGCCATTTCGGAGATACAGAGCTAAATGTACAAAAAATGGCAGTTTTTGAGAGAACTAAGCGTCCGATTCAATTGATTCAAAGAACTTTCTGCTTGTCTTAACAAAATAATTGATTTTGGTAAAAAAAAATTTTGTACCATTTTTTTTTTTTTTTTTTTTTTTTAATTTTTTGTATATCGAAAAACATTCAATATTCCTCGAACATTTCGTTACGGTACGGGAAGTTCCAGTAATTTGCCTTAAGGCACGATGCCACCCACCCCACTAGTTTATATTTTTTATATTTAACTAAATTGAGGCATTATTGTTCAGTGAGTAAAATAGTATTTTCAATAGAATAAATAAAAACATTGCTGCCAATTGAACTTTTAAAGTCGAAAACAAATTTTGAACTTAATCATATTTTATTTGAAATAATATTTTGTTTAAAGTATATTAGAACAGATTTAAAATAAAAATCTCAATTATTTTCGATACACAAAAAAAAAATTTTTTTTGAAAAAAAAAATTTTAAACGAAATTTTTTTTTCCAAAATCTATTATTTTGTTAAAACAAACAGAAAGTTCTTTGAATCGTTCAAATCGGACGCTTAGTTCTCTCAAACTACCATTTTTTGCACATTTAGCTCTGTATCTCCGAAACCGCTGGACCTGCTTTGCCATAAACTAATCACCACTTCTCCCCGTCATTACAAATTGAATGTTTTTTGGATCATTCAAATCCGATGCTCCGTTCTCTCAAAAACTCGATTTTATTGTATGCACTCTTTGCTCTATATCTCCGTAACTGCTGGACTTGTCTTTGCCAAAAACTAATCAGCACATCTCTCTATTAATAGGAGTCGAATGTTTTTTGAACCATTCAAATCGGTTGATCCGTGCGCCCGAAAACGTGGACGAAAAATTGTATCCATACATACATACACACACACACATCCATTTTTTCTGAAGTATGCCAAAATGTTCAGAAACCTTCAAAACGTCGAGAAATGTAAAAATTTTCGATTTCGATTTTTGGACGATTACAATAACTTACCCTACGGGAAGTTAATAATGTGAGTAAAAGAGAAAAAAATGTAAACAAAATGATGAAAAAAATCAAAACTTCGAATAAAATAAAAGTTAAATAATAAAATTTTGTGGTTAGTCACATGACTTGCTTAAATTTCTTTTACCCTGGTTTGGTAAGTATTAATATTATTTAAATCTGTTATATCTACTAGTAATATATCGATTTATATTTATAAATTTAGACGTTTTATATTTATTCATAGATAAAAATTTCTGGAATTGCATCATATACATGTATGCATGACCATACCAGTCTCAGTCAGTCACCGACCGTGGTCGAGTAAACACGTCTCATAAATATATAATATATTATTTAAATTAAATTTATCCAATAATTTTATACCTAGAATTCTCGAAATAAATAAATTTATAACCTACGAAGAAGAGTATTATACCTGTTCTTTAAATATTGTTGTGAATCAAGCAAATTTTTACCGAAGACTCTTATACCTGTCGCCATCAAGTTGTTACCTGTATATCACCTATATCTGTTACCTGTATATCACCTATCAAGATGGTCAACACTAGAAGCCAGATGAGTCAAAACTCTTTTGATGATTCAGTTGTGGGTGAGTCTGTTAATTTAGATTGTACCGTTATTTGTGCCCAATGTATTTCTTTACGGGAAGTTATTAATTCACAGAATTTATTGCTCAATGAGAGGGACAGACTAATTGCTAAGCTTACGAAAGAGCTGGCGATAGCCAATTCCAAGTTGCAAAGCATTAGCTCTAATTCTTCCAATGTGCAAACGGAAGTGAATATAACATCCAAAAATGTTAAAACTAAAGTTGAACAAATCAAAGCGTCCGCTCCACTTCCTTCATCCTTTTCCTCACCAAAGCTTAAAGTACTAATTTTGTCCGACAGCCACGGCAGATCCTGGTCCGGGTTCTTAAATGGTTTGTTAGGTCCTAAAGTTAGTGTGTTCGGTATGGTCAAGCCGGGTGCGGGTTTTTCTAGCGTGGTCGCTGGCATTGGGGATCTGGTTGGTGTTTTTGGTGTTCGGGATCATATTGTTGTTATGGCCGGGACGAACGACGCTGACTCTGATTATGCTATTCGTAATGCGCTAGAGTTTGCCCGTCGATCATGTAGTAAAACAAACCTTTGTTTTGTTACAATTCCTTCCGATATGACAACCATGGCCTGAATTCTAGAATTTCCCAATTAAATCGTTGTATTTATCGTGATTTTGGTCAAGGTAAATTCAGGGATGTTAAGGTCTTTGATGTCAATAGATACGTTGATAGACTCGACTACACCAGGCATGGTCTCCATTTCCTTTCAAATGCAAAGCAGAAACTCTGTCGTTTTCTCGTTAGAGAAGCGCTGACTCTGCCAAATTCCAAGAACTCCCGCTCCTTTCGCTTTTGATTCTGACGACGCTTCATCTTTTATATTTTGTCAAAATATTCAAAATTTACCCAATAAATTACTCAAAATTGAATTACTTTTAAATGACTATAAGCCTTATTTTTTATGCTTTTCGGAACATTGGCTTAACGAAACTAAACTCAAATTAATTAAATTAAACAATTACTATCTATGTTCCTCTTTCTGCCAAAATGATTTTAAGCATGGAGGCGTTTGCATTTTTTCGTCGGTTAAAATTAAATGTAATAACATTATAACAAAAATTGCACCTGTTGAAAAAATGTTTGAATTTTGCGCTGTAGAAGTCAATTTTTCTCATAATACTTATTGTATTATTTGCGTATATAGAGCTCCAGATCAAGATGCTATTAAATTTATACATTTACTTTATGTTCTAATGGAAGAACTTTTTCATAAATATAACTCTATTATTGTTTGCGGTGATTTTAATATCCATCTGGACAAAAGCTCTAAAATCAGCGAAAGTTTCAAATCTAGCATGGATTCATTTGGTTTATTTCCTACCATAAATGATCCCACGAGAATAAGTACTTCTTCGTCCTCTTGCATTGATAATTTTTTTACAAATTTAACTGATTTAAAAACATTTGTCATTAATACGGGTCTTTCTGATCACTACGGAATTTTCCTATCTTTATTAAACAACACAACTTCACAATCTATTAATTACCAATATAAAAGAAATTTTAATAATAATAATAAACTCTTATTCAAAGAATTATTAGAAAATGAGACGTGTAACCAATCTTATGAAAATATTACCTTTGACTCGTTTATTAATTCTTTTTTACATAAATTTAATCTTGCTTTTCCGCTATTGAAATATAAAATCCAAGTTAATAATTTCCATAAATCTAACGCATGGTATACTCAAGGCTTGAGAATTTCGTACAATAAATTACTAAGTCTAGAAAGAGCTTCTAAAACCAACTTCGATATCGACTTTATGATTTACTTTCTGAAATACAGAGAAATTTTTAATAATATTTGCAAATTAGCAAAAATTAAGTCTAATGAAAGTGTTATTTATAATTCGCACAATAAGCAGAAGGCAATGTGGTCACTAATTAAATCAGAAATTAATTATAAATCAAGCTCTTCTGACATAGAATATCTCAATATTAACAATGAAAAAGTCAATGATAAAATAATTATAGCAAATGCTTTTAATAACTATTTTGTTAATGAATCTTTTTATATAACATCCAATATTGTAATCGATCCGAATATTTCAGCAGCACATTTTTCTAAAATTATTAGAAATCAGAATTCACTGTACCTATTTCCCATAACTCCTGAGGAGCTGTCGAAAACAATTCTGTCCCTTAAAAATTCATACTCATCCGGTCCTGATGAAATTTCGTCTGATATTTTAAAACAATTCTATCCACTATTCATTGATGATCTCCTTGCTTGCTTAAACAGCGTAATTAGTAACGGTGTCTATCCGAATCATTTAAAACATTCAAAAATTAGGCCACTTCATAAAAAAGGGCCCACTGACATTATCAATAATTACAGGCCAATTTCTCTATTAAACACTTTTGACAAAATTTTTGAAAAAATATTACATAGTCGACTAAACAATTTTTTAACAGTTAATAATATATTATATAAAAATCAATTTGGGTTTCGTCGAAATCACTCTACCTCTCACTCAATTTACACATTAGTCCATGACATTATTCACTCTTTCTTTTAAACAAGCTCGATAAATATGGTGTACGGGGTATAGCTCTTGAATTATTTTCATCTTACTCATCAAATAGGACTCAATCTGTTTATCTTAATGATCGTGGTTCAGTAATTATCTCAGATAAACAAAATATTAAGCTCGGTGTCCCTCAGGGCTCAATTCTCGGACCATTATTATTTCTCATCTACATAAACGATCTGCCAAAATGTACAGATCTCTGTAAATTTATTCTTTTTGCCAACGACACTAGTGTGATGCAATTCCTTAGAAGAAGTAAATAATAAATTAAATCTAGTTATGAAGTCAATTTCGAATTGGTTCAATTCTAATAATCTTTTGCTCAATAATGGCAAAACCCAAATTATGTCTTTTTGAACAGTAAATAGGATAAGTCATGAGATCAATTCTTTAACTATCAATAGCATTCAATTTGAATTTTCCTCAGTCTCAAAATTTCTAGGCATCCAATCACAAAAAAACTTAAACTGGGACAATCATATTCATTCCATACTTGTACCTAAGTTAACTAAAACCTGTTTCATGTTGAGAATTCTTAAAACAAAAGTTAGTTTAAATTGCCTTCTTTCAATTTATTATTCTAATTTCTATTCGCATCTCGCTTATGGAATACAATTCTGGGGATTCTCATCATCCTTAAAGGATATATTCAAAATACAGAAAAGAGCATTAAGAATAATTTTTTCCCTCAGTTCCTTATCCTCATGTAGGAATCTTTTCCGACAATATAACATTCTCACTGTTCCCTGTATATTTTTGCTAATTACGTTGTCATTCATAAAGAATAATCCTGAACGCTTCAACTCCATGTTAAATTCCTATTATAAAACAAGAAATTTGACTATAAAAGGACCAACTTTTAAACTTGAAACATCTTTTAATACCATAGACGCATAGACGGAAGAGGAGTACAGCTTTTTAATCTACCCCCACTACATATTAGGAAACTGAATGATCGTCAATTTCATAATACTATTGTTAAACTTTTAAAAGCTCAAAGTTTCTACGATACTTCTGAGTTTGCCAACTTCGATATCAAACGTTATTTTGATAATGAAATGCCTACTGATAATAACTGATACTTTTTTTTCCAACAGTTACAATTTTTTTTTCCCTTTTCAATACTTTTTCTAATTTTTTATTCTGATTTATTTTAACATTTTTCTACTTTAAGTATTTTATCATTACAATTATTTTCATATTGTATATTCTTTTTTGATACTGCTCTTAATTTTTATTTTCTAGATATGAGACTCAAATAAAATAGTAAGACTCTCAAGATCTACAACAATTAAACTATTTGAATTTTATTACATTTTTTTTTCTTTAAGTTATTGTATTAGATATTACTAATGTTATGCGTAATATTGTTTAATAGTTGTATTTTACTTTACTTAATTCAATTAGGATAATTTATTTTCTGTAATTATTAAATTTATTCCTGTATCCGTAAATATAAATATAAATACCATACATATGTACGAACATCTGTTTTTGACAAACTTCTCAAGAGTGTCTCTTCTTTCTTTCATATAACCGATATTTGTATAAGACTATCTCACTTAGAGTACGATGCGTGTCCTTTGTCCTATGTGTCCCTACGACGAAATATTCTACCTGACTGTGTCAGTTGTAGCCGAAATTATTTTATACGTATTTTATGAACTAATATTTTGTCATTCCAATTTTGTTTTAGTTACATATTTTTACATTTTTTAATAGCAATTATTATTTATATTACTATACTAGTTTATTATTTATATTAATGTTATTTAAGAGTAAAAGTATAATTAAAAAATTGATTTAAATGCAAAAGATGATTTCCTTCAATTTATTATTGCGTACATAGAAAAAGAGTGTGATTAAAAAAAAGGTTGTTGGTTAGTTCTTAAAGAAGGAAAGTATCCATAAGCCCCAAAACGTAGAATAAACTAGTTGGTTTGGTATTTAGCCTTGAGGCAAGTTACATGAACTTCCCGATATGTGTAAATAATCGGCTTAATCAAAACAAATGTGTAAATAATATACTTTATCAATCCTACTTTAAAAAAAACGATAATAATTTTAGCAAACTTTGACGAATTTGTAAAATTAAACTACTTGTCGTAAGGCCGTAATATTACAGTAAGTTCTATAAGACCATGATGTATATCGCCAAAAAAAGTTCCATGAAAATCGGCTTAAATTTTTTTTCAACAGTTAATTACAAGAAAACGGCTCGGTAGATTTTCACCTAAAATTAATCAGTACCATTCCCAACTAATATCTTTCGAACAGTTTTTGATATTTTAAAATCGGTTCGGTAGGATGAGCTTAAATGTCGATGAAAATTTAACACTTTTTTTCAACAGTTAATTACAAGAAGACGGCTCGGTAGATTTTCACCTAAAATTAATCAGTACCATTCCCAACTAATATCTTTCGAACAGTTTTTGATTTTTTAAAATCGGTTCGGTAGGATGAGCTTAAATGTCGACGAAAATTTAACACTTTTTTTCAACAGTTAATTACAAGAAAACGGCTCGGTAGATTTTCACCTAAAATTAATCAGTATTATTCCCAAGTAATATCTTTCGAACAGTTTTTGATTTTTTAAAATCGGTTCGGTAGGATGAGCTTAAATGTCGATGAAAATTTAACACTTTTTTTCAACAGTTAATTACAAGAAAACGGCTCGGTAGATTTTCACCTAAAATTAATCAGTACCATTCCCAACTAATATCTTTCGAACAGTTTTTGATTTTTTAAAATCGGTTCGGTAGGATGAGCTTAAATGTCGATGAAAATTTAACACTTTTTTTCAACAGTTAATTACAAGAAAACGGCTCGGTAGATTTTCACCTAAAATTAATCAGTATCATTCCCAACTAATATCTTTCGAACAGTTTTTGATTTTTTAAAATCGGTTCGGTAGGATGAGCTTAAATGTCGACGAAAATTTAACACTTTTTTTCAACAGTTAATTAGAAGAAAACGGCTCGGTAGATTTTCACCTAAAATTAATCAGTACCATTCCCAACTAATATCTTTCGAACAGTTTTTGATTTTTTAAAATCGGTTCGGTAGGATGAGCTTAAATGTGGACGAAAAGTTTAACACTTTTTTTTCGAATTACAAAGAAATGGCTTGCCAGATCGTTGCACAAAACTGACAAACGATAGTCCTCAGCGAAATACATCAAATGGCTTTTAAATTTCTAAAATCGGTTCAGGCGTTTTTGAGAAAACATCGATCAAAAGTCTAATTTTGACAAATGCCAAAAAGACCATACTGATTTTTGCAAACTTTGACGAATTTTTAAAGCTGAACCAGTTGTCGTAGGACCGTAATATTTTAGTATGATCTAGAAGACTATGGTATCTATCGTCAAAAAAATAATCATAAAAATCGTCGAAATTTTTTTTTTTAAAACTTTATTACAAGAAAACGGCCCGGCCGATCTCTACCAAAAACTAATCAGCACGATTCCCAACCAATATCTTTCGAACGGTTTTTGAATTTTCAAAATCGATTCAGAATTGCGGGCTAAAACGTAGACGAAAAATTTTTCACTTTTCTGCCATTTATAAAGAAACGGCTTGTCCGATCGTCGCACAAAACTGACAAACAATAGTTCTCGTCGAGATACATCGAATGGCTTTTAAATTTTTGAAATCGACCCAGCCGTTTTCGAGAAAACGTCGATTTACGGCAAAAAAATCTGTTCACATACACACGCACACACACACACACACACACACACACATACTTTTTCCAAATTTGGTCTCATTCGATTCAGAATGGCTTGAAACGTCGAGAAAACATAAAATTAGAGAATCGGATTTTTTTATGAAAACAAACTTCTCCTTCGGGAAGTTAATAAGTGAAATATTAATCTTGTTTTGTGAAGATAAAATCTATTTAATATAATTCAGAAAAAAATTCTTTTTAATAATAAATCTAAACAATAAAACTTTATAAATGTAAATATATTTGATATAATAATAATTAAAAGCGTTTTTATTCATTTGTTTTGAATATTTTCTAAGTGACGTTTCACAGATTATGTAATTTACTATCTACTATTACTTATCTCATATTGAAATTAATGAAAAAGGAGTTATGTATAAACTTTACTGACTACAATACTGAATAAACTAATAACGATAAATTAATGAACGTATACTTCGTAACAGATAATGATACAAAAACATAAAAAGCATAAAACATAAAAACCTGTTAGAACCGCCCTTTGATTAACAATGCCTGCAATCAAAGCACAAGCCGAACATTTTGAGTTTCGCATTTTTCAGTAGAATGAAATTTGTTACGCAGTTCATTTAGCAGTTTTTGTTGAATTTAGAATTTAATATATTATTAAAAAATATTCATAATATATAATAAGTCTGGAAAAAACTTAGTGCGTGAAGTTTTAGTGAATATTTAGTGAATAATAATATTATCTGTGATATCAAATAATATATGGCTAAAAACATAATTTGTGAACAGTTTATAATTAAAATCAAGCTGTTAATTAACATAATTTTGAGTTTTATGTTTAAAGTGCGTAAGTATATTTATTACATAAATATATATATATATATATATATATATATATATATATATATCAATATACATATTTAGTAAACAATGATGTGTTTTATATATACTAGATTGACTAAATTGAAATGGGTGCAAAATCAGATGTAATATAAAAACTATCACATAGCAAAAATGGATTTGATAAAAGGTAATAAAAATGTTAACAAACTCATTAAATGCAGACTTTTTAATAATTTATTATCCACAGTTTGTGTTCGACCTCGGAGCAGGTAACATCGATAAGCGTTCAGTGAATATATTTAAAGTGACGTAATGGAATCCGGACAATATGGGCAAGAGGGCGGACGCCCGCCCGACTGTTCAACTAAGTGTTCTGTGATCGGTAAAACCATTGCAACGGCAATGATAGTTATGATAGTGAAATGTTAATGAGTGAAATTAGTGAAGAAGAATTAGAAGTACATTATAATTCAAATAAAAATCCTAGTAGCATAATGAGTGAGGAAGATGTAATTAAGAACAGATTATTACATAAGTATAAAAAACTTACCAAAATTTCCGCAATAGCGGATAGTAAAGATAAAAAGAACAGTAACAAAAATAAATCAATTAAAGGAGATAATAAATTAAAAATAATGAATAAAGTAATTGGCAAAAGTGCAATCAAACTGAGGAGAACCGAAAATATTATAACTACTGTGGAAAATAATAACAATGACACGGCGTCTAAGATAACAAATAATAGTGATATTTCAAAATATAATAATATAGAAGGAACAAGCAATGAAAAAAATATTATGGTATAGAATAATGTAAATATCAATCAGAGTACTGAAGCAAATCGGTACAGTCAAGAATTAGGTAGCGTTATGCAATTTGATGAGTGCGATAAGGATTTGAGTGAAACAACAAATTATGCAAACAATGAAGAAATGACCAATGCAGATATTAGTGCGGGGTCGATTAATACCGAAATAAATGATCAGAATGATAAAATGGTGCATGACTTTCACGAGGTAGATAACGTAATGCAATTTGATGATTCTGGTGAGGACTCGAGTGAAATAACAAAATCTAAAGACAAAGAAAACGAAATGATGCCCGACAACTACGAACAGGATAAATTACGATATGACAGTTACGATAAAGGACCATATATAATATACGTAGAATCTTATAATAAGAACATAGGACGCCTGCATCCTATGGCACTTGGAAAAAAAAATTCATGATGCATGGCCAAATATGAAAACATATTTGGAAGAAATTGGAGTAATTGGCAAAAATAAAGTGAAATTGATTTTAAATAATCGTGTGACAGCTAACAGACTATTAGATGGTGATTTTTTCAAATCGAATAATCTAAGAGCGTATATCCCTAAATATTTAACGGTGCGGACCGGAATCATTTTTGACGTAGATAGCGAATTATCTGAGGAAGAAATTGAGGATGTCATCGAATCCGAGTATCCGATAGTGGGAGTAAAATGTATAAAATCAAAAAAAGAAAATCATAAGACATACAAAACACAATGTGTTAAACTCACTTTTAAAGGGTCAAAATTGCCAGAAAAAGTAGCGATCCACTCTGTTAAATGCCCAGTAACACCATTCGTGAAAAAAGTAATACAATGCCACAAATGTTGGAGATTCGGCCACGTTCGTGATCAGTGTCGAGGAGAGGTAAGATGTCCAAAATGCGCAGAAAATCACGCCTTACCAGAATGCATAAATACAGACGATTTAAGATGCTGCTTGTGTTTTGGTAATCATGCAGCATATAATAGGGAATGCCCAATATTTATGAAATATAAGAGAATATATGAAATAATGGCAACACAAAACTTAGCTTTTCACGAAGCAAGGTCAGTTGTAGAAAACAACAAATATGCCGGAATAACCAGAGGTAGTCTAGCCAATTTAGACAAAGAAAAGAATTTTTCAGTGATAAGCACAGGAATCAGGGAAAGGTCACAAATTAACAACAACATTCTTAAAAATAAATTTGAAATTTTATCTGACCTGGAAGATAACAATGATGAACCGGTATCGGCCAGCACATCAATATTGTACCGTACATCTACAAACCCTTCAAGAGAAACATCGCCAAAAAACAAGAAAGAACCAAATATAACAATATAAATAATAGAAAAGAAGATAAATCGAAAGGTAAATCAAGTGAAAGGAACAAGGTGCATACAGATAGGGAAGATTTTAGAGAAAAATATCAAGTAGCCACAAGGAATGAAGTTGATGACAAAGACAAAGAGAAAGAAGTAGATACCATAAAGAACATCAATGAAGAACATACGGATGAATTTTTGAATTTGTTTATCAAACTAGTGAAAAAACACTACAAACCTAACAATAAAGACATCAACAAAATGTTAAGAGAGGTAATGAATAGAATAGGTAGTGAGGGAGATGTGGACAACGATAGGAGAAATTAAGGTTAATGAGCGCATGGAAAATGTGCAAAAGAAAATTATACAATCACAATTACAATTTATTTTATGGGAACAAATATTCTACAATTCAACTGTAGGTCTTTGATACATAACAAAAGTAGTATTGAGCATTTCTTATTTGAAAACAAAGTACATATTGCTACATTTTCAGAAACATGGTTGAAGAGCGATAGGAAATTTTCGCTCAGGGGATATAAGACTGTGCGCAGTGACAGAAAAGATGGGTATGGTGGTACTGCAATTCTAGTTAAGGATAAAATAATTATAAACAAAGTATTAGCTTTTAATACGGGAACAATTGATATAAATAAATTTAAAATATCTGGTATAGAAATTTGTGCAGGAAAACATCAACTATCTATAATTTCGGTATATATTGTACCTAACTATAATATTTCTGTTAGTCAATGGAATGATTTATTAAGTCAGATGTCCAAACCTTACTTAATTTGTGGTGACTTTAACGCACATCATATGGCATGGGGGAGTAATTGGAATGATAAGAGTGGCAATAACTTATTGGAAGTTATTAATGACAACAATTTAATTATTTTAAATGACGGGAGTCCGACTTTGAATTTTAAGAATAGTGCAACAGTGGTAGACATTACATTGTGTACTCACGAGGTGGCACATAAAATTGTATGGAATGTCAGGGAAGATTCTCTTGGATCTGATCATTATCCAATAATTATGCAACTGAGAGAAACACCTATTATAAATAGAACTAGGGAATATTGGAACTGCAAAGCTGCCGACTGGACAAAATATCAAAAAGTAATCGAGTATTACTCAAATGATTTTGAAGTAAATGACCCGGTTATTGCTTATACAGAATTTATGAACATAATCAGTATTGCAGCGGAGAAAAGTATACCAAAAAAGAGAATATGTTCCAATATTAAACACTTTAAACCTATTTAGTGGGATAATGAGTGCGACAAACTTATTAGGAAAAGAAAAGACGCAGAAAAAAATTATAGGCAGAAATCTAACTACCATAATTATTTAATATGTAAAAATATTAATGCTGAAATCAGAACGATATTCAGCAGAAAGAAGAGAGATAGTTGGCATGAATATACTAATAATATCAAACCAAATACGTCTACCAGGGAAGTATTTAGAACAATTAAATGTTTGAAAAAATATATAGAACCTGAAAATTTACAAGAAAACGTTAACCCAAGTATGATTGATAAAATTATTGATTCTTATGCTCCATCTAGTGTTAGAAATGATTATTTCAAAGTGGATAAAAATGTTTTTGGACGCGAAACATTCCTATTAGTGAAACCTTTTACATTGTGAGAATTAGAAATTGCTTTAATTAAAGGTACCGATACCGCACCAGGTATGGATGGAATATTTTATTCTATGCTCATAAAACTTGCCAATGGTGGCAAAAGAGATTTTACTAAAATTGTTTAATAAAGTATGGACAAATCCGGAACTAATTGGGGCCTGGAATAAGTATATTACAATTTTAATCAAAAAACCTAATAAAGATGCGAATGAGATCTCCGCGTATAGACCGATTTCTCTTGCATCCTGTGTTTCAAAGGTAAAGGACAGAATGATTAAAAGAAGACTGGAGTGGTGGAGTGAAAAATATGGAATTCTACCAAAAAGTCAATTTGGCTTTAGGAAGGGTATGGGAACACAGGATAGTTTAAGTAATTTTATTAGTGACTTACATATATCCTTTGCGAAAAATAAGTATGTTGTGGCACTTTTTAGTGACATCAAGGGTGCATACGATAATGTTTTACCTAAAACATTATCAGAAGCTATGTCAAAGATTGGATTACCATGTAATTTTATTAGGGCAGTTACTAATAATATTTTTGAAAGGAATTATATTTTAGAATAAATGGTAAAATAATTGGTCCAAGAAAAATATATAAAGGATTACCACAAGGAGGTATTTTAAGCCCTTTATTATATGCGATATACGTAAGAGATATATAAGGGATCTTGGAGCCAGAAACAAAAATTTTGCAGTATGCGGACGATGTGGTTATTTATGTAAAAAAAGCAAGCCTGCAAGAAGCTTGTGAGGTAATGAGTAAGAATATTGATCGCTTTCATGTGTGGCTGGAAGAGAAAGGTCTGGAATTATCAGATAATAAAAGTTCAATTGGTATTTATACAAGACACAGAAATATTAATCATGTGGATAAGATAAATAGTAAATATCACATCATTAAAGTACAAAAATATAACAAATTCTTAGGGGTTATATTTGATCAAAAGTTATCTTTCAAACAACACATGGATTATGTGCTTAAAAGAGTAGAAAAAAGAATAAATATTTTGAGAATGACGAATGGTACATGGTGGGGATCACACCCTATTACATCCTTGAATCTTTATAAAACACTAATAAGACCCATTTTTGATTATGGATGTATTGTATTTAATAATTCGATTTACTGTAGGGTATTGGACAAAGTTCAATATAACTGTCTGAGAATTTGTATGGGGGCTATGCGATCCACTCCCACTAATGCCCTTTTGGTGGAAAGTGGGGAGATGCCTTTATACCTAAGACGACAGTTCATTTGTGACAAATTTATACTTAAAAAAATAATAATACAGGATAATCAAATTATAGACAAAGTAGGTAAAATTTCAATAGACACTACAATATATAAGTATTGGAAAAAGCGAAAAAAGCCATGCCTAGTTAATAGCTATTTGTATGTAAATAAAATAAGAGAGAAAGGTATCAATTATACAAAACACCCATATTATAATACACTTTATCTGGATATATATAGCATTTCTGATGATATTTTTAATATAAACATGACAAAAATAAGAGATTACAATGTAATTTACACTGATGGATCTCAGCTTGATCAGAAAGTGGGTTGCGCAATATATTTGGAAAATTTGAACATTAAGTTGGGATATAAACTGCCTGATTTTGCTTCAATTTTTACTGCGGAAATTTTTGCTATTAAAAAGGTAGTAGAGTTAATTCAAAGGCACAAAATAATGAAGGCAGTTATATTCACCGACAGTAAAAGTAGTATAGAAACTCTACAAAATTTATACAACAAAACTCAGACATTAGATATATTGTTCTATGAAGTGTGGTTCGATATTATTAGGCTGATGAGAATAGGGTATACCATTAAAATAATATGGATTAAGGCTCACTCAGGAATCAAAGGAAATGAAATAGCTGATAAATTAGCAAAACAAGCAACAAAAAATGGATCTATTATGCATGTAGCAACATACAAGGATTATGTAAAACGGTGTAAAAATAGAAATTTTAAAGAGTGGCAAAAAGTATGGATCGATCCAAATGAGACTAGAGGGGCCTATTATAGAATATGCAATCGAGCAGTGGGAAGCAGAATGTGGCAAGAAAGTTTCAAATTCGAGGATAGAAGAACCTTAGTAACATTAACGAGGTTAAGATTAAATCATGGAAGCTTTCCATCACACCTGCATCGGATAGGTGTTGCAGCTTCGAATGTATGTAGGTGTGGTAAAGCAGTTGGAAGTGGTGAACATTTAATATTGGAGTGTGGCCTGTTTGAGAAGAACAGACAAGATATGTTGAATAAGCTGCATGAGTGTAGTTGCATAGAAAAACCAGTTAATTTAGTTACAATATTAAGAAGTGTAAAGTGCTATAGTATTTTGGTTAATTTTATTAGATTAAGTGGTATAAATATATAATTATTGTTTATTGTTAATATAATAATGTATGTGGCTGTATTGTTATTAGAGGCCAAATAAAATAAAAAAAAATAAAAAAAAAAATAATTTATTATCGCTTTTGAATATTTGATATTCGAATTTCCATCAACAGTTTTTTGTTTTAATTTAAAACTATAATTGTACTGCTTGAATTTAATGTTAAAATTTTATATTCACTATATTTTAAATTATTTCGGATTAAACTGTGATCGAGTTCTAAAAAATATGAGATTTCATTAAACTACAAATAATGAAAATGCAACGAAATAATAATCTGTCGAATACATTACCATGCCTGAAATGTTTTTTGTTAAAAGGTAATTAAATTTATTATGAGTTTATAAAATAAATATATTCAAGAAATATGGCTATAAAATCTTAATATACTTTTTTATCTTATTTCAGGTGTAATCGATCGAATTCAAGAAAATGTTAAAACATGTGTGAATATTAAAAAAACATCGAAATAATAATTAAGTCTGCAAATTGTTTGAATGGCTTTGTACAACTACTGAGATAGGATTAACAAAAATTATGATTATGATTTACCATTAAGATCCTTTAAATTATTATAATGACTGAAAATATTTAGATTGTTTTATATCTTATTATCATAAAATAATGTGTAAATTGTTAATACAATTATTAAGATTCAATACATAAACTATTTAAAAATGTGTGTATTAATTTAAAATAAATAAAATTTCATAATCAATGAGTTAAATACTGTTTTTCTGAATAAATTAAAAAATATTTTTAAATGTGGGTTAATTAATAATTTTGAATTTGGGGTAAATATTGTTTATTTATATTGAGGTTATATTGTTTTTTTATGTAGGGTAAATATTGTTTATTCATATTAATCTTATATTGGTTTTCAATATTGAGCTTATATTGGTTTTTATGTAGGGTAATTATTGTTTAATTATATTAATCTTATATTGGTTTTCAATATTGAGCTTATATTGGTTTTGAATGGGATTTTAATTTTGTTTTTCAATATTGGTTTTATATGGAGCCTATATTGGTTTTAATATTGGCTTTATATGGGAAAATGTTAACAGAATAATATTATAGCAATATTGGTAAACTATATAGAGCCCATATAAAGTACAATATTGCGCCACGATTTGTTTCTACTAGGGAAAGTACACGATTTTTTTTACTTATTTGCATTATTCCAATATACCTAGAGTATCGTAGTAATGGGAGCATCATTTGTGTCTACCTTTCGTCTATTAGCAATTATTTCTGTTATATAAATTGAGAACCCCGTATAACGCACGATACTTATAGGGAATTGATTCACTAGGGCGCTGGTATGTATGCATGTATGCAGAGATCTAGGGACATTCCTGTAAACACGGTAGTTTTGAACCGACTAAGGCAGTAATCTTTTGGAATATTGGCATTAAACAACCTGCATATTAATAAAACGAACATACACCATAAGTTATTAAATTAATATGTTGCGGATGCTAGTTATGAAAATACGTTGCGGATGCTACTCTTGTATGCATTTTAATAGTATATCACAGTTTATTAAATACTATTAAAATTATATACAATATCAGTTTTTTAAATATTCTAAATCAAACAAAAATTCCAATCAAACCTGATTTAAACAAGTTGGCATTGTTAATTCAAAAGACTTTAAAAATTATTTACGTTTCTTGGTAGAATTGTAACTTTTATTTCAAAAATAAATTTTTAACTTTGAGTTTCAATTTTATATTTATTTAAAGTTTATATTTTTATTTATTCGCTGTTAAAATTATTCCTTCATTGTTTTATATTTTTTATTTGATTTATTTATTTACCGAAACTCTCAGTATTGATAATGATTATTATACTGTTACCTTAAGAATACCAGCTTTTACTTTATTTTTGTTTTGGAAGTTTTTCAACTTATTATATTTTTATGATTTTTAAAAAACTAAATTAAATAAATGTTTAAAATTATATCAAAGTATTGTTTTTTATTTTTTATTTACCATATTTTTATATACCCAATTCAAGTATATTCATCAAGGCAATACGATCAAAAATGTATGCTTCGAGCGCTATCACGGAATAATGTGCAACGACTCCCGGCATTATGTTCACGAGCCGAATTTTATCACGGAATTAGGGACAAACGCGTGGTTCAGAAAAATGCCGATTATTTCTATGAATGAATTTCTGCACGCAAAATTTTGATCTATAATGATGTTATAAGTCTGATTTATAGAATAGAACAGTTTTAGCTCGTTCACTTTCCTACTTCTTTTACAAATTATCTGTTAAGAATTCGTAAAATATATTATGGTCGTTCGAGTCCCAATAGTGTAACATAAACTATTTTTTGTAAGGGTCGTTTGTTACGCTAGAGTGTCGTCTACATGTCGTTCACAGTTCAATTACTAAATGCATTAGTAACATAAGATATTTTTAACTTTGATGTTATTTATTTGTCTGGACTGTCTATATCCGCGTCGATAATTCTTTATGTGTCTGCAAAATGCCTTGAGATAATTCTAAGAAATCATCCCCCTCAGATGTATAAATTAATGTAACCCGCCTCTTGCGGCCGGGGCTAATATTGTTAACTTTAATTTTTTCAAGTACATCCCTCAATTATTCCTTTATTACTTAAATACATCCCTTTTTATATAAGTTGTTTTGATCTGTGAAAAAGATGGAATCGGTAAAATCATTAAAATATAAGAAACGCGGATTAAAAGCGCATTTCACAAGCATCGATAATGTTTGTAACGCGTTATTAAAAAAACCGTTGTCTGAATCAAATGTTGAAATCCTAAGGCAACACTTAAGAGAGTTGGTCGTTTTAGAAGAAAAGTATGAAACTGTTATTAGTCATTTGGCTGAGGCTTTAGACGACGAAGAAGAATCAGATAAATTATATGACGTTGAATTTCCGGCAGTCTTAGATTTTAGCGAGAAATTAAAAAATCCTTTAAATGAATTGTTAATTAAAATACCAAAACCCGAGTTAAGTGATAGTATTAAGAGCGAGCAAACTAAAACTTTCAATAACAACATAAAGCTTCCGAACATCGCATTACCAGCGTTTGACGGCTCCTATAGTAATTGGTTACAGTTTTATGATTCGTTCACGGCACTAATTCATGATGACACTAATCTAAGCAATGCCCAGAAATTCTACTATTTGAAATCTTGCTTAAAAAATTAAGATGCAAACGTTATACATTCATTGCCGTCGTCAGCAGTAAATTATGAGATTGCTTGGGGATTGCTTAGAGATAGGTTTGAAAACAAAAAATAATAATAAATAACCATATTAAAAATTTATTTAATCATTAGGAAATGAAGACAGAAGACTTTAAAATATTAAGAAAGTTAGTGGATAGCTTCAATAAAAATTTACGCTGTTTAGAAGCGTTAGGTGAGCCCGTTAATAATTGGGATTCATTGATTATATATTTAACTAGCCGGCCCGACAGACTTCGTCCTGTCAAAAAAAATTGTAATGTGGCGGTATTTTGTGCCTATCTTTTTTCTATTCTTTGCAAAAAATTATCCTGAACAGAACCGTCACCCTGGTAATAATTCGGTGTGAATTAAAAATAATTAAATAAAACACTATAAGCATTTAAAAGTAAGTAATTTTAATAATACAAATCATAATTCAAAAATCAGTTCAATTTTCATTGTAGTGCTTTATGATAAACGATGTTTTTTGTTTGATTACCTGGCGCATAGACAAACAAATCTGATGGTTTTCCAATACGGAAACAAACAACATACAATTTTCCATGTGAGAAACATGGGTTTTCTAAATTAATACCACAAACACTTAATGATACCATAAACGCACTGGAAACGCATTGGGATGCATGGTGCAAGAACATCTTCTGCTTTATACTATCCTTTGAGTATAGTTGGTCGATATTTCGCAACATTATAATTTCCGATCCAACCTTTAATTGAAGATTGTGAGATGACAATCCTAGCAAATCCAGCGAGTTTAAAAACTCCGGTGGATCGTCTTGGTTAGTTGCCGAATCAACTGTTTCGCCTGTAATTTGTTCTTGAATTTTGAAATTTAATTAATTTACATCAATGTTTTTGGCTGCCAATATAGCTTGATTAATAGAAAGATATTTCTATGTTTATACAAATATATTCAAATTTATATTATCAAAAACTACACAAAATGTCATGACATAGATCATTGTTTTTTTTACAAATTGCGTTGCCTACTCGATTAAAGAATAAAAGGGCTGCTTTTAGGGTTTTCCCGGCAATTATTCGTTTTTTTCTCGCCGTAACAACCATCCTTGGACTTCAACGAACATTTTAAAAAAAGAATTGGCCAAATTGGTCCAGGCGTTGTTGAGTTATGCGCTTACCAACACATTTTGCGATCCATTTTTATATATAAGATGTTAATTAAGGTGGATTCGGAAACTCGTCGCGAATGAGAGCTATCCAACAATAAAAGTTCGGACATAGCAAATTTTTGTGATCTGGTAAAGCTTTTGGATTGTCGGTGCCAGGTCTTTGAATCACTCCACTATGATAAGTTTCCGATTATCAAATCCCATAAGCAAGTGCCATTAAGAAGCGATAGAGTTACCAAATCATATGCGATCTCAAACGCAATGCAATGTAAATTATGCAAGAAACGTCATTTATTATTCAAATGTGAAGATTTTAAAAAACTAACAGTAAAAGAAAGAATATCGCGAGCAAATCAATTAAATGTATGTACTAATTGCTTAAATATAAATCAGCATATTGATAATTGCCCAGTCTCATTTCGTTGCGTAGTTTGCCACGAAAAACATAATACACTGTTGCATTGCGAAGAGCCATCAGAAAATCCGTCAAATGATTCTGTACCTAGCACATCATTTTTTAGCAATGAAATTAAATCACACGTCTTACTTTCGACAGCGGGCATATCAGCATTGAATAAGAACGGCGCTTGGGTTCCAGCTAGAATCTTGTTGGATAGCGGTTCACAGTCTAATTGATCAAAGGTCTAATTTTTACAAATGCCAAAAAAACGATACTAATTTTTGCAAACTTTGAAGAATTTTTAAAGCTAAACGAGTTGTCGTAGGGCTGTAATATTTTAGTATGATCTAGAAGACTATAGTATCTACCGTCAAAAAAATAATAAGAAAAATCGTCAAAAAATTTTTTTTAAAAACTTTATTACAAGAAAACGACCCCGCCGATCTTTACCAAAAACTAATCGGCACGATTCCCAACCAATATCTATCAAACGGTTTTTGAATTTTCAAAATCGATTATGAATTGCGGGCTAAAACGTGGACGAAAAGTTTTTCACTTTTCTGCGATTTACAAAGAAACGGCTCGGCCGATCGTCACACAAAACTCAGGAACGCTAGTCCTCATGGCAATACATCGAATGGCTTTTACATTTTTGAAATCGGTCCAGCCGTATTTGAGAAAACGTCGATTTACGACAAAAAAATCTGTTCACACACACGCACACACACACACATATTTTTTCCAAATATGGTCTCATTCGATTCAGGATGGCTTGAAACGTCGAGAAAACATAAAATTGGCGAATCGGATTTTTTGATGAAAACATAAACTTCTCCTTCGGGAAGTTAAAAAATCAGTAAGAGGACAATATTAGCCACTACGGCTCAAATTTATGATCCATTAGGCCTGTTAGCGCCAGTAGTAATAATTCCAAAATTAATCATGCAAGAGTTATGGAAGTGCACATTATCATGGGACGAAGAAGTACCATCAAAAATAACCAAAACATAGTTACAATTTTGTAATAATTTAAAATTTATCAATAACATTAATATTAATAGACATATGTATCTGCAACATCCTTTCATTTGTGAATTACACGGATTTGCCGATGCATCTGAAAGCGCCTACTGTGCTTGTGTATACGTGAAAACTATTAATAATAACAGGGATTGCTCAGTACATATTGCAGCGATCCAAACAATTGGTAGCAAACATTGGTTAGATCAGAAGATAATCCTGCCGATTTAATTTCGCGAGGAATGTTACCGGAAGTATTAATTAATACAAATTTGTGGTGGTTCGGTCCATCTTGGTTGAAGACCACTGACAAACTTTCTTGTGACGTAGACATCATATCAGAAACCAAGGAAGAAATTAAACATGTTTCGTTAACAGTAATAGAACAAACCACAACTAATATATTTAATATGTATGCATCATATACTTATAGTTAGTTAGGGTCAATGGATATTGTACTCGGTTCTTTAAAAATTGCAAGAACAAGGGCGACCGTATCCACGGTGAATTAAAAACTACCGAAATTAATTATGCTGGCGTAAGATTAATTAAATTAGCACAACGTAAAAGATTCAGAAATGAAATAGAATCTCAATCTCTAATCACGAGCCAATAAAAACTAAATCAGATTTAAAATCTCTCAACCCGTTTTAAGACTAAAACGGTATTTTGAGAGTTGGCGGTAGAATAAAGTTGTCTGACTTAGGTTACGATAAACGTCACCCAATAGTTCTACTTAAAAATCATGCACTTTCATCACTGATTGCCAGATATGAACATATCAAATCTTTTCATTCTGGAGCGCAACACTTGTTACACACGCTCAGAGAGACATACTGGCCAATCAACGGTAGAAATCTGTGTAAAAGTATTATACGAAGATGCGTCATCTGCTTCAAGGCTAATCCTACTTCTATTTCTCCATTAATGGGCGATTTACCAAAAAACATTCACGAATTGCGGCGTTGACTTTGAAGGTCCGATTATGTTGAGAGATCGTCGTACTAGAATGTATAAAAAAATTAAAGGGTATATATGCCTATTTATTTGTCTTAGTACGCGAGCCGTTTATTTAGAACTAGTATCGGATTTAATGTCAGAATGCTTTTTAGCTACACTGAGACGATTCATCGCACGTCGGGGAAAACCTACTAACATTTATTCAGACAACGGAACAAATTTTGTCGGGGCATCGTCGGAAATTAAAAGATTATCTATTTTTTTGCGTAAAAATAACCTTAGTAATGTTATAAAATCACTAAGTGACGACGGCATCAATTGGCATTTTATTCCTGCTAAATCACCCCATTTTTGAAGTATTTGGGAAGCAAGTATAAAATCATGTAAGTCGCATTTAAAGCAAATGTACTTGACATTCCTGAAAATAGACTAAGACGCTACCAGCACCTACAGTGTTTGGCACAACATTTTTGGAAAAGCTGGCATAAGGAATATATTTCGGAGTTGCAGAGTAGGACAAAATGCACAGGCCGTGCAAACCAATCATTATAAGTCGGAACGATGGTACTTCTCAGAGAAGATAATATACCTCCACTGAATTGGCAATTAGGTCGCATTGTCGAGGTGCATCCAGGACTAGATAAGGAAGTGCGTGTAGTGACAGTGAAATAACGTTTTCACTTTGTGCTTTACCAATTGATATAGAACAAAATCGTGTGAATAACTAAACTAGTAAATCAATATGTAAAACGTGTAAAAAAATGGGATAAACAACTAGAACATTAAAATAGAGACATTACATTAGTGAAAGTTAAATGACTTACTTAATTACTTATAATATTATTCTTAGTTTCAAAATAATGTCAATATTATTTCAAGGTGCCCGCCATGTTAAGAATTCGTAAAATATATTATAATCGTTAACGAGTCCCAATAGTGTAACATGAACTATTTTTTGTAAGGGTCGTCTGTTACGCTAGAGTGTCCCCGGACTGTGCAGACTGTCGTCTACATGTCGTTCACAGTTCAAGTACTAAATACATTAGTAACATAAGATATTTTTAATTTTGATGTTATTTATTTGTCTGGACTGTCTATATCCGCGTCGATAATTTGTGTCTGCAAAATGTCTTGAGATAATTCCGAAGAATCATCCCCCTCAGATGTATAAATTAATGTAACCCGCCTCTTACGGGCGGGGCTAATATTGTTAACTTTAATTTTTAATAATTTTTATTTAGTATAAGTTCAGAGCTCAGTATAGAAACACCAACTATCTGATGCTATCATATTCACCATATTTTATCATAATACACCTATATTAATATCAAACGTCGCCTTTTACTTAAATAATCACTGATCACACCAGTAGTTCAATTATAGAACAAATTTTTAAAAGTGTAGTGGTTAGGAGAAGTAAAACGACAATTATCCAGTTAGACGTCGCAGTAATTCTAAACGTCAAACGCTCCTTAACAGCCCGTAATATGGGACATTTACCTTACCACTCATCTAAACACAATTTCATGATTTTAAAAACTAGTTAATTCTTCTTAAAATATTCTTAAAATTATATTCTAAAGTTATATAAATTGCAAAGATAGGAAAATAAAGGCAAAAATAAATATTTACATTAAACATACATAATTATAAATATATTAGACAACATTACTTCATTTATTATTTTAACACTCAAGAACTGTTGAACTTGCGCAGTTTTTATTATGTTCTTATGAAATTGATGGTCCTATCGCGCTCACTCTAATGTTTAAGAAAGAAAAATATTTTTGTCACTTCTAATGCAATGCATAATCCTATAACTGATGATCGATCCTAACAATTCCTATCTTCGTATCCGAATGCGTTAAAACCTCATCTGAATTACATATTACATAAACAGTAAGTGGCGCTTCTCATATATTATAAAATCAAGAATAGAGTTCTCGGAATGCTCGTTTCCCTGATGTTCCTAGGCTCCGAACGATGACATTTGACTGTAACACCTAAACTATCTAAAAAAGACCTGAAACGAACATCGCCACCCCGCTTATAATTTCATAAGGAAATTACCATCAACAATGAACCAAACATAAAACAACCTCGGGCGATGTTTACTGATGGCAGAGGCTTTTGAGTAGACATCGAGAGCGAAGATCAAAAACCTCACATTCACTTATGAAAAGATGTTAATATAAATTTTGAAAGGTAACGTTAAATTTTATGAAGTAAAACTTTTTTAGGCGCAACTACGGAGTAAATCTGTGAAAATGCAACGGAAGGTCGTTAGGCCCGAACTGTTCGTCATTCGATCTCGATAAGATAATTTCTATAAGGGTCGATTGTGGTTGGTCGTCGTGACATGTACAAGGGTTCTTTGATTGTATGCGATTTTATGGTTAAATAGTAGTACAGATCTTCAGTTAATATAAAATGCCTGATCAGAAGAATATTTTATCCTGTCCCCCGTAGTTAATTATAATGAAAATAATAAAACAAATGAAACATTTGTGCCGTGTAAGAAACGTAAGTTTATTAAAGTAATTTGTATTTCTGTGGCAACTATATATCTTTGAGGTTATTAATATGGACAAATAGTTTATATGCAAGACAGATACTACAGCTGCTCAAAAAATGAGACTGTATCGCGAGCGAAATCGTCAAAAAACAAGCAGTCAATGATTGTATGTTAATTTTAATTCCATCAAGTTCTTCAAACACGTTTGCATGATAAGTGTAATTGTGAAAACAATATTTCTTTAGGTATTGTTTAACATAATAATTCTAGTTTTATAGAGTTTTTTCTAACATGCCAAAGATATATCTTTTTTAGCATTATGTCTTAAGTAGTCACTTTTCGAAATTTAGAGAGGGTCTACATGCTTTCCATGTAAAGGAAAGTAATTAGAAATATTGATACAAGTTGAAAAACTCTTATGAATACCGAAAGATCAAGATTGCATTGTCAAGAAAAAACAATTAAAAGAAAATACATTGGTTACTGCTAATTTACTAGAAAATCTTGAGCCAAGTATCAAGCCTGGATTAAGATGCAAATGTCAACACCGTTGACATGAGTAAGAGCCTTTTTTCGATATTCAACTCCTGAAAACCTTTCAACTATTCACAATTAAACATATTTATTTGTTATCTTTTTAGATAAAAGTGCTGTTGTATCTTATTGCTATAGCAACAACATCATGTCAATTACAAAAAAATGCGTATGTAATAAATAATAAACCATCACATGTTAACGAAACAAGTATTGATCTTCAACTTCTTAAACTTGAAATTGTATTTACTTGAAATTTGAACTCGGTTGTGTTTTATGCCAATTAGATTATTGCGTCAAGCTTATGGACAATATGGAATATTTGGCCAAAATATAAATGCAAAAATGATTTATAGATTGAACTATGCAGATATTAACAAATAAAAAAAATAAAAGCTTGGCTTTTATATTTGTTTACAACATTTCTATATCAAATGTATAAGGTGAACTGATAAATCTTTTTCTCTTGCTGGAGATTTTAACATCAAGATTCATTCGGAAGAGTTTTATACATTGATTTTTGCATGATAAAATAAATTTAACAAAGAATAGTTCAACATTTCTTTCTCAAGAAATTAAGACAATTGGTCGACTGAATTTATGTCGCACGCTTCAGTAATCTCGAACTAATCATATCATGTTAAAGCAATTGAATTATTGTTTCAAAATATTAGTTGTGTTACCATATTACCAATAAACTTTATTTTAAATTCTAAAATGAAAAAATTATTTTTGACTTAATAGTCAAAATAGACAGTTACTAAGAAAAAAGTATTTCAGATATTATAACTACTAAAAACCAGTTAAAATATGTTATGTTAAAATATTGGAGCAATTAATTTAGATGAAAAGATCCAAAATAATTTTGTACTTTTACCACGGATATTATGTATATTTTTTCTGTATTTGTTATACCGTTTAAAATACTTAAATTGCCAATAGAGTGTGAGAATTGACACTGTTTATTTTATTTAAATCAGTTCTACATTCAACATCGCTCATATTGATGTATATGCATTTTGGCGTGAAGAATAATTTAAAAAACAGCTAGTTGTGTATGACATCATGCCATAAGGCAAATTGCTGGAACTTCTCGTATTAAATGTTTTCAAATAGGTTATTATAAATACTGCAACATTATCGAATATTTATAAGAATTATATAAACTGAATTGCAAAGCGGAAATTATTTGTTTAAAGTATATTAGAACTTTAGCCATAATTAAAATTAAAATCTGAATTATTTTCAATACAAAAAAAATTGAAAAAAAATGTGAAAAAGAAAAATTTGAAAAAAAATTGAAACATTTTTTTTCCCAAAAGCAATTACACAAATGTTCAAAAACCTTCAAAACGTGAAGAAATGTAAAAAATTTCAATTTCGATTTTTGGACGATTACAATAACTTACCCTACGGGATGTTAATAATATATATATATATATATATATATATATATATATATATATATATATCTTATATATAAAATTCTTCTGTAATGGCGTATGAAAGATTAATCCTCCTAAACTATTACTCGGATTTTCATAAATTTTCATGAAGTTTGTTCGGAAAATTTTCTAGGATTTTTTGATTCGTAGAAATATAGTTATACTGTAGAAATAAATGAAAAAAATTACAAAGAACCGCTTATCATTGTTTGACCTTGAAAATATTTGAAGCATAGTTTGACATTAAAAACAAATGAAGACTGTCATTTGCAAACATTTCCATTCACTTATAGGCTAAGACAATATTAAAATATAATAAATTCATAATTATAAATAAGAAGAATGTAGCCAAAAAGCCGCTGAGATGTGCCAAAAATTTAAATAATATAATAAAATAGAGTCAACATGCGTCTGACAGGTAATGCAGTCTGCGCATGCGTCTCACGTTTGTAAAATGTCAGTTCAATGTAATTGCATACCCTATATTAAAATTCAATTTGACAGATTACTATTTTTTAACTAAACGTTAAAAAAAATTAAAAGCGTTGTTTATTAATATCTTCAGAAATATACATTTTAACGAAAATAATGAAATGAATAAAATTATATGAATTAAAATCTTAATAAATCGCTGTTTTATAGTGTTCTAGGAGCAATATTAAGCTAGATATGAAAATGGGGTTTTACAGTGCTCAAAATAAGCTTTAAAATGAGTACTGCTGCGTGTAAAATCATGTAAATAAAAGACGCATACAATGTTTTTTTCATTTAAATCAAATAGTTTATGAGTGCCATTTCCACCAAAATTAAAAATAATCGTATTCCACCTAGAATTAACTTGGTTTAAGAGATCTTGATAGATTCCAGAAAATACCATAACTTTAGTACAAATGATTTTCAAAAAATTCATGATTTCATGAAAAAAATCCATTAAAAAACAACCAATTTCTCATTATTATATTTCTGAAATTCAAGGTCTTTTTCTGACTAATTATTGCTTTTTATTATTTTTTTGTTACCCAAATATTGATAAACCAGGGTGTCTTTTGAGCCCTTTACCCCTTCGCCGTATCAAAATAAGAGACGTTACGGTAAAAATTATGATAGGGAAAGTTGTAGGTCATTTAATTACCTTTAAAATGGTATAATACATCAGAATTAAAAGAGTTATAATCCAATTAATGCCGGGAGTGGTGAAGGAGTGCAAATTCTTTTCACTTCTGAACTTAAGATTAACATTAGCCTATTTCCAAAATATCAAGCAAATTAGAGCACAGTAAAAAATCGCTGGACACACGCTTTTTTCCACTCCATTTACTGCAATAATTTTGTTGATCGTAAGTTAACTAGAGCACATGTGAACAAGATTTGACAAATTAATTCACTTCAAATATGAACTTAAGTAATAATGTATATTGAATTATTAGTGAGAAAAATGTAATTTAGATATTATGACAGCTAGTGTAAGTGGAATTCTGTCTTAAGGCAATTAAGGCATCGTGCCTTAAGGCAAATTGCTGTAACTTTCCGTACCAAAAATTATTATTTTTTTTAAAAAAACGATTAACATTTTTGAAAAAATTTTACTTCGAAAAAATAAGATTTTTGAGAAACTATAAATTGGACAAAAAATTTTTTTAAAAAAATTAATTTTTGTTTTTTTTAATTTTTTTTTTTGAAAAAAAAAATGTTTTCTTTATTTTGACATATTTTGGAAGATCTGAATTTTTTTCAAAGCAATTGTACTGCTTTAACTGCATAGAGACAAAATATAGAGCGCGTAAGCGCCGTGTCGCTGTCTAACGGATAAACATTGGTACGGAACCCATAGGAATGTAAACAAAATTTATACTTATTGTTAAAATCTCTATAAAATATCTGATAATTTGATGTGCATATGTCTAATGATTTTTTTTACTTTTTTCGTTAGATCTCAGAAACCGATAGACCTGCCCTCATGAAAATTTGATCAATTCTTCATCTTGTCAATACAAGTGAAATGTTTTTTGAATTATTAAAATCGGACGCTTCAGTCTCTTAAAAACTGAGTTACCGTTTTCGGAACTTTTTGCCCCGTATCTTCGGAACGGCTGGACCTGCCTTCGCCAAAAACTAATCAGCACGTCTCCTTACCAATACGAATCGAATGTTTTTTGAATTATTCAAATCGCTTCATCCGTGTTCCCGAAATCGTCGACGAAAATATGTATCCGCACACACATACATACACGCACACACACACACACATATCGGGGCACGGCTGTTTTCGAGCCTACCTACACCGCTTCAGGCACGATAGCTCGCCGGATTGACCATATTGTTTGGGCGAAATCGAAGATGCTGAGCATGTGCTCTTCGTGTGCCCGCGATTTGGTGCTCTACGGGATGATGTGGAAGAGACATTGAGATGCAGAATTACCCCAGGTAATGTTGTTGAAGTGATGCTGACAAGTGATGCTGCTTGGAACGCCATAGACAGATTTGCGAGAGACGTTTTAATGAACCTGCGTTCTATAGAGAGAGAAAGAGCGAATGGGACTTTGCCCATTTAAAAGATAAGTATAATGTTTATGAATTATAACATTGATTATAACAAGTTAATAATTTATATCATTCTAGATCGTCCCCCCACGAAGTAATGCCTAACGGCGGTTTCCCTGGAGACCAGATGCAATGGCAAAGCGGAGGTTTTAGTCGGTATTATACCAGGGCGGTATCAAGTCCGACATACCCAGACAGAAGACCGGTCTGGGATGCATAAATGCATTTCCTTCGCTATACAAAAAAAACACACATACATCCATTTTTTCTAAGGTATGCCAAAATATTCAGAAACCTTTGAAACGTCGAGAAATGCAAAAATTTTCATTTTCGACTTTTTTGCGATTACTATAACTTGCCCTACGGGAAGTTAAAAATTACTAAAAGTCAGTTAAAATATGGTACGAAATTATAAAAATTATAAGCACCATTATTGAAGTAATTATTTTGGGTAGAAAAATTCAAGGTGATATTGTACCTATACCGCGATATATATTAGTTCTTTCTGAATTTGTTATACCTTTTAAAAGACTTCAATTTCCAATACGTATATCTTATGCTATAAATCACAAAGACAGCCGATGATTCTTTGTGTGATAAATTTGAAAAATCAATGTTTTAGTCGTGAATAAACAAAAAAATCATTTATTTATACATCCACATCTACAGGTATGACTAAAAATATTAAATAGCCCTTGGTATTAAAATAAATTGAGCTATTGGAAATAAAACTGTTCTATAGATTGCAGTGCATAATTTTTAATATACAATTTTATTGAACATATTTTAATATTTGTTAAAAGGATAATTAAAGTGTTAACTGTGGGAATTGAGAATCATAATTTTATTTGAAGCAGTTCTACATTTAACATCACTCATATATTTGTGTAAATAGTAATTCGAAAAACAATAATTATTATTTTTAACTGAACGGTAAATATTAGTCTGTATACACATCTACATTTTTCTAATATCCTATATATTAGAAAAATGTAGATGTGTGTACAGGACACCGTCTATCGGGTCATCTAGTGTATATATATATATATATGTATATATATCTTATATATAAAATTCTTCTGTAACAATGTAAGTTTCATTAATCCTCCTAAACTATAATTCGGATTTTCATGAATCTTCCTGAAGTTTGTTCGGGAAATTTTCTAGAATGTTTTGATTCATAGAAATATAGTTAGATTGTAGAAATAAATGGAAAAAAATACAAAAAAACGCTTATCATTGTTTGACCTTTAAAATAGTTAAGGCATGGTTTGACATTAAAAACAAATGACAACTGTCATTTGCCAAACATTTCTATTCACTTATAGGCTAAGGCAATATTAAAATATAATAAATTCATGATTAAAAATAAAGAAAATGTAATGTCTACATTATTAATGCCGAAAAGCAGCTGAGATGTGCCAAAAATTAAATTGATATAAGATGCAAATAATATAACATGCATCTGACAAGTGATGATGCAGTCTGCGCATGCGTCTGACGTGCGCGTGGTTTGCTTTTGCTTGCAATAATTTTGTTTGCGCACTTTGCGAACAGATTCGCCGTACGAATTCGTGCAAAGGAGACGAGCCATAAGTGACTGCGCTCAAAAATATTCAATTTGCAGTCGTTTTGCCTCACTATACTAACAAGGAGAACCCGCGCATTGCTCGTCTGGGATTTTGATGAAATTTGGCACAATGGTAGATTTCATGCCCAAACTGACTCTGGTAAAATATTAGAGGCCTATGAAAAGCGGTTTAATTATAAAAATTAATTAAAGTTTGCATTTAAGCAGCGCACTGTACACCATCGGTACACATAGCATGGAGCGTTCTTTCTTATCAGCGGGAGATTGTCCGAGTGGTAACGTCGGCGAATTGTAATTTTTGCGTCTATGGTCGAGAGTTCGAATCCGACTTAAGGTTTTTATTTTTTTTACTATTTTCATTTCATATTTATAACTGCATGAGTTAATAAAATTAAAATTAATTCAAATTTTAAATTGATTTTATATTTTTCATTAAATTCTATAATAAAGTCCCCTTTTATGTGTATATAAATTTGATGTGATACCAGAAAAATTGATGTAAAACATTATAATTTCATATTAATAACAACAATAATAAGAGTGGAAAAAAAATTAATTTCTTTGCATATAAACGCTAATATAAGTTCTACAATTGACTGGATGATACTTATCGCAAAAACCAGATAAACATAAAAATAGCTCGCAGCTTATTTCTCCACACAGGTAAAGTTGTTTATTTAGAAAATAGAAAATTGTTGTCAAATCAGACAACAAGAAAAACAATTAACTAAAAAGAAAAAAACATTCGAGATACATTCTCTGATTAATCATCAGTTATCTGTGTATATTTTTCAAAAGATGATCCAATACGATTGGTTTGCAAGCATATTGGCAAGTATTAGAATTTTTTAAGAAACCATCGCTAGTGCAAAATCTTTATGCAACACTGCCTAAATTTTTTAAATGTCCTCACTGAAAAATTTATTTTTTTGTTTGTTGTATTGTTAAGTATCATCCAGTCAATTGTAGAACCTATATTAGCGTTTATATGCAAAGAAATTATATTTTTTTTCACTCTTATTATTGTTGTTATTAATATGAAATTATAATGTTTTACATCAATTTTTCTGGTATCACATCAAATTTATATACACGTAAAAGGGGACTTTATTATAGAATTTAATGAAAAATATAAAATCAATTTAAAATTTGAATTAATTTTAATTTTATTAACTCATGCAGTTATAAATATGAAATGAAAATAGTAAAAAAAAATAAAAACCTTAAGTCGGATTCGAACTCTCGACCATAGACGCAAAAATTACAATTTGCCGACGTTACCACTCGGACAATCTCCCGCTGATAAGAAAGAACGCTCCATGCTATGTGTACCGATGGTGTACAGTGCGCTGCTTAAATGCAAACTTTAATTAATTTTTATAATTAAACCGCTTTTCATAGGCCTCTAATATTTTACCAGAGTCAGTTTGGGCATGAAATCTACCATTGTGCCAAATTTCATCAAAATCCCAGACGAGCAATGCGCGGGTTCTCCTTGTAAGTCACAATACAAAAAAAATTATTTAGAAGTTTCATTGTGTCAAAAATTCATATGGTTGGCATTTTGTACGGAATATTTACTCAATGGAGCGCTTTGGGTCTGAACTTTTTTTTACTGTTTTCTAATTCGTTTGGAATTTTGGAAATAGGCTCAACTTACTCTCAAGTTCAAAAGTGAAAACAATTTAGACTCCTTTGCACTACCCGGGGGGATGCCATTTCTTTTCAGTGGTGTAATAACGTTGCGTGTGAATTAAAGAACTAATTATAAGAGAGAAATGTTTAATAATGTTTTTCAAAAAAGCAAATACTTTTCAAGTTACTGGCTACTGATAATTTGTTTCTTTTTTGCGTTTTTCATCGTTTTTTGCTAATATCTTCAAAAATATACATTTTAACGAAAATCATGTAATGAACGAAATTATATCAATAAAAACCCTAATAAATCGCTATTTTACAGTGTTCTAGGAACAATATTAAGTTAATTATGAAAATGGGTTTTAATAGTTCTCAAAATAAGCTTTAAAAGAAGTACTTCTGCGTGTAAATTGAGTGAGCTATCATGCAATTAAAAGACGCATACAATGTTTTTTTTTATTTATCATTTAAATCAAATAGTTTATAAGTGCCATTTCCACCAAAATTAAAAATAATCGTTTTCCATCTAGAATTAACCTGGTTTGAGAGATTAAAATAGGATTCTAGAAAATACCATAACATTAGTACAAACGATTTTCAAAAAACTCATGATTTCATAAAAAAAACATTTAAAAGAACAACCAATTTCTCATTATAATATCTCTGAAAGAATACGTATAAAAGTATATATATATGAAAATTCAAGGTATTTCTCGTATAATTATTGCTTTTTATTATTTTTTGTTACACAAATATTGATAGAGTTCTAATTGTTTAAAGAGTGCGCGGCTGTCCAACCGGAGTGTCTTTCGAGCCCTTTAACCCTTCGCCGTTTCAAAATAAGAGAAGTTACGGTAAAATTTATGATAGAGAAAGTTGTAGCTCATTTAATCACCTTTAAAATAGTATATTACAAGTTATGATAAAATCAGAATTAAAAGAGTTATAATCCAATTAATGCGGGGGTTGGTGACGAAATGCAAATTGTTTTCACTTCTGAACTTTAGATTAAGATTAGCTGGGCATACGCTTTTTTCCTCTCCATTTACTGCAATAATTTTGTAGTAGGTTGAATAGAGCACATGTGAACAAAATTTGACAAATTAATTCACTTCAAATATGAACTTAAGTAATAATGTATATTGAATTATTAGTGTGAAAAATGCAATTTAGATATTAAAATACTAAAAGCCAGTTAAAATATGGTACGAAATTATAAAAATTGTAGGCAACATTATTGAAGCAATTATTTTGGGTAGAAAAATCCAAGATGATATTGTACCTTGACCGCGCATGCTATATATTAATTCTTTCTGAATTTGTTATACTTTTTAAAAGATTTTAATTTTCAACACATGTATCTATGCTATGACAATAAATACATGGTGATAAGTTTGGAAAATCAATGTTTTAGCCGTAAATAAACAAAAAATCTTTCATTTAAACATCCACATCTACAGGTATGTCTAAAAATATTGTATAACCCTTAAATTCAATAAAATAAATTGAGCTATTGGAAATAAATTTGTTCTATAAATCGCAGTGTATAATTTTTAATATATAATTTTATTGAATATGTTTTAATATTTGTTAAAGGGATAATTAAAGTGTTAACTGTGGGAATTGAGAATAATCATTTTATTTGAAACAGTACTACATTTAACATCACTCATGTATTGGTGTAAATAGTAACTCGAAAAACAATAATGATTATTTTTAACTGAACGGTATAAATATTAGTATAGAATATTAAAAAAACGTAGAGGTGAGTACAGGACAACGTCTGTCGGGTCATCTAGTATATATATATATATATATATATATATATATATATATTATTGTCTATTCTCTATAATTAATTATTTGTCAGGAATCTATAAATTAAATAACAACACGGTGCAGTAATCTGTAACTTTTATTCAATATCTCACCAGTCCGTCTCTACGCGTTCACTCTGTTCAGCTCTCTGTTTCCGCCTTCCTTCTCTCATACATTCACTCTGTTCGTACAGTCACTATTGCCAACTGCACACACGCTCAAGTCTTACCAACTGCACGGCACTGTCATGATCCGCGCCATATTCAAACATGCATTCAAACATTCATACAATATATTTCGCTAACAGTTCGGCCAAACCTGACCCCACAATCTCCCTCGATTGACTAACAAAATCTACTTAGCGAAATATACAAATTTACAAAACATTACATTATTACAAGTTATTACCACATTACAACAATATAATATTTCGTTTATTTATTATTTTACTGTCTTTAATCACTTATTGTCCTTACGCACTCATAGTCATTATTCACTTCCACAAATTGTCATTATTCACTCTACAAATTGTCATCAATACTCACTCCAACGCTTCACCTAAATTTCTTAAAGTTTCTACGCTTACTAAAATAACTGACTAATCCTAAAAATAATCGTAACTGTCTAAATGTCTTTGGAACTGGATAATTTATCACTACACTAGGTCTAATATCATGCTTATCCACATAACACCTTAAATAGACCGAAACAAAACTACACTTTCGAATTTTCAACTTTAATTTATTTACACTCAATGTCTTCATATGCCTAATTACCTCCTTGCTTGATGTACTTTGGCAAGCAAACAACTTCACAAACTTCGACTCTCGCGATAACATTCTGGCTATCACTCCACTGAACCAGTAACTCGTCTTTAATCCATTTATTGTACGATCTACTCCAGCATGCCCCAACTGCTCATGTTCAATCCTAATTACATTATCCACCATTTGCTCTAGCTCACACCTTATGGCTTTTATCTCCTCGACTGGGTTTTGCTTCATAGCCAACACTCTCTCAAATGAGTTTTCTTTCTTCACCAGTAGTTCATGACATCGACTGAGTGTATCGACATGTTGCATCCTAGCTGCACTCCGATGTTCCAGCTCATAGTCGTAATTCTCTCCAATCCTTTGCTGCGACTCCACTTCTAAAATGTTTCCTACATCAATCTCCTCATCACTATTTCTATCACTAATGTCAATCACCAATACATTATTATCATTCTCTTTTCGCTCACTAGTCACCTTTTTCCCTATGTCAATATTTAAATCTTCATAATTGAGCAACATCGTCGTACTGTCGGGCACCTGTTGCGCAGGCTGCACCGATTGCTCCTCTCTACTATTATTTCGCCAACAATCTTTCTGCGCGTGGCCTAGCTTTCCGCATGTATAACACACGCCTTGCGGTTCCATCCTAGCAAACCTTGCTGACTGTATTCTTTCCGGCCAGTTCCGCTGGCGTTAGCTCGTTCATAACACTCAATAGCGTACCCAAATCCTGGAAAAGATTCATTTTTTCCTGGGCCTGAAGTAGCGGGTTGTCAAACCCATCAATCATGTATGCCAACATATCGTCTTCTGTAACACGCGCCATGTTGCCCAGGAGCTAAAGGGTTCCTGTCTACGCCATCTCCGGGCCTCGAACCTTCTCATTCTTGTCAGGCGATCTTCGCTGTTCTGGAAAAAGCTGTCATCGCCCTCTTAATTTCGTCATAGGTATAAGTGGCGTATTCTGCTTTGCTAAAAAACCACGACTTAGCAGCAACTGTCAATTTAGATGTTATTAATACCGCCATCTTCCGTTTAGTTACGTCGTACGTATCGCGTACGGCTTCAATACGCTCGAAAAACGAATTCACGCATTGTTCCGCCGAACCTCCAAATTCTGGCAGCATCGCCAACAATTCACTGCTAGTTATGTCCTCCACTTTATCACTATTTGTAGATCTGATTAAATTTATCAGATCTGTCAATGAGAGCAGGCTCAGAGCTTTCGACCCCATGCTTTGTTTATTAACTCCTGTAGCCATTTAATTTTTAAATCTTTAAATTTCTCCACAATCCTGCATTTCTCCACACAACTGTTACTGCACCTTAACTAAATAATATCGCTAGCACGCCTTGCTTGCCATATTTTCACCATACTGTTCACCTTAGTCAGCCACGTGCTAAACTAACTTTTATACTTTTCGCCGAAACAAACACAAAACACCACAAAAACACCACACTTGGTCTGATAGCGTCGCACCTGCTTACTATCACAACTCTCGTAATAATTAATCCACCTGATTAATAATATACGCACTTGTAATTATTGGAATCACCTATTCCAATAATAACTTTAACTAAAATCACACACTAATTATCTCCGTAATATATCAGTAATTATCTCGGTAAAATCTCTCACTTCTGAAACTATTGTCTATTCTCTATAATTAATTATTTGTCTGGAATCTATAAATTAAATAACAACACGGTGCAGTAATCTTTAACTTTTATTCAATATCTCACCAGTCCGTCTCTACGCGTTCACTCTGTTCAACTCTCTGTTTCCGCCTTCCTTCTCTCATACATTCACTCTGTTCGTACAGTCACTATTGCCAACTGCACACACGCTCAAATCTTACCAACTGCACGGCACTGCCATGATCTGCGCCATATTCAAACATGCATTCAAACATTCACACAATATATTTCGCTAACAATATATATATATATATATATATATATATATATATATATATATATATACATATCAATGTATATTTAGTCAACCCTCGGTTTACAAATAGTCAACCTTCGGTTTACACGGCACTCTGGGTACACGGTTTCCATACTACGCGAAGCTAAAAATCCGAGTTCCCTCCGACTACACGGACTTCCTGCGCAATCTATGAGCGAGGGTTTACTGTATATATATATATATATATATATATATATATATATATATCTTCTATATATATAAAAATAAGTCGGGTTTTCCTTCCTGACGAAATAACTCCGGAACGCACGAATAGATTTCGAAAATTTTGCATTTGTTGGAAAGGTCTCGGGCTCCGCAAGGTTTATAGCTGAGAAAATTAGTGGTGCATGGCATCGTGCCCTAATGAAAATTGCTGGAACTTCACGCACCGTAATTAAAAATTCGAGTGATAAAAATAATCAATAATTGTTTTAAATAATTTCAAATAGATTATCTTCTTCTTCTATATATATAAATATAAGTCGGGTTTTCCTTCCTGACGAAATAACTCCAGAACGCACGAATCGATTTCGAAAATTTTGCATTCGTTGGAAAGGTTTCGGGCTCCGCAAGGTTTATAGCTAAGAAAATTAGTGGTGCATGGCATCGTGCTCTAATGAAAATTGCTGGAACTTCACGCACCGTAATTAAAAATTCGAGTGATAAAAATAATCAATAATTGTTTTAAATAATTTCAAAAAGATTATCTTCTATATATAAATATAAGTCGGGTTTTCCTTCCTGACGAAATAACTCCAGAACGCACGAATCGATTTCGAAAATTTTGCATTCGTTGGAAAGGTTTCGGGCTCCGCAAGGTTTATAGCTAAGAAAATTAGTGGTGCATGGCATCGTGCCCTAATGCAAATTTCTGGAACTTCACGCACCGTAATTGAAAATTCGAGTAATAAAAATAGTCAATAACTGTTTTAAATAATTTCAAATAGATTATCTTCTATATATATAAAAATAAGTCGGATTTTCCTTCCTGACGAAATAACTCCAGAACGCACGAATCGATTTCGAAAATTTTACATTCGTTGGAAAGGTCTCGGGCTCCGCAAGGTTTATAGCTAAGAAAATTAGGGGTGCATAGCATCGTGCCGGAATGCAAACTGCTGGAACTTCACGCACCGTAATTAAAAATTCGAGTAATGACATTAGTGAGAATTATCAGAATTATGCTTGGTTAAGTCAACGAGCAATTTTTGCCGCAAAGAATAATGATATACACGCAGTGAATTTCACCATTCAATCAAAAATTGATGGCCATTTGGTGACATACCAATGATTCCGACTGGTCTTTCGTTTGACTTTAAACGATTGCAATTTCGAGGTTGCCTTGCATTCCCAATGACTATTAACAAGTCACAAGGCCAATCGCTTAGTGTTTGCGGGATAAATTTCAAATAGATTATTTAAAAAATCATTGTTGTGCACATGGGCTGTTATACGTTGCCTGTATGAGTTGGAAAACCATCCGCTTTGTTTGTGTTAACGTCAGACCAAAAAACAAAAAATGGGGTTTACCAAAGAACACTTCAATGAAACGGATAATTTGCGAATTCACTTTCATTTACATAGATAAGTTCAACTAAAAAACACTTAATTTTTGTAATCGAAATAAATTCATTACTGTTGTATAATAAAATCAAATTTTTCCTTATCAAATATACAACAAACAAAAAATTTCTTCATCTTTCTGACGAAACCATCTGGTGGCGAAACGGAGTTCGTCAGGTTTGCTAGTATATATATATATATATATATATATATATATATATATATATATATATATATATATATAAATGTTAAATATGAACAATACAACACTCAGGTTATTAACAGAACATATTCTATATAAAGGTAATACTTATTTAAAAAATAAAACTAGATATATACATTTATGTCTTTTATATTCATATATTTATGTATATAATTATTGTGGTTATATATTTATATACAATGTTTTTTTTTTGTTTTGAAATTATACCTAAAACTTTATTTGCTTTTTATATTTTATTAATCCCGTAGGGTAAGTTATAGTAATCGCAAAAAAAATCGAAAATGAAAATTTTTATATATCTTTACGTTTCAGAGGTTTCTGAATATTTGGGCATACCTTAGAGAAAAGAAATGGATGTATGTGTGTATGTGTGTGTGTGGTGTGTGTGTATGTGTGTGTGCGTGCGGATACAAATTTTCGTCGACGATTTCGGGAACACGGATGAAGCAATTTGAATAATTATCAATCAATTTTGCAAGATATTTAGCACGAATTATTCGCCCGGCTGAAATATTATCAAAAATATTTATAACAGAAAGAACTACAGTTTCTATTAACAATTATAGCGACTACGATTAAAAGTTTCTTAATAACTTCGTAACTTAACTTCCATATTACTATGGTAAATATAGTGATTAGTGACTATTTATTTTATTATTTCGATCGTTATAAAATAATATACAGTAAATATAAAATATAAAATATAAAATATAAAAAGCAAATAAAGTTTTAGGTATAATTTCAAATCAAAAAAACATTGTGTATAAATATATAACCACAATAATTATATACATAAATATATGAATATAAAAGACATAAATGTATATCTATAGTTTTATTTTTTTAAATAAGTATTACCTTTATATAGAATATGTTCTGATGCGCGCCAAGCGCAATGTGCACTGGTTTGCTATTGAGAGACGTTACTTACACGGATATTCTAGGGGTTCCGCGTGTACTACCTTCGGTTTTTTCAACTTTTTATAAAAAGTTCCACTTCGATTTAAATATAATTTTGGATAATAAAAGTAAAATATACAGGCTTTAAAATGATGCTATTTAGAAAGTAGTCAAATTAACCGTACTGGTCTAAAATTTCAAATAAAAACTTATTTTTAACTTTTCATCCAGTAAATGACAATTTTTTAACATTATTTATTATAAACAATATAGACAAGATCAGTACAAATAGAATGACGTAAACAGTTTTTCGATATCTCTCATACTTCCGACAAAAAGTGAGTTTGAAAAAAGGGGCCACTTTCACATGTTTTCACTGATATCTCGGCCAAATGATGAGCTACGGATTTGAAATTTGGTATATCGCATTTTCTCAAAAATACCTATAAAATGGCATCAAAATAATTTAAATACCAGGGTGGGGCCAATTCTGTATGGAAACACGCCCAGACCCTTTGTTCTGAAATTTTTATATTATGTCTATATTAGTATTATGCGCACTACTCCATAATTGTATTTCTTAGCGCCCAATTGTCTTAAATAATGTTTTATACAAAAGCAGCTCATTGTATGAGGTGTCCCTAATAACCAGTAAAACTTTTTGGTTTTTATCTCGAGGTTGCCTTTTTTACATGAATTCGCCATATAAATATTTCACACACAAATATTTCACATGGTCTTCCTGGGGCACTTGAGTGTCTCCTATTTTCACTGGTTGGCAGGTCTCTCTTCTAAGCGTAAATGTCACATGTACTGACTTCAAACCATTCATTTCAAATCTCTTAATCGCTTAAAATATTTTTAAGCAAAAGTTTCTGAAACATTTTTGAAAAAATATAAGGTAGAATTATGGATTAAATGATCTCATCATGCATGTATCATTTCCTTCTTTCTCGAGGACGATAATCCTGGAAATTTTCCATACGTCCGGAAATATTCTCAACCTCAAAATAAAATTAAACTAGTTGTGTATGGCATCGTGCCTTAAGGTAAACTGCTGGAACTTCCCATACCAAAATTAAATATTCGAAGGAAAACAATCAGTAATCATTAAATATTAATCAATGATTAATAACAATTGTTTTAAACATTTTCAAACAGATCACTATATATTTTATCGATCATAAAATATACAGTGACGATCTTATATCGCTCAAGGCACTTGAGAAAGTTCACATTAGCAAGAGGTGCCGAATGAATCCATCTGAGGATATATTTCTTATGATCAGAATAACGCATTTGAAATATATACATTCTCAAACTAAATTGTAAATTTGAAATTCATATTTTGAAGTATAACTCTTTGTATATTTTTGAAAATTTTGAAAAAAAATTCAAAATTATAAATCTTGGTACGGGACCCAACAAAATTGTAACAACATTAGTGCTCATTTTTAAAAACTTCATCAAATATCTGATGATCATTTCTGACCGCCAATTTTTTTTTTATTTTTTCTGTATTTCCGAAACCGCTAGACCTGCTTTACCAAAAATTTCATCAATTCTTCATTTTGTCAATACAAGTAAAATATTTTTTGAATCATTTAACCCTCCGTCGGTCGGATATTTATTTACCTTCGAAGGGTCGGAGTGGTCTGGCTGGATCACCATTCATTTTACATGCATTTATATGGGATAAATAAGTTTTTGGTGTCTTATATATTAACGATTATTAGTAATAAATACTTATAGTTTTGTTTTTTTCTTTTTCTTACCGTCTTTTGCGTGTGTTGAGCTTGCTTCTAATAAAAATGTTTCAAAAAAAATCATGAAATATAAAAAAAATCGTTGCTTTTTTGTTAATTTTTCTGTTATATATCAATGAAAAACAATATTTATTCTTCTTCGGCGCCTTCGAAATGAATGTGAAATTCAAAAAAGAACGAAATAAGGTGCGTTTCCTTTGGAATGACCAGTAAAACTCAAAGTGAAAATATAATAATTTCAATTGAATTGCATACTTACGGCTATATAGGTTTGCCAAAAAAGTTTCGAACGCAGTACGGGTAGAAAAATTGTTGACAATTTGCGCATTATTCATCCGATTTTCAATGTTTGCGATAACCGATAAGTTTGATAGGTTTTCAAGGCATTTTCATATGTGTGCGTGTAAAGACTAACAACATATAGCAAAGAATATATAAAATGCAAAGAATATATAAAATGCAGAAAAAAGACAAAAGACTGATCAAAACGCGTCATATTTCATACAAAATGTATGGGTGGTCTAGACAGACCACTCCGACCGTTCAAAGTATAAAAAAGTTAATATCCTTATAATTACACTTCTGTACAACGCGTCTTGATTTTTTATTGATCTAATGAAAGCGCTAATGAAATTTTAGGAAAAGTCGAGAAATTTCAAGTCGATAGTATTACCAAAAGTATATATATTTTTTTTAAATTGAAGTCGAAAATAGTCTGGCCAGGCCATTCTCTCAAAAACTGAATTACCGTTTTTGGCACTTTTGCCCCGTATCTTTGAAACGACTGAACCTGTCTTCATCAAAAACTAATCAGCACGTCCTCTCATCAGTAGGAATCGAATGTTTTTTAAATCATTCAAATCGGTTCATCGATGCGCCAGAAATCGTGGACGAAAAGTTATATCCAAACTTGGTAGGTGGAAAAACTTGTTCAAAATGATCTGCAAATGCATTCACTTTTTCTTGACGATTTCTCGCCTTTATTGTCACCATTATTAATTGGTGATATAGGTATTGTAGGTCTTTCAAAGTTTTTGGTCTTCATTCTCCATAAATAACTAGTGTCACTAGTTGTTGACAGATTTCAGATTTTTCAGTTTATCTTGCATGTTAGGGTTGTTAATATCATCTCATAAAGACTTTTTAAATATTTCACAAGCTTTGTTAAAATTTGATCTGTCTGAGCTAGTAAGTTGTCATTTTTTCTGAGACGTCTTTTTATAGCTATTTTTTCTTTAATATGAAGTAGAATTTGTAGGAGTAGATTTTTGAGCTGCTAGTTGTATTGTGTTTGTGGAAGATGTTGTTCGTGCCAAATCAAAGCACTACAAACAAAATAGAATCAATCCAAAATCATCATAAAAAGTCAATCAATACGATATTTAACTAGTTGGTTTGGTATTTAGCCTTGAGGCAAGTTACATGAACTTCCCGATATGTGTAAATAATCGACTTAATCAATAAAAAATAAATTCATTTATGAGTGATTAGAAGTATTCCGAATGGATTTATTACACATAATTAAACACGAACGAACACGTTAACTCGGGTATTTTCTAAAAGCAAGTTTTTAAAATCTATAATTTTTATAATTGAACCAGTTTCCGTAGGACTCTTATAGTTTAGTATGTTCATTAAGACCAAGTACTCCATCGTTATACCAAAAAAATCGACTAATTTTAGTTTTAACAAACGTCAAAAATACTACTCATTTTCTTAATCTTTGATAAATTTTTAAAATTAAACTACATGTCGTAAGGCCGTGATATTTCAGTAAGTTCTATAAGACCATGATATATATCGCCAAAAAAAGTTCCATGAAAATCAACTCAAATTTTTTTTTCAACAGTTAATTACAAGATAACGTCTCGGTAGATTTTCACCTAAAACTAATCAGTATCATTCACAACTAATGACAAATGATAGTCCTCATCGAAATACATCAAATAGCTTTTAAATTTCTGAAATCGGTTCAGGCGTTTTTGAGAAAACGTCGGTGAAAGGTCTAATTTTGACAAATGCCAAAAAAAACGATACCAATTTTTGCAAACTTTGACGAATTTTCAAAGTTAAACCAATTGTCGTAGGGCCGTGATATTTTAGTATGATCTAGAAGACCATAGTAGCTACCGTCAAAAAAATAATAATAAAAATCGTCGAAAAATTTTTTTTAACACTTTATTGCAAGAAAACGGCCTATCTCTACCAACAACTCATCAGCACGATTCCCAACCAATATCTTTCGAACGGTTTTTGAATTTTCAAGATCGATTTAGAACTGCGGGCTAAAACGTGGACGAAAAATTTTTCATTTTTCTGCTATTTACAAAGAAACGGTTCGGCTGATCGTTGCGCAAAATTGATAAACGGTAGTCCTCATCGAGATACATCGAATGGCTTTTAAATTTTTGAAATCGGTCCAGCCATTATTGAGAAAACGTCGATTTATGGCAAAAAATCTGTTCAAACACACACACACACACATGCTTTTTCCAAATTTGGTCTCATTCGATTCAGAATGGCTTGAAACGTCGAGAAAACATAAAATTAGCGAATCGGATTTTTTGATGAAAACATAAACTTCTCCTTCGGAAAGTTAAAAACATTGAAATTAATGAAATTACAATTATAATTTGTAATTAATATAAAATAAACCCATAAAGTTATAATTGAAGTGTTTTACAACAAATTGGTCCTTCAAAATTCAATCAATCAAACATAAAAAAAAACATTGGTCCTTCGAGATGGATTTGACGTCCAGTAATCGAATCGAAGGAAATCGAATACATCAAATTGGAAATCAAGCAAAACAAGCATAAATCAAGTAAAATCAAGATTAAAAAAAGAGGAAGTTCAAAATCAAGATAGGAAGTTCAAATTTCGAGCTACAGCTACAAGGACAAGCAAAGCGAGAAACAAGGTTATTCAACTACATTCCCTTCTTATCAATCTTTCCTTATTTAATTAATAGAGTTTAGTACGATCCGTGTCAGGATGGAATCGTTAAAAACTTTAAAATCACTCAAAACGAAGCAACTACAAAAAAAATTGCAATTAGCATATTTGAAAAGATTTGCAATAAATGGTCACACATACTTGTGTGAATTGAATATTTCTAAAAAAGCCGTTTAATAGAATATTTAAGACCTATTTTAGACTTATTTGAAGATACGGTTACTTGATGACGAAGAAGAAAATGATAATTTATTTGATAACGAATTAGAAGAGTTTTTTGGCAAATATCACAAATGTTTGACAACATTATCAAAGTATAGTCTAGCATCACTGAATAAATCAGATACTAGTTCGGAATTCAATTTAAATTATACTACAACAACAAATAACGCAAGGAACATAAAACGGCCTCAATTTTATTTACCTCAACTAAACATTTCTAAATCAATTTCGGTATCAAATCATGAATCTAACTTAGAAGTTAGAAGCACAAGTAGCTATATCTTTAGAAATACGCAAATACGACGATAAACAATATTTCACGGAAACGGAAAAACAACGCGAAGAGCATTTTGTTACTAATACAACTAAGACTATTATTGACGTAAGTTTTGGTACTATAATTCAATTTGCAAAAAATATCGAAGACATAGAATATAGTAGACAAGTAACATTAAAACGTCATATTTCACTTGCAAACAAAAACCAATTCACCGAATATGATAACTTCATAAACGCAAGCATACCTGAAATAAGTTTCTATTTATATCATCAAGGCATGTTAAAGTCAATCAATTTAACAAAGAATTTTCGCGTAATTTTGGAAGCACCTTGTAAATCCGATACAAGTCTGCTGTTGACTGAGCTACAACTTGTTAGACGGAATATCCGAAATAAAATCTGTCATATCATATAATATCCGAAATATATCACACTGCTACACCTCAAACTAAGTGAGGCAGAATTATTAAAAATTATTGCGCAAAAAATAAAACGGGCATCAAGTATCACGTTTGATAAAAAAATATATTGGAGCTATTTTACTATCACTCTTATGTAGATAAATTCTCTATTTTTATAAATATGACATCGCTTTTGCGAATATATTTAATTTATTCAAAACAGAAATATGTGCAAACTACTGGTTACATGTCTGTACCCTAGGCATTACATCGAACGCCATATTACACACATAGTTATTTTATTAAAATCTTTGTGGCGTCAAAATTCATCTTGACTTCTAACCAAAGCATTGCAACGCGCCAAGGTCCATCTTGGCTTCTAACTAAAGACTGCATCGCACGATTGATAATTTTAATATGAATATGAATTGCAAGTTTAGCATGTACTCATTAAACTGGTAGGTGTTATAAATCTCAACTTTGCAAAAATACTAAAATGACAAAGAACAAGACATCACAGAGTCTATTAATAAATAACAAAATCAATAAATTACTTAATAAATTGGAAAAATCAAATATCATCATTAACAAATCTTTAAAACTAAAGACATTGACATCATTCTTAGGTGAAATGGAGTTTTGCACGTTGAGGTTCAAATCAACACTCGAACCAACAACTTTAACCTATCACAAATGTCACCCCATTGTGCTGTCCAAAACTCCATTCATCTAGCAATAATCGATACCCATACCTAAATATTTAAAATTTACATCATTACCATTTATATTTGTTTATCTATTATTTGCAAAATATCTATTGGTCTGTTGAAACTACGGAGTTTATTAGAGGTGTCTAATAATTACGAGCAATAGTTACTTACATATCGTATTATTCTACATGCAAAGTAATTTACGAAATCCGTCGTTTTTACTTACAAAAGGATAATATAGTCAAACAAAATTATATAAACGATTGGAGGCTTTTCTATGTTATATTTTCATGTCTCTTAAACACAAGATATAATGAACATAGTATTATATTCTAACTAATATCTTATTTAGCGACGAAATGGTTTGATAGCAATGCATAAATCTCGCAAAATCTATTCATATAACAAAACGATAAGATTCACTATGAAATGTTATAAACTTTTACAAATAGATCAAACTAGAACAAGATTACGTATATATAACATGATAAAAGGGTAACTATACCGTGGAATCATATTCTATCACGGCTTCTATTTCATACTTCAAATTATTCGCACATCGGAAGAATTCAGACGCAGATCGGAACATTGTTGAATGTTGCATAAGCTACAATACAAAAGATCCTGATCACTTCCATATTCAAAAATCTTAAACCTCAACTTGATATGCGTCAATGCTTGATATTCTCGAAAATACGCTTGCTCAACATTAGCAACTTCAAAATGCGTGCAACAAGAGCGTGTGGAATATGGAGTCAGTTGCAGACTTTTCTCATCTGCAGATACAACCACAATAAACAGTTCAAGGAGAGAATGTTACAGTGCTTAAATAGATTAAATAGAAGCAGAAAATATTAAACTGATTATTACTGATTGGTCTTAAAATACTAAAAAAAAAGATCTAGAATAGCACTATGATTTCCAATAACAATTAAACTATGATTTCCAATAACAATTAAGAAATGCAGTTCATGAAATTTGTGTGTTACCAAAACCACGAACTTCTACTTAATTCACATCAATGTAGAATTAATGTGTTAAATTAACAATTACTTTGAAATATATATTTCAAGGCTGGAAGTATGTTCACGCCAAATCAAAGCATCCTATATATTGATACAATCAAAATAGAATCAATCCAAAATCATCATAAAAAGTCAATAAATACGATATTTAAAAACATTGAAATTATTGTAATTACAATTATAATTTGTAATTAATATAAAATAAACATATAAAATTATAATTAAAGTGTTTTACAACAAATTGGTTCTTCAAGATTCAATCAATCAAACATAAAAAAAAACAGATGCGATAGCTTCATTTATTTATTTATATCTTCACTGTATTTTAATGGGATATTTCAGTTTATGTTATGATCAAGAATTTCTTTGAATTTATCCCACTTTGTAAATCGGTTTGTAAGAAATCTTGTAGTTGAATTATCAAAAGTATAGGACTGAAGGTGAAGTTGCACAGACAAGTGATCCGAATTCAAATCAAGGCATGGTAGTACTGTTATTAAGTTACTTTGAATTTCTTTAATTAAAAAGAAATCTAGTAAATCAGGAACATTTCTGAAGATTAGTAGGCCAATAAGTGGGTAGGCCAATAGATGTTGAATTCAACTCAAAACCTCGTGGCTTTCTTATCCTAAAATCCCAATAGGTGTGTTTGATATTTCAATCACCAATATCTTAGCTTGCTAAAGAAATTTACAAATGTATTTCATAAAAATTTTGTGTCTAGGTAGGCAATACCTACCCACACACAAAAATATACTGTTGGAAAGATTAATGGTTTTCTAATACGAGGGTAATGTAAAAAATAAGGTTCCCACATTTTTTTCATGGTTTAGGCATTTTTTATTGCAATAAATGTGTATACCATCGGAAAGTTTGTATTTCAAACTATTTTTCTACATAGTCGCCAGATCTTTCAACGCATTTTTTCTGAGGAGTTTTCCACTTCTGAAAACCCGCTTCGAAGAACTCCGCCGCCACGCCCTTGCTCGGTCTTCTTCTCCGGTGATTTTGGATGGCTCTTTTGTGTTTTGTTAGTGTCTCGCAGTACTTGTCCGAATTTCTAGTGGACCCTTTAAGCAAGACACATTTTCGGTCCCAAAACTCTATGGCTTCCCGCTCCTTTGCTCGCCGTGAACGTCTGTGCGTCCTTCGGAGAACTCCCTGCACCGTTTGAGGACGTGCTGGATGCTGATGCAAGTTTTGCCATGAACTTCTTCCAACTGTCTATGAATTTCAATAAGCGTAAGCTTCTTCGCGTTTAAAAATCGATTGACTGAACGGATTTTACACCTGGCGGTGACGGCAATTGCGCGCTCCATCGCGGATGGCTGTTAGATTGGCACTAAACTTTGCAGTGAACTTCCAGGTAGTTGGTATGGAGTGGCAAGAATCAACAATGAAAATAGTGTTGCCGGATTTCCCCTAGGATCTCGCGCGGCGAGTGTACTGCGTTGGAAACCTTATTTTTTACATGCCCCTCGTACATGTAGTTGAAATGTTTGATGTCTGTACTGTAAGTATTTACTACAATATGGCTCATATAGGTCGTGTTGTATTTTAGTTTTCATGATATCGAGATGTCTGTTACTTTATATTGAGTGCTTGGACATGCCCAGGAAACTTTTATCAGCAAAGTGCGTTACCGAGATAAGCATTACGTCAATATTATTATGCACGAGAAAATTTTTGATTTCCGAATGGTGTTGACTTAGGCCATTAGCATTCCAAAGGCACAAGTACATTTATTTTTTACCACCATACTTGTAAGTACTTTAAGCATCTGTTCTGTTAGTGTTCTCATCATAGTTTTCAGTTCGTACATGCCATTGCTTTGGTTGCTTGTAACTGCATTTGTTTGAAAATATTCATTATGATTAGATTATGAACTGAATTGTCCATGTGTAGCTTGAGAATAATATTTTTTTTTGGTCGACTGTACTATCCATTCTTCTATGCTGAACTTATGTTATATTTCTTCTGAGCAAAGAAAATCATTTTTCTTGCTCTTTCTTGTACTTCTCACATCCTTTATAATTGGCTGGGTGGCTCCCTGTACATAATACGAATTTTAGGTTTATGTTAAATTTGTCAGCCCCACAACACTTACTCGTAATATGTTCACCTTGCGCATTTAACACACCGCGGTATTCTGTGGCAATAAATTTTTTTTCAATTCTAGAAATGAACTAAAAATAGGTTTAGTGGATACTTTGTCAATCTGCTCCTGATGATCAACATTCTTAACACTTTATGTCCATGGGTTTCTATTTATTGTTTAAGTAGATCCAAGTCTGTACTGTGATGCAAATTTTAGGAAACTATCTTAAAGCTGCGTTGATTTTTTTCTTGATACGTATGCATCTCAGTTTGTTCATTAATAATTTTGCTCTAGCATTGTACGTATGCGCATCTTTTGAGTTGATTTGTGTTGTACTTAATAATTTAAAATAACTATCAGTGTACATAAATCTTTAAAGATATTATCAAGTAATACCATTAAAGGTTTGATGTCTTTTGCTCCATGTACAAAAATTCATGGCGGGTTCGATGGTATCTCGACTACTGGAGGTCGTTTTAAAGAACATTACAGGACATCATAATCATTGCTATTTTTACTGGTTTTAACCAGAATTCGGCTTGTGTTGTCTTGTTGGGTGTTGCATCATTTTTTTATTTATTATTGTTATGTTTCTTATGATTTACTATTTTGCACTCACCTTGTTTACTAGAGTTCATTAGTGAGCCACTTGGTTGATTATCTGTTTCCATGTTTTTACTGCTATTATTTATGTCTAAATAAATGAATAAATTAAGACCAAGTAAAGTTTCAACAACATAATTCTCGGCATTTTTATTAACTTATCCAAGGAGAAGTTTATGTTTTCATCAAAAAATCCGATTCGCTAATTTTATGTTTTCCCGACGTTTCAAACCATTCCGAATCGAATGAGACCAAATTTGGGAAAAGTATGTGTGTGTGTGCGTGTATGTGAACAGATTTTTCTCCGTAAATCGACGTTTTTTCAAAGCCATTCGATGTATCTCGATGAGGACTAGCGTTTATCAATTTTGCGTGACAATCAGCCAAACCGTTTCTTTGAAAATACCAGAAAAGTGAAAAATTTTTCGTCCACGTTTTAGCCCGCAATTCTCAATCGATTTTGATAATTCAAAAACCTTTCGAAAGATATTGGTTGGGAATCGACCTGATTAGTTTTTGGTAAAGATCGGCCGGGCCGTTCTCCGACGATTTTCATGAATTTTTTTTTTTTGAATATAGATCATACTAAAACATTACGGCCCTACTACTACTAATTTTGCAAATTTGTCAAAGTTTGCAAAAAATAGAATCGTTTTTTTGGCGCTTGTCAAAATTGGACCTTTCATCGACGTTTGCTCAAACGCCTGAACCGATTTCAGAAATTTAAAAGCCATTTGATGTATCTCGATGAGGATTATCTGTTGACAGTTTTGTGCAACGATCTACCGAGCCGTTTCTTTGTAATTTGGAAAAAAATATTAAACTTTTTTAAGCTCATGCTACCGAATCGATTTTAAAAAATCCAAAACTGTTCGAAAGATATTAGTTGGAAATGATATTGATTAGTTTTAGATAAAAATCTACCGAACCGTTTTCTAGTAATTAACTGTTGAAAAAAAATAAGCCGATTTTAATGGAACTTTTTTTGGCAATATATATCATGGTCTTATACAACTTACTGAAATTTTACGGCCTTACGACAAGTAGTTTAATTTATCAAAGTTTGAGATAATTTTTTTTTTTTTTTTTTTTTTTTTTTTTTTTTTTTTTTTTTTTGTTACAATTTATTTTTGTTAATCAAGACTTTAATGTCTTATTTACAAAATTGATATGAGCAAAAAAAAAATACAAAAAAAAAACAAAAAATGCAATACATTGAATATAAAATGAAAAAAGAAAGTTTGAGATAATGAGTAGTTTTTTGACGTTTGTTAAAAATAAATGTAAATGATTTGCATACTAAACTATTGTCCTACAGAAAGTGGTTCAATTATAAAAATTATAGATTTGTGAAAATTTGCTTTTAGAAAATACTCCGAGTTAACGTGTTCGATCGTTTTCAATTATGTGTAATAAATTCACTCGGAATACTTCTAATCACTCATAAATAATTTTTTATTGATTAAGTCGATTATTTACACATATCGGAAAGTTCATGTAACTTGCCTCAAGGCAAAAAAGCCCGAATGAATCTACGAACCCAAACTAACTAATGTAACTCGAAATTACTCAACTACGGGCTGCATCATGATCGATGGATCGACGATGATAGAAGCCCCGACGAATCTACAGACCCAAACTAACTGATGAATTCGAAAAAATTTCTCGACTACAAGCAGCAGCAAGATCGATGGATCAACGATCATAGAAACCCCAACGAATCTACTGACCCAAACTAACCCATGTAACTCGAAATTTCTCGATTACAGACTCCAGCAACATCTATGGATCGACGATGATAGAAATCCCAACGAATCTACGGATCCAAACTAAGCGATGTCACCTACCAACAATGCCCACAATGCTCATCACAACAGCGAACTATATATTAAATTTAATGTTCATTAATTTGTTAAACTAAATAATTAAATCATAAAATAACCAAAAACTCGTTGAACAAAATAATTATATTCTAAAAGTATCTATACTTATTAAATTGTTAATTAATTTCTATAAAATTTGTAAAAAATTGACATGAGCTTTATTATAATACCACTAGCAAACCCGACGAACTTCGTTTCGCCACCTTTCGTGAGAAAGATGAAGAAATTTTTTGTTTGTTTTATAATTGATAAGGAAAATTTTGATCTTATACAACAGTAATGAATTTATTTCGATTACAAAAATGAAGTGTTTTTTAGTTGAACTTTTCTAAGTAAATGAAAGTTGGGTGTTGCATCATTTTTTTATTTATTATTGTTATGTTTCTTATGATTTACTATTTTGCACTCACCTTGTTTACTAGAGTTCATTAGTGAGCCACTTGGTTGATTATCTGTTTCCATGTTTTTACTGCTATTATTTATGTCTAAATAAATGAATAAATTAAGACCAAGTAAAGTTTCAACAACATAATTCTCGGCATTTTTATTAACTTATCCAAGGAGAAGTTTATGTTTTCATCAAAAAATCCGATTCGCTAATTTTATGTTTTCCCGACGTTTCAAACCATTCCGAATCGAATGAGACCAAATTTGGGAAAAGTATGTGTGTGTGTGCGTGTATGTGAACAGATTTTTCTCCGTAAATCGACGTTTTTTCAAAGCCATTCGATGTATCTCGATGAGGACTAGCGTTTATCAATTTTGCGTGACAATCAGCCAAACCGTTTCTTTGAAAATACCAGAAAAGTGAAAAATTTTTCGTCCACGTTTTAGCCCGCAATTCTCAATCGATTTTGATAATTCAAAAACCTTTCGAAAGATATTGGTTGGGAATCGACCTGATTAGTTTTTGGTAAAGATCGGCCGGGCCGTTCTCCGACGATTTTCATGAATTTTTTTTTTTTTGAATATAGATCATACTAAAACATTACGGCCCTACTACTACTAATTTTGCAAATTTGTCAAAGTTTGCAAAAAATAGAATCGTTTTTTTGGCGCTTGTCAAAATTGGACCTTTCATCGACGTTTGCTCAAACGCCTGAACCGATTTCAGAAATTTAAAAGCCATTTGATGTATCTCGATGAGGATTATCTGTTGACAGTTTTGTGCAACGATCTACCGAGCCGTTTCTTTGTAATTTGGAAAAAAATATTAAACTTTTTTAAGCTCATGCTACCGAATCGATTTTAAAAAATCCAAAACTGTTCGAAAGATATTAGTTGGAAATGATATTGATTAGTTTTAGATAAAAATCTACCGAACCGTTTTCTAGTAATTAACTGTTGAAAAAAAAATAAGCCGATTTTAATGGAACTTTTTTTGGCAATATATATCATGGTCTTATACAACTTACTGAAATTTTACGGCCTTACGACAAGTAGTTTAATTTATCAAAGTTTGAGATAATGAGTAGTTTTTTGACGTTTGTTAAAAATAAATGTAAATGATTTGCATACTAAACTATTGTCCTACAGAAAGTGGTTCAATTATAAAAATTATAGATTTGTGAAAATTTGCTTTTAGAAAATACTCCGAGTTAACGTGTTCGATCGTTTTCAATTATGTGTAATAAATTCACTCGGAATACTTCTAATCACTCATAAATAATTTTTTATTGATTAAGTCGATTATTTACACATATCGGAAAGTTCATGTAACTTGCCTCAAGGCAAAAAAGCCCGAATGAATCTACGAACCCAAACTAACTAATGTAACTCGAAATTACTCAACTACGGGCTGCATCATGATCGATGGATCGACGATGATAGAAGCCCCGACGAATCTACAGACCCAAACTAACTGATGAATTCGAAAAAATTTCTCGACTACAAGCAGCAGCAAGATCGATGGATCAACGATCATAGAAACCCCAACGAATCTACTGACCCAAACTAACCCATGTAACTCGAAATTTCTCGATTACAGACTCCAGCAACATCTATGGATCGACGATGATAGAAATCCCAACGAATCTACGGATCCAAACTAAGCGATGTCACCTACCAACAATGCCCACAATGCTCATCACAACAGCGAACTATATATTAAATTTAATGTTCATTAATTTGTTAAACTAAATAATTAAATCATAAAATAACCAAAAACTCGTTGAACAAAATAATTATATTCTAAAAGTATCTATACTTATTAAATTGTTAATTAATTTCTATAAAATTTGTAAAAAATTGACATGAGCTTTATTATAATACCACTAGCAAACCCGACGAACTTCGTTTCGCCACCTTTCGTGAGAAAGATGAAGAAATTTTTTGTTTGTTTTATAATTGATAAGGAAAATTTTGATCTTATACAACAGTAATGAATTTATTTCGATTACAAAAATGAAGTGTTTTTTAGTTGAACTTTTCTAAGTAAATGAAAGTGAATCCACAAATTATCCGTTTCATTGAAGTGCTCTTTGGTAAACCACATTTTTTGTTTTTTGGTCTGACGTTAACACAAACAAAGCGGATGGTTTTCCAACTCGTGAACAGGCAACGTATAACTGCCCATGCAAAACAATGATTTTTTAAATGATCTATTTGAAATTTATCCTGCAAACACTAAGCGATTGGCCTTGCGACTTGTTATTGCGAATGCAAGGCAAACTGGAAATTGCAATCGTTTGAAGTCAAACGGAAGACCAGTCGGAATCATTGGTATGTCACCAAATCGCCAGCAATTTTTTATTGAATGGTGAAATTCAGTGCGTGTACATCATTATTCTTTGCGGCAAGAATTATGCTTAACCAAGCATAATTCTGATAATTCTCACTAATGTCATTACTCGAATTTTTAATTACGGTGCGTGAAGTTCCAGCAATTTGCAGTGGGGCACGATGCCATGCACCACTAATTTTCTTAGCTATAAACCTTGCGGAGTCCGAGACCTTTCCAACGAATGCAAAATTTATTATTAAAGTAATTTATTATTAAAGTTATTTCGTCAGGAAGGAAAACCCGACTTATTTTTATATATATAGAAGATGTTGATTATTTTTATTACTCAAATTTTTAATTACGGTGCATGAAGTTCCAGCAATTTGCATTAGGGCACGATGCCATGCACGACTAATTTTCTTAGCTATAAACCTTGCGGAGCCCGAGACCTTTCCAACGAATGCAAAATTGTCGAAATCGGTTCGTGCGTTCTGGAGTTATTTCGTCAGGAAGGAAAACCCGACTTATTTTTATATATATAGAAGATAATCTAGTTGAAATTATTCAAAACAATTGTTGATTATTTTTATTACTCGAATCTTTAAGCACGGTGCATGAAGTTCCAGCAATTTGCATTAGGGCACGATGCCAAGCACGACTAATTTTCTTAGATATAAACCTTGCGGAGCCCGAGACCTTTCCAACGAATGCAAAATTGTCGAAATCGGTTCGTGCGTTCTGGAGTTATTTCATCAGGAATGAAAACCCGACTTATTTTTATATATATAGAAGATGTTGATTATTTTTATTATTCGAATTTTTAATTACGGTGCATGAAGTTCCAGCAATTTGCATTAGGGCACGATGCCATGCACGACTAATTTTCTTAGCTATAAACCTTGCGGAGCCCGAGACCTTTCCAACGAATGCAAAATTGTCGAAATCGGTTCGTGCGTTCTGGAGTTATTTCATCAGGAAGGAAAACCCGACTTATTTTTATATATTTAAGATTTAAGATAATCTAGTTGAAATTATTTAAAACAATTGTTGATTATTTTTATTACTCGAATTTTTAATTACGGTGCATGAAGTTCCAGCAATTTGCATTAGGGCACGATGCCATGCACGACTAATTTTCTTAGCTATAAACCTTGCGGAGCCCGAGACCTTTCCAACGAATGCATAATTGTCGAAATCGGTTCGTGCGTTCTGGAGTTATTTCGTCAGGAAGGAAAACCCGACTTATTTTTATATATATATATGTATATATATAGAAGATATGTAGATAATCTATTTGAAATTATTTTAAACAATTGTTGATTATTTTCATTACTCGAATTTTTAATTACGGTGCGTGAAGTTCCAGCTATTTGCATTAGGGCACGATGCCATGCACGACTAATTTTCTTAGCTATAAACCTTGCGGAGCCCGAGACCTTTCCAACGAATGCAAAATTGTCGAAATCGGTTCGTGCGTTCTGGAGTTATTTCATCAGGAAGGAAAACCCGACTTATTTTTATATATTTAAGATTTAAGATAATCTAGTTGAAATTATTTAAAACAATTGTTGATTATTTTTATTACTCGAATTTTTAATTACGGTGCAAGAAGTTCCAGCAATTTGCATTAGGGCACGATGCCATGCACGACTAATTTTCTTAGCTATAAACCTTGCGGGAGCCCGAGACCTTTCCAACGAATGCAAAATTGTCGAAATCGGTTCGTACGTTCTGGAGTTATTTCGTCAGAAAGGAAAACCTGACTTATTTTTATATATATAGAACATGTTGATTATTTTTATTACTCGAATTTTTAATTACGGTGCATGAAGTTCCAGCAATTTGCATTAGGGCGCGATGCCATGCACGACTAATTTTCTTAGCTATAAACCTTGCGGAGCCCGAGACCTTTCCAACGAATGCAAAATTGTCGAAATCGGTTCGTGCGTTCTGGAGTTATTTCGTCAGGAAGGAAAACCCGACTTATTTTTATATATAGAAAAATTATACCGACGGCTTGTAAAATAAATAAATATATTATGACATGTCATTTTCATTTGTTCCGAAAGGATGTTCAGTCTACTTTGATCCCACAACACTGATAACAATACACCGAAACCGAGCATTACCCTTTAAAGAGAATGTAAACTTTTGAAAAAGACGACAATGCAGGTACAAATGTGTATTGTCTACTTTAACAAAATTATAATTTTATTTATTTTTATGATACTTAGACTTCTGACGATGTCTGCACTTCGACGTCTGAGCAGTGAATGAATGAAATCTGAGAATTGAAATAAATATTTTACATGATTCTTATATAAATTTTATTATCTTCTTAACTTATAATGACGAGCATAGCCCGCGTACGATGGCTACGCCAAACGCAAATATTACGGGCTTAAGCCCGCGTACGATAATTACATCATCAAAAACTGTTCGAAAGATATTAGTTGGGAATGATACTGATTAGTTTTAGTTGATAATCTACCGAGCCGTTTTCTTGAAATTAACTGTTGAAACGAAAGTTTAAGCCAATTTTTATGGAACTTTTTTTGGCGATATATATCATGGTCTTATAGAACTTACTGAAATATTACGGCCTTCCGACAAGTAGTTTAACTATAAAAATTCATCAAAGTTTAGAATATGAGTAGTTTTTTTTGACGTTTGTTAAAATTAATATTTGAGAGTACTTGGACTCAATTAACATACTAAACCTACGAAACTAAGTCCTACGAATACCGGTTCAATTATAAAAATGGTTGATTTTTGAAAATTCGCTTTTAGAAAATACTCCGAGTTAACTTGTTCGTTCGTTTTCAATTATGTGTAATAAATCCACTCGGAATAATTTTAATCACTCATAAATTAATTTATTTTTTATTGATTAAGTCGAATATTTACACATATCGGAAAGTTCATGTAACTTGCCTCAAGGCAAAATACCAATACCAACTACTTTTAATATGTATCAACACAAAATTTACATACTCCATATATATATATATATATATATATATATATATATATATATATATATATATATATATATTAGCGAAATATATTGTGTGAATGTTTGAATGACTGACAAATAATTAATTAATATAGAGAATAGACAATAATATATATAGAGTAAGTTCTTCTAGGGAAATGCATCAAATAAAAGGCAAAGATTAAGAAGTTAATCTTTAATTTTTTCCAAACGTTTCGACATAGGATTTTATGTCATCATCAGTGGATATACAGAATGAACATTGAGAAATTAATATAAACTAGGAAAAAGTGACAGAAATTGGAAAATTACTCATATTTCTCAACATCAAAACTAACTTCTTTACCATATATATATATATATATATTTGAAAAAACACATAAATTCTCCCAATTCTACTACCAGCATCAAAAACACCAATCTTATTTACTGCTGCATACGTTGAAGAGTTATTTTATTATTTTGCCAAAATTCTGGTGGTTACAAACATTCTAGTATAGGATCCTTGTACTCCTTCAACAAATATTTTACGAATATTAAAACTCCGACTCCACCCAATTTCAATTTCAGGTCAAAGTCAGCTCAAATGTGTTTTTAGACAGCTATTATATAATCAGGCATATTTAAAAGATAAAAGTCGATAACAAAACTTACATCAATACCCTTTTGATATCAAGTTACTAGAATCACTCATAGGTTGCACAACGAACTTATGGGCTGTTGAACAAAAATCGTGTAATAGGAAGTCCGTGTAGTCGGAGGGATGTCGGATTTTTAGCTCCGCGTGGTATGGGAACCGTGTACCCTGAGTGCCGTGTAAACCGAGGGTTGACTATATATATATATATATATATATATATATATATATATATATATACTAGCAAACCCGACAAACTCCGTTTCGCCACCAGATGGTTTTGTGAGAAAGATGAAGAAATTTTTTGTTTGTTTTATATTTGAAAAGGAAAAATTTGATTTTATTACACAACAGTAATGAATTTATTTCGATTACAAAAATGAATTGTTGTTTAGTTGAACTTCTCTAAGTAAATGAACACACAAATTATACGTTTTATTGAAGTGCTCTTTGGTAAACCACATTTTTTGTTTTTTGGTTTGACGTTAACACAAACAAAGCGAATGGTTTTCCAATTCGTGAACAGGCAACGTATAACTGTCCATGTGAAAAATAATGATTTTCTAAATATTCTATTTGAAATTTATCCCGCAAGCACTAAGCGATTGGCTTTGCGACTTGTTATTGCGAACGCAAGGCTAACTGGAAAATGCAATCGTTTGAAGTCAAACGGAAGACCAGTCGGAATCATTGGTATGTCACCAAATCGCCAGCAATTTTTGATTGAATGGTGAAATTCAGTGCGTGTACATCATTATTCTTCGCGGCAAGAATTGCTCGTTGACTTAACCAAGCATAATTCTGATAATTCTCACTAATGTCATTACTCGAATTTTTAATTACGGTGCGTGAATACGGTACGTTTTAAATTACGGTCCAGCAATTTGCATTAAGACACGATGCCATGCATCACTGATATATATATATATATATATATATATATATATATATATATATACAGTACAGGCCAAAAGTTTCCGGACACTTGAAAAAAATCTCATTTTCTGAGTTTTTAGCTATATTTTTCATATAAAAATAATTTTATTCAAGTTGGTTTTGTACATTCTACGTAGTATTAATATTTAGTGACTGATTTGTAACCAATTTGTGAGAAATAGTAGACTAATTAGTAATGAAAATGTTAAAATGTCACTGCAGTCGATTTTCCTGAATATGACCACCCTTTGTTTTGATCACTGCAGCGCATATTTTTGGTAATCTTTCGACGAGTTTTTGCAATGTTTGCGCAGGTATGTCCTTCCAGGACTCGTTAAGGCAATTCCACAGGGCAGGGAGGCTGCTTGGAAGCAAATCAGTCAGACAAATGCACTACAGTTCTATTGGATTAAGATCCATTATTTGAAGTATTTTTTCATCTTGTTTTCGCTTCAAATAATTGGCACAGAGTCGGGAAGTGTGTTTAGGGTCATTATCTTGTTGAAAAATAAATTTTGGACCAATTAAATTGAAACCAGATGGAATGGCGTGGCGCTCAAGTATGCTATGATACTGTTCTTTCTTTAAAGTTCCATGTATTTTGACAAGCGATCCGACTCCATCGAATCCAAAACAACCCCAAGCCATCACTGAACCACCACCGTGCTTCACTTTTGTCGAAATACACTTAGAATTGAGTCTTTCATTACCTTTCCTACGTCGATGACTTCCGAAAAGTTCGAATTTTGACTCATCCGTCCATAAAACTGATTTCCATTGATTGATGGTCCAATTTAAGTGGGTTTTGGCAAATTGCAATCTATTTTGTTTATTTACTGCTCGCAGAAGTGGTTTTTTGAGTGGCCTGCACAATCGCCGGATCTTAATCCAATAGAGCTGTTGTGGGACGAGCTTAAATGCCGCGTGAAGGATTTGCATCCAACCAGCCTTGCTGCCCTGTGGAATTGCCTTAACGAGTCTTGGAAGAACATACCTGCGCAAACATTGCAAAAACTTGTCAAAAGATTACCAAAAATATGCGCTGCAGCGATCAAAGCAAAGGGTGGTCATATTCAGGAAAATCGACTGTGACATTTTAACATTTTCATTGCTAATTAGTCCGTCATTTCTCACAAATTGGTTACAAATCAGTCACTAAACATTAATACTACGGAGAATGTACAAAACTAACTTGAATAAAATTATTTTTATATGAAAAATATAGCTAAAAACTCAGAAAATGAGATTTTTCATGTGTCCGGAAACTTTTGGCCTGTACTGTATATATATATATATATATATATATATATATATATAGAAAATAATGTCCGGAAAGCTCCGCTATTTGGCCTGTACTGTATATATATATATATATATATATATATATATATATATATATATATATATATATACATAGCTGGGCATTAACTCGTTAATACGTTAATCGTTAATTAACGAAGTTAACATTTTGATTAACGGATTAACTTTTAAGTTAACTCTTAAAAATGTTAACTTCCATTAAAATGCCAGAAGTCCGTTAATCGTTAATCCAATGCCTACTATTTACCGCACGGCACCGCAAGAAGTGCATGTCAGATTGAATTTTACGGTTTATTAAAATTGCATGAAAAGCTTACAAAAGTGTACAGATAATTAAATAATTGCTTACAAAAAACCATCCATAATCGAGACTCTAATGTGCGTTTGTGGAATCAAAAAAATGTCTTACATTTCAATCAAGATATAGAAGCGAATATGGAATCGGACAGTAAACCATCAGAAATCCCAAAACTACGAAAGACCGTTATTGGATCCAGCAAATACAGCAAGATACCTCGCGAAGAAGGTCGGACCAATATGTTTACATCGGAAAAGGTCTCGCTGCGTTCAACTTCATCAGTTTCTGACTCAAGACAGAAAGTAATATCATCTAGTAATAGTGCATCTACAAGCCTCACTCAACCACATTCTGATGTCAAGAAACCTCCTTATTCATGGCAAGTAGTCAATTTCAAAAAAAGAAAAACTTCATTTGAACCATTAGGAATAGATGTCAAAATTCAAAACCGATTTTCGGCCCTTTCAACAATAGAAACAGCTAATGATGACAACTCAGTTAAACCGGCTCCAGTCAGTAAGCCCCCTCCAATATTTATTTACGGAGTTGACGATATTAATGATATGTCTAATCAATTAAATGAAATAATTCCGCACGATCAATATTTCCTGAGAAGTTTAGCTAACAATACATTTAAAATTCTATGTAATTCTGTCGACCATTTTCGAACTTTATCCAGACATCTAAAAGAAACTAATGCCGTATATCATACATATCAATTAAAAGAAGAGAAGGCTTATAGGGTTGTTCTTAGAAATGTACACTTTTCAACAAGCACAGATGCAATTAAATTAGAACTATTAAAACAGGGTCATGTCGTACGTAATATCCTAAATATCAGGCATAGAATAACAAAAGAACCTCATAATATGTTTTTTGTTGATCTGGAACCAAATAGAAATAACAAAAATATTTATAACATTTATAAATTATTCAACTGCATAATACGCGTCGAACCACCGAGAAAGTTCAACAACATTATACAATGCACTCGCTGTCAACTCTTTAATCACACCAAAAAATACTGCAATAGACCATTTGCTTGCCTAAAATGCGGTGACAATCATAATACTATAGCTTGTACCAAAGATCCGAATGCTCCGGCATGTTGTTATTTTTGCGACGGTGCTCATCCAGCTAATTATCGCGGTTGCTCATACTTCCAAAAAATTAAAGAACAAAGAAACGAAACTCCAGTAAATCAATCAGTCATAAATCCAAATCCAAATAACCAAAATTTTAAAAATTCAAATAATTCTAATTCTAATAATAAAATAAACAACATTTCTCCGGCCTTAAATCCAACAATTCAAAATTCATCCTATGCAGACATTGCAAAAAACAATTACTCTGCTTCTAATCATTCACCTTCAAATCCTGATTCTGATTCTCTAGCAACACTTATTTTAGAATTTAAAAATATCTTCAATCAGCTTTTGCAACAGAACACCATAATAATAAATATGTTATCCACGTTAGTCAACAACAAAAGCAATGGCAAAAATAATTAAAATTGCTGAATGGAATGCCAACGGTTTAATACCTCACAAAAATGAAGTAGAATGTTTTTTAAAGTTAAACTTAATAGATATCTTAATAATCTCAGAAACTCACTTCACTGAAAAAAACTACTTCAAAATTTATAACTACACTACTTATAATTCAAATCACCCAAGTGGCAGGGCTCGCGGCGGTTCGGCTATATTAATCAAAAATAATATAAAGCATTTTGTTCTACCAAATATTTCTGATGATTTTCTACAAGCAACTCAAATTTCTGTTGAATCAAATTTATATAATTTTTGTGTTTCTGCTGTTTATTTTCCACCAAGATTCAAAATTTCTTGTGCTCAGTTTTCTTCATTTTTCTCTCAATTAGGTAATAAATTTATCATTGGTGGTGACTTTAATTGTAAACATATTGCCTGGGGTTCTAGACTGACTACAGCCAAAGGAAAGATTCTTCATGCAGCCATAGGGCAAAATAACCTCTCCTTTATTTCAACTTGCAGTCCAACTTATTGGCCTTCTGACCCTACTAAAGTTCCAGACCTTTTAGATTTTTTTATTGTGAAAGGTATTGATCTTTCAAATCTCAATATTGAATCTAGTTACGATCTCTCTTCAGATCATTCTCCAATACTTGTGACGTTTAGCACATTTCCTACTCCAGTTATCAACAATCATATTCTACACAACAATCTTTCTAACTGGATTCAATTCAAATCCATACTTGATTCAAAATTATTTCCAAAATCTAGGCCTACAAGCGTTATTGATATAGAAAATAATATAGATTATTTTTCTGAGATTGTACGTGAAACAACCAAGCAGATCACCCCGAACATTAATCCAAGAAATGATAATCTAATAATTCCGCAAGAGATTAAGAAGCTAATTGCACAGAAACGAAGAGCAAGACGAACCTGGCAACATTCTCATCTAACAACGGATAAGACATCGCTTAATCATCTCAATAACACGCTGAGGAAAAAAATGAAAGAATGGAAGAATTGTACATTCAGGTCGTATATATTGCAGTTAAATAGGTACGATAATTCCATATGAAAACCAATCAGAAACAAAAGTAAACCCCTACAACAAAACCCTCCTCTGAAAATAACCAACCAAAACGGATTCATTTGGGCAAAAAGCAACGAAGAAAAGCGGAGGCATTTGCTGATCATCTAAGTAGCATTTTTAGCGCTCAAAATATTTCCCAGAATAATTTAATTAACAATTTTGTAAATCAACCCATACATTCTACACCGTTAGGACATTTTTCACCAAATGATGTCTTATGTGAAATAAAAAGGATAAAAAATAGATCTTCGCCAGGTATGGATAAAATTACTCCAAAGATGTTAAAAGAATTGCCTACAAAAGGTATCTTATATATAACAAATATTTTCAACGCCATACTTCAATACAATTATTGGCCCACAGCGTGGAAGACTGCAGAAATTATTATGATCGCTAAACCAAACAAAAACCATCACACTGCTAGTTCATACCGTCCTATCAGTCTTTTATCGATATTATCGAAAATTTTAGAGAGACTTTTGTTGCAGAGATTGTCAGAAGATCATCCGAATGATAGTTGGATTCCTCACCATCAGTTTGGCTTCAGAAAAAATCACTCTACAATTCAACAATGCAACAGAACGGTGTCTCGAATTCTTGAAGCCATAAATAGAAAGGAACACAGTGTAGCCGTATTCTTAGATGTCAGTCAGGCTTTCGATAAGGTTTGGCACTCAGGACTCCTATATAAAATCAAAACAACTTTTCCAAACTACTTCAATATCTTAAGCTCATACTTGCTTAATAGAAAATTTAGAATCAAAATTAAAGATGTGACTTCGAGCATCAGAAATATAGAATGCGGGGTACCACAGGGCAGTGTGCTAAGCCCTGTACTTTATCTTCTTTTCACAAACGATATGCCCGCAGATGATCTTCTAACCATATGCACTTACGCCGATGACATAGCAATTATTTCATGCAATTCCGATATTAGAACAGCAACTTGTCAGTTACAAAATTATTTATCTAGTCTCGAAAAATGGTTTTTAGATTGGAATATCAAAATCAATATCGAAAAATCTCAGCACATAATTGTTTCTCTAAAACATCACAACAGTCCACCTATCATCATGAACAATTCAATAATTCCACTATGCAATTCTGTTAAATATTTAGGCATGCACATTGATTCGAAATTGACATGGAGAACGCACATTAAATATAAAAAGAAACAAATCCAACTAAAAATAAAAGATTTTCACTGGCTTTTTGGGAGGAAATCTGAAATCTCTCTCGATAACAAGGTACTTTTGTATAAAACTATCATAGTGCCCATTTGGACTTATGGAATCGAACTATGGGGTTGCTCTTGCAAATCTAACATAAACATCATTCAAAGGTGCCAGAATAAAATTCTGCGTATCCTTACTAATGCGCCTTGGTATATTTCGAATTTTTGCCTACATAAGGATTTGAAAATCTCAACAGTCAACGAAATGATCAAGATTAGAAGTTCATCTTTTAACAACAAATTAATCCAGCATACAAATCCTACAATTCAAGCGATTCAGAGACCGATAAAAAGATTGAGCAAGAAATGGCCTTCCGATCTACCAAACACCTAGCCCAATGTCTGCACGCGTCCTAACGTAGTACGCGGCATACATCATCACGTCATCGTTCATTTATGTTATTATTTTTGTATTACTGTTTTAATTTATCTTTTATTTCAACTTTTTTCATTTTATATTCAATGTATCGCATTTTTTGTTTTTTTGTACTTTTTTTGCTCATATCAATTTTGTAAATAAGACATTAAAGTCTTGATTAACAAAAATAAATTGTAACAAAAAAAAAAAAAAAAAAAAAAAAAACGGCACCGCAAGATTTGGACCACTCCTGAATGCCGCGGCATTTCACCCAAAGTTCCGGTTGATATGGCTGGAAACGTATGACAGCAGTAGAGTGGATGCAGTAAGAAAATGCATGGAAAAAAGGTAGAAGACGCCTTACGGCAAGAAGCAGCGAAAAATTCGAAGGACAGAGATAGTTTAAGTGGCGGAGGGAGCAATGCGAGTAACAACGATGATGACGAGGAGGAAAACTTTTTCAATTCTGTCACTCAGTCTATAGAAAAACCAAAGAACTCCAACTCTTTAGAGAATATAGCGCAAAGTCTCGTTAGAATGTGGCTGGATATAAAATCAAAAGACTCGTTCAACGATGGTGCATTCCTCGGGAAACACATATTCATAAATCTATTTATTAAATACAATATTGCTATACCCTCAAGCGCTGCAGTTGAACGTTTGTTTTCCACGGGTGAAGACATTTTGACACTAAAACGAGCCTCGCTTTCAGACGAGAACTTCAACATGTTAATGTTCATGAAGGGGAATATGCACCTTATGCCCGACGCTTAACCCGTCGCGCGTTTCCTATTTTTCGCAAAAAAAACTCTTTCCCTTTATTTAGAAAATTAGTTGGTATTAGTATTTAGCCTTGAGGCAAGTTACATGAACTTCTCGATATGTGTAAATAATCGACTTAATAAACAAATTAATTTATGAGTGATTAGAAGTATTCCGAGAGGATTTATCACACATAATTGAAAACGAACGAACAAGTTAACTCGGAGTATTTTCTAAAAGCAAATTTTCACTAATCAATAATTTTTATAATTAAACCAGTTTTCGTAGGACGTTAATGGTTTAGTACGTTCATTAAGACCAAATAATCTATCGTTATACAAAGTAAAACATCTAATTTTAATTTTAACAAACGTCAACAAAACTACTCGTTTTCTCAAATTTTGATGATTTTTTAAAATCAAACTACTTGTCGTAAGGCCGTAATATTTTAGTAAGTTCTATAAGGCCATGATATACATCGCCAAAGAAAGTTTCATAACAATCGGCTTAAATTTTTTTTTCAACAGTTAATTACAAGGAAACGGCTCGGTAGATTTTCACCTAAAACTAATCAGTATTATTCCCAACTAATATCTTGCGAACAGTTTTTTATTTATTAAAATCGATTCGGTAGAATGAGAATAAATGTGGACAAAAAGTTTAAAACTCTTTTTTAAATTACAAAGGAACGGCTCGGCAGATCGTCTCACAAAACTGACAAAATATGGTGCTCATTGAGATACATCGAATGGCTGTTAAATTTCTAAAAACGGTTCAGGCATTTTTAAGCAAACGTCGACGAAAGGTCTAATTTTGACAAATGCCAAAAAAACGATACCAATTTTTGTAAACTTTGACGAATATTTAAAGCTAAACGAGTTGTCGTAGGGCGGTAATATTTTAGTATGATCTAGAAGACTATGATATCTACCGTCAAAACAAAATCATAAAAATCGTCGGATTTTTTTTTAACTTAATTACAAGAAAACGGCCCGGCCGATCTTTACCAAAAACTAATCAGCACGATTCCCAACCAATATCTTTCGAACGGTTTTTGAATTTTCAGAATCGATTCAGAATTGCGGGCTAAAACGTGGACGAAATTTTTTTCACTTTTCTGCTGTTTGCAAAGAAACGGCTCGGCAGATCGTCGCACAAAACCGACAAACGATAATTCTCATCGAGATACATCGATTGACTTTTAAATTTTTGAAATCAGTCGAACCGGTTTTGAGAGAACGTCGATTTACGGCAAAAAATCTGTTCACGAAAAAATTACACGACTTTAACCCACTTGCTTTGGGCGATTTGAATCTAATTTGTAAATACTGTTAAAAATTCGTTAAATATATTATGATCATTGTTTAGTTTAAGTGAGCACAGGATGCATGTGCAAATCATATAATTTTTCCATATATATTTCCATAGCTTAGGTAAATAAGCATCTCTTTTTAGGTCAGGCAAACTTTCTCAATATTACGGAGTATAGAAAAATTCCAAATTCTGTATGTATTAGTCTGTAAATTTATAAATTGCCATCCCTTCCAGACAGCGGTATAATAATTTTTATATTATATATTTAAAATTAGAATTTTTAGAATTCAGTAAGTTGCGAGACTAAGAACATCTTAAGAAAATCTGCTCGCACAAGTTACTCAAACATTTAATAAAATTTATAATTCTATGTCTATTGTCGCACAGTGCACACAATCGTTTAAAAGTGCAGTAATTAATTTTCTATGAAGTGATAACGGCAAAGGCAGCAGTAAGGTGTAATCGATGCCTTAACGGATATTTTAGATATTTAATACTGAGATAAAAATTCTTATAGAAAAAATAATATTTATAAATTAAATCTTATATTCATTCGCACTTCTTATACGCTAACACCTACATCATAGGTTCCTATTCGTGTATTTTTATAGCCCTACGTTGCATTCTATACTGCATGCCTTACATCTATACCATACGCTATATTTCATCATATACTCTCAAATCCCTACATTGTATACCGAATACACCTAACCTATATCTACTATATATCCTATTACTTATAATTTTCCTTACACGATACATTATTAACCCTACCGAGAATCGAACCCGGGTCCGCCGCGTGGCACGCGACAACCTTAACCACTAGACCACCGTAACGCTACAATCAACCGTCTTTTTTCGCGTGTCGTCGCGCCACCTTAGTATTAATTACCTAATTAATTAGAAAATGACCCGCGGAAACAATAGTGCGTCCCATATTATATTATTAATTGGGGTACCCGATAGGGTAGTGGTTGAGGTGCGCGACCGCCACGCGGATGTTCCAGGTTCAATTCCCGGTATAGACAATAGATAGGTAGAGATAATACATAAGGCGTAAGGTAAACCTATATAATATAGAATAAGAAATATATAAGAAGTAAAAAGTATGTAGGTATATAATAAGTTAATGACGGTGTAGGTACCTCCCGGTATAATTGATAATAGATATCTACCTATGATATACAATAATATAGTATAGTATGATAAGTAATAGGTTATTTATCGTATTATTAGGTTAAGTAATTATTAAGTCTTATAAAGTATTGTAATAAATCTTGAGTACTTTTATATCATAATAAATACCTGTAAGTATTAATGAATACAAATAATACCACAATAAATATAAATAATGTTATTAAAGAATATAAATTATATACTCAATGATTCCCTCATACTTGTACAATTTAATTTATAGAGTAGCTGTATATAATAGAGTTAATTATATAAGAAGTCAATATATTAGATTTATGAGTTCTTATCGAAACATATCAAATTTTTTGAACCGGTTTATGAACCGGATTTTATATTTTAGCGTTCCGGCAAAAAAAATATTAGCACAACACCACTGTTTGTGACCCCTTAATAAATATGTGGACATTGAGCCGTTTTATCGCTAGTAAACATTTTAAATATCATAGGATATGATTAAAAAACATTTTTTAATATATTTTCCTTGCAATAAAATCATTTTCAACCCCGCGAAAACCCTAAAACCCTTCAAACAACCTCTAAATTGCAAAAAAAACACTTAAAAATAAATTTCGGTATGATATAATAAGAATTACGTATAATGTAAACAATATTTTATGTTTTCTATCTTGATTATCAAATTTTTAACCCTTTTAGACCCTTAAAAATAACCCCTTGATGAAAAATTGTTTAAAAAAATATTTTGAAATTAAAAGAAAATTAAGAAATCCAAAATGATATGAATGTTATTTCAATTTCTCGAAAATAATTACCATATCCATAATTTGTTCAACTCTTAAAACTACCCTTAAATAAAAACAGTTAATATAACACTGGTACCCAGTATAATTTTATCTAAACTCGTATATTTGTTGTTCTTTTAAGTGCAATTATTAACTTCCCGTAGAGTAAGTTATTGTAATGGGCCGAAAATCGAAATTGAAAATTTTTACATTTCTCGACGTTTTGAAGGTTTCTAATCATTTTGGCATACCTCAGAAAAAATGGATGTGTGTGTGTATATGTATATATGGATACAAATTTCCAGTCACGTTTACGGGCGCACGGATCAACCGATTCGAATGGTTCAGAAAGCATTCGATTCCTATTGATAGGGAGATGAGCTGATTAGTTTTTGGCAAAGGCAGGTCCAGCAGTTACGGAGATAAAGAGCAAAAAGTGCAGAAAATAGAAATCGAGTTTTTGAGAGAACAGAGCATCCGATTTGAATGATCTAAAAAACATTCAATTAGTAATGATTGGGAGAAGTGTTTATCAGTTTTTACGGAGCTAAATGTGTAAAAAATTGCAGTTTTTGAGAGAACTAAGCGTCCGATTTAAATGATTCAAAGAACTTTCTGCTTGTCTTAACAAAATAATTGATTTTGGAAAATCAATTGGTGTATGGCATCGTGCCTAAAGGCAAATTGCTGGAACTTCCCGTACCGTAACGAAATGTTCGAGGAATACTGAATATTTTGAAGTAGATCATTATTAATATTGTAACATTGTCTAATATTTATAAGAATTATATAAACTGAATTGCAAAGTTGAAATTATTTGTTTAAAGTATATTAGAACTGTCAAAATTAAAAATGAAATCTGAATTATTTTCGATATACAAAAATTTTATTTTTGAAAAAAAAAATGAACTAGTTGGTTTGGTATTTAGCCTTGAGGCAAGTTACATGAACTTCCCGATATGTGTAAATAATCGGCTTAATCAAAACAAATGTGTAAATAATATACTTCATCAATCCTACTTTAAAAAAAACGATAATAATTTTAGCAAACTTTGACGAATTTGTAAAATTAAACTACTTGTCGTAAGGCCGTAATATTACAGTAAGTTCTATAAGACCATGATGTATATCGCCAAAAAAAGTTCCATGAAAATCGGCTTAAATTTTTTTTTCAACAGTTAATTACAAGAAAACGGCTCGGTAGATTTTCACCTAAAATTAATCAGTACCATTCCCAACTAATATCTTTCGAACAGTTTTTGATATTTTAAAATCGGTTCGGTAGGATGAGCTTAAATGTCGATGAAAATTTAACACTTTTTTTCAACAGTTAATTACAAGAAGACGGCTCGGTAGATTTTCACCTAAAATTAATCAGTACCATTCCCAACTAATCTCTTTCGAACAGTTTTTGATTTTTTAAAATCGGTTCGGTAGGATGAGCTTAAATGTCGACGAAAATTTAACACTTTTTTTCAACAGTTAATTACAAGAAAACGGCTCGGTAGATTTTCACCTAAAATTAATCAGTATTATTCCCAAGTAATATCTTTCGAACAGTTTTTGATTTTTGAAAATCGGTTCGGTAGGATGAGCTTAAATGTCGATGAAAATTTAACACTTTTTTTCAACAGTTAATTACAAGAAAACGGCTCGGTAGATTTTCACCTAAAATTAATCAGTACCATTCCCAACTAATATCTTTCGAACAGTTTTTGATTTTTTTAAATCGGTTCGGTAGGATGAGCTTAAATGTCGATGAAAATTTAACACTTTTTTTCAACAGTTAATTACAAGAAAACGGCTCGGTAGATTTTCACCTAAAATTAATCAGTATCATTCCCAACTAACATCTTTCAAACAGTTTTTGATTTTTTAAAATCGGTTCGGTAGGATGAGCTTAAATGTCGACGAAATTTAACACTTTTTTTCAACAGTTAATTAGAAAAAAACGGCTCGGTAGATTTTCACCTAAAATTAATCAGTACCATTCCCAACTAATATCTTTCGAACAGTTTTTGATTTTTTAAAATCGGTTCGGTAGGATGAGCTTAAATGTGGACGAAAAGTTTAACACTTTTTTTTCGAATTACAAAGAAATGGCTTGTCAGATCGTTGCACAAAACTGACAAACGATAGTCCTCAGCGAAATACATCAAATGGCTTTTAAATTTCTAAAATCGGTTCAGGCGTTTTTGAGAAAACATCGATCAAAAGTCTAAAGTGATGCAATGCTCAGGAGTATACGACCCAAATGGCGATATTTATAAATTGTTTTTGGATATGAAAGAACAATTGTAGTACTTTCGTAATTTTGGTAATAAATCTTAATATCTTTTGCAGAATCTTGTGTTTCGCTTTTCATATTTAGGAAAAAAATAGTGAACAAATTTTAATTGTGATTCCAAATGTTCAAAGGTAACAAGACAGCTGTTTTCATGTAAATGCTTTCTTCACTATTCACCATGCAAATAATATAGCATGCAAAATAATGCAGATTTAAAAATTGTATTTTTTCAGTAAACATCGTTTTTTTATGAATCTAATGTTAGCCCTGAGAAATTTTCTTTCACTAAAGTGTCTATTCTACTACAGTTATAAATATTTTATTTTCGCTTTTGAGAAACAAAACGCAAATCAAATTATGATAATTTTTTTTGAAAGTACGTATGTGCGCGAACAATTACACAGGTCCAGAATAGAGAAGGATAATAATTAATAGCTGAAAAATGTTTAATCCATTAAGAAAAAAATCTAGATTGAAGATTGTGCCAGTTGTTAAATGTTTTTTTCCATATTTTGTGTCCCAATTTTGACTATATATTTATTACATTTGAAAGCACATGTCACACACCCAATTAAGACAATTTTTTTTGTGGACTTGTATTAATTTCAACCATGAAATTCATAAAAAAATAGCACATATCAAAACTGAGTAAATATCAAATTTGCATACGTGTTGCTACTTTTCGTATTAAAAAATATAAAATAAAGAACAAAATTAAAAAAAAAACGGCTGATATTGATCAGCTTATATAAAAAGCAGTGCCAAATTTCTTATTAAAGTTTTCAAGTAAATTAGTTTTTCTGTTCAACTATTTGTTTTTATTTTGTAGTAATATTTATAAACACTTATACACTCGTAATTATATAAAATAATATTTTTTTAATTTTGAATTTTTGTTCTTGTGGCAATTTTCTAATTTTTTTGCAATTACATTCCCGCTCTCAGTCAATAAATCTTTTGACTTAATTTTAGTTCAGACTTTTGAGTTTATAAAAAAGCTTCAATTTCATTCAAAAAGAAAAAGCAATTTATTTTGTTCTTTATTTTAATTTTTTTAATGCGGAATGGTAAACTACATACAACTCCAAATTTTCATCATTATATATTAGTCATTTAAGTAGTCCAATCAGTTTTTACATAGCTAGGTGATCGATGAATTTACTTTTATCGCCATTTTTGTGAACATTTTTAATTGAAATTCGATCAAAATTTTCTGAGTTTATAAAAAATCCTAAATTTATCTGTCAGCTGCAACATTTTAAAAACAATTCTTAGATATTGGCAACTAAAGGGTTAATTCCAATAAAAATAACTGATTTGTAGACTTATCCTATTGTACTTGTCTTGCAAAAGGAGCAATTTTAGCGAAAAAAATTAAAATTTAATATTATATATGAAGATAAAACTGTTTTTGAGAGAAAACTGAATTTTTTCAGAGTTATTGAAACCTCACTCGTTTCGCTAAGCATAGCGTAATATAATTCAAATATGGATGTTAGTATTTCAGCATTTCAGTAGGTAAATCATCAATGTAATTTGTGTTAGCTGCCCCTCATTTATATACCACATAATTATACATTCAGAATTAGTTAGTCATTTCTTTTACTAATGATTTTCTAAAAATATTTCCTGTGGCTAAACGTTTGCCGGGTCAGCTAGTATATATATATATATATATATATATATATATATATATATAATTACGTGCGACCCGCCATAAAATTTTAAAATTTAAATTGGCCCGCGGGTTAAAAAGGTTGCTCGCCCTTGATCTAGAAGACTATGGTATCTATCGTCAAAAAAATAATGATAAAAATCGTCGAATTTTTTTTTTTTAAAACTTTATTACAAGAAAACGGCCCGGCCGATCTCTACCAAAAACTAATCAGCACGATTCCCAACCAATATCTTTCGAACGGTTTTTGAATTTTCAAAATCGATTCAGAATTGCGGGCTAAAACGTAGACGAAAAATTTTTCACTTTTCTGCCATTTATAAAGAAACGGCTTAGCCGATCGTCGCACAAAACTGACAAACAATAGTTCTCGTCGAGATACATCGAATAGCTTTTAAATTTTTGAAATCGACCCAGCCGTTTTCGAGAAAACGTCGATTTACGGCAAAAAATCTGTTCACATACACACACACACACACACACACACACACATACTTTTTCCAAATTTGGTCTCATTCGATTCAGAATGGCTTGAAACGTCGAGAAAACATAAAATTAGAGAATCGGATTTTTTTATGAAAACATAAACTTCTCCTTCGGGAAGTTAAAAAAAAAGTTGAAACAATTTTTTTTTTTCCAAAATCAATTATTTTGTTAAGACAAGCAGAAAAAAATTCAGACCCTAAACGTTCTGTTTACTGCACTAATAAGAATGAAACATGAGAATTATTAGAATAACTTTACCTGCAGTTTAGACGATAAGATTTGAACATCTTCATGATCCGTAATTTTAAATGCTGTCTTAATTACTTTACAATATACAAGAATATTAATTAGAACTCCTTGGCTGTAAATAAGAAGAATTTGTGGTTAAATCATACATTCACTTGGAATTGATGAAAAAATCGTACACTTCTAACTTACAAAAATGAAAAAAAAACCACAGCTTTAATGCAAAGAAACTTTCCTAAAGGTTTCATTGGCCTGAGTTCTTCTCTATTGGCTCTATAGAATAAAACCAAACAATACATAGCAACAAATTGAGAAATATTGTTGGTAATAACCATGTACGGAAAAGCAACCGAAAATCTAAAATCGCCTTCTCCATATACTCCAAAGATATGGCTAATTCTTCGAAAAACAAGCATTTGTTAATATATAATACATATACAAAATTATAGAGTTATAATATAATTAAATACTTACACAGATATGAAAGTAGTCAAAGGACGTACAACAGTATACTGAAGAATCCCATGTTTGCACATGTGAACTAATTCGCTGAAAAATAAATTGTAAATTATAATAGTTGTGAATTTTATAAAATGCTTAAGTGTTTCATATAAAATATCTATCAATAACAAAAAAATTTTTTTTGGTATTTATTAAAAAATAATTTTTAAAATTTGAAATCATGAACAGTTAGAAATGTTGACAAAATGTTATATAAAAACACGAGATTTTACAACTATCAAGAATGTACCGAGAAAATGATTAGTATATCTTAATTGCTTAATTAATCTCTTTATCCCGATAATACCTTATTGTTCAAAACATATTACAATCTTACTACATTGCCGCAACGTCTTTAGCCGACTAAGGTACAATATCAGAATATATTCAACATTCCATATATATATATATATATATATATATATATATATATATATATATTATATCTTATATATAAAATTCTTCTGTAGTGATAAATGAGAGCGCACGCCTTAGGGGGCGACAACACAAGATTCGGATATGAAATTTTCAATTAAGTTTTGTTTTTTCAATATAATTCAAGAAATATTTAATTTCTTTGCATCTTTTATTAATCTTTGCATAATATTTTTTAAAATACGTTAAAAATTTCACTTTAAAACAACAAATGGGATAGTAAAAATAAATACATACAATGCGGCCCTAACTATATCAATTAAGAAAAGTTTGAGATGCAATTTTGGATATCTTAGAAAATAAAATAAAAAAAATCCAACATGAAGTACCAGTGTTATGTTATAGCTATGTTTATTAATGAAAGGCTAGAATTTTTTCGCACTGATAAATAATTTGCTCAATAGAATAATCGCATCAAATGACCAAAATAAATAAGTAAAATGTTTCAAAAGCCACATATTAATTAACTTCCCGAAGGAGAAGTTTATGTTTTCATCAAAAAATCCGAATTGCTAATTTTATGTTTTCTCGACTTTTAAAGCCATTCTGAATCGAATGAGACCAAATTTGGAAAAAGTATGTGTGTGTGTGAACAGATTTTTTGCCGTAAATCGACGTTTTCTCAAAAACGGCTGGACCGATTTCAAAAATTTAAAAGCCATTCGATTTATCTCGATGAGGACTAGCGTTTCTAACTTTTGTACGACGATCGGCCAAGCCGTTTCTTTGTAGATCGCAGAGAAGTGAATAATTTTTTGTCCACGTTTTAGGCCGCAATTCTGAATCGATTTTGAAAATTCAAAAACTGTTCGAAACATATTGGTTGGAAATCGACCTGCTTAGTTTTTGGTGAAGATCGGCCGGGCCGTTTTCTTGTAATAGAGTGTTAAAAAAAATTTTTCAACGATTTTCATAAAAAAATTTTTTGACGGTAGATACCATAGTCTTATAGATCATACTAAAATATTACGGTCCTATGACAAATAGTTTAATTTTAAAAAAATCGTCAAAGTTTGCAAAAATTAGCGTCATTTTTTTGACGTTTGTCAAAATTGGAACTTTCATCGACGTTAGCTCAAAAACGTTTGAACCGATTGCATAAATTTGAAAGCCAATCGATGTATTTTAATGTGGATTATCTTTTCTCAATTTTGTGCAGCGCTCGGCCGAGCCGTTTCTTTGAAATTTAAAAAGAAGTGTTAAACTTTTCGTCCACATTTAAGCTCATACTGCCGAATCGATTTTAAAAAATCAAAAACTGTGCGAAAGATATTATTTGGGAACGGTACTGATTGGTTTTACGTGAAAATCTACCAAGCAGTTTTCTTGTAATCAACTGTTGAAAAAAAAATTGAAGCCGATTTTTATGGAACTTCTTTTTGGCGATATGTATCATGGTCTTATAGAACTTACTGAAATATTACGGCCTTACGACAAGTAGTTTAATTTTAAAAATTCATCAAAATTTGAGAAAATGAGTAGTTTTTTGATGTTTGTTAAAATTAAAATTAGATGATCTACTTGGTATAACAATAGAGTACTTGGTCTTAATCAACATACTAAACCATTAAAGTCCTGCGGAAACTGGTTCAAATATAAAAAATGTTGATTTTTGAAAATTTGCTTTTAGAAAATAATTCGAGTTAACATGTTCGTTCGTTTTTAATTATGGGTAATAAATCGACTCGGAATACTTTTAATCACTCAATGAATTGATTTATTTTTTATTGATTGAGTAGATTTTTTAAACATATCGGGAAGTTCATGTAACTCGCCTCAAGGCTAAATACCAAAACAACTAGTTTATTTAATAAATGATAATAATTTTAATAATAAACTGTTAATACAGGTAAAAACATAGGAGGGGATAGGCGCTAGAAAAAATGACATGCGGGCGTTAAAGGCCCATGGAGCGTCCCTGGAGATAATGTATATTAAATTATTACCAAGAAAAATGTAATTTAGATGTTATAACTAAATTTGATGTTGAAATGTTTGATTAATGTCTTGGAGGGCGTAACATCATGTAAAAAATAAACTAGTAGTGCATGGCATCGTGCCTCAAAGCAAATTGCTGTTCGAGTTCGAGTTACGGAAATTGAGGAATTTACGAGTTGAGGAATATTAAATGTTTAAAATATTGTGTAATATTCATTTATAACCAATTCGATTGTAACAACCGAGCGATTCACATCGAATAAATAATCGTAAATAATTATATAATGTCTTCCGTGTCGGATGGTCAGTGCGGCCGGCCGCCCTACCCAAACCTTTCTACCTGCTGCTCTGCGATTTGAGAATCAAGAAACACTTGTTTAAATAGATCTAGTGACATGGATTTTTGTGATACTGAAAGTGTAATTCGTGTAGAAAATGAATCAGTTAGTAGTTGTGATTCGAATATCAAGAATAGTGTTAATGTTAGTTATAAATATAATATCAACGATGTAAGTATATATAGCAATAAAAGGAAAACATTAGAACAAATGGAAAACAAAGGGAAAACAGTAATTTAGCGTCAAATAATAGTGATACAACAATGGAAATAAAATATCTAATGAGTGATGACAACAATATAAACGATCAACATAAATCAGATGAAAGAATTGACAGGAATAATGCCAATATAGTTAATCCATTAAATAATTTGATACGTTTTGAAGGTTGCGATATAGGCCCTTATACAATATTTGTCAAACCCAAGGACAGAAATGTAGGCCGACTGAACCCGATGGCCTTGGGAAAAATCATACATAATGCAGGGGCATATTTCAAATTTGGTTTGACAAAAGTTTCGGTTATAGGAAAAAATTAAGTGAAGATGGAGTTTAAAAGCGCCAAGGTAGCGAACAAAATTCTAGACGACAGAATTTTAGAAAAAAACTAGTTGGTTTGGTATTTAGCCTTGAGGCAAGTTACATGAACTTCCCGATATGTGTAAATAATCGGCTTAATCAAAACAAATGTGTAAATAATATACTTCATCAATCCTACTTTAAAAAAAACGATAATAATTTTAGCAAACTTTGACGAATTTGTAAAATTAAACTACTTGTCGTAAGGCCGTAATATTACAGTAAGTTCTATAAGACCATGATGTATATCGCCAAAAAAAGTTCCATGAAAATCGGCTTAAATTTTTTTTTCAACAGTTAATTACAAGAAAACGGCTCGGTAGATTTTCACTTAAAATTAATCAGTACCATTCCCAACTAATATCTTTCGAACAGTTTTTGATATTTCAAAATCGGTTCGGTAGGATGAGCTTAAATGTCGATGAAAATTTAACACTTTTTTTCAACAGTTAATTACAAGAAGACGGCTCGGTAGATTTTCACCTAAAATTAATCAGTACCATTCCCAACTAATCTCTTTCGAACAGTTTTTGATTTTTTTAAATCGGTTCGGTAGGATGAGCTTAAATGTCGACGAAAATTTAACACTTTTTTTCAACAGTTAATTACAAGAAAACGGCTCGGTAGATTTTCACCTAAAATTAATCAGTATTATTCCCAAGTAATATCTTTCGAACAGTTTTTGATTTTTTAAAATCGGTTCGGTAGGATGAGCTTAAATGTCGATGAAAATTTAACACTTTTTTCAACAGTTAATTACAAGAAAACGGCTCGGTAGATTTTCACCTAAAATTAATCAGTACCATTCCCAACTAATATCTTTCGAACAGTTTTTGATTTTTTAAAATCGGTTCGGTAGGATGAGCTTAAATGTCGATGAAAATTTAACACTTTTTTTCAACAGTTAATTACAAGAAAACGGCTCGGTAGATTTTCACCTAAAATTAATCAGTATCATTCCCAACTAATATCTTTCGAACAGTTTTTGATTTTTTAAAATCGGTTCGGTAGGATGAGCTTAAATGTCGACGAAAATTTAACACTTTTTTTCAACAGTTAATTAGAAAAAAACGGCTCGGTAGATTTTCACCTAAAATTAATCAGTACCATTCCCAACTAATATCTTTCGAACAGTTTTTGATTTTTTAAAATCGGTTCGGTAGGATGAGCTTAAATGTGGACGAAAAGTTTAACACTTTTTTTTCGAATTACAAAGAAATGGCTTGTCAGATCGTTGCACAAAACTGACAAACGATAGTCCTCAGCGAAATACATCAAATGGCTTTTAAATTTCTAAAATCGGTTCAGGCGTTTTTGAGAAAACATCGATCAAAAGTCTAATTTTGACAAATGCCAAAAAGACCATACTGATTTTTGCAAACTTTGACGAATTTTTAAAGCTGAACCAGCTGTCGTAGGACCGTAATATTTTAGTATGATCTAGAAGACTATGGTATCTATCGTCAAAAAAATAATCATAAAAATCGTCGAATTTTTTTTTTTGTAAACTTTATTACAAGAAAACGGCCCGGCCGATCTCTACCAAAAACTAATCAGCACGATTCCCAACCAATATCTTTCGAACGGTTTTTGAATTTTCAAAATTGATTCAGAATTGCGGGCTAAAACGTAGACGAAAAATTTTTCACTTTTCTGCCATTTATAAAGAAACGGCTTAGCCGATCGTCGCACAAAACTGACAAACAATAGTTCTCGTCGAGATACATCGAATGGCTTTTAAATTTTTGAAATCGACCCAGCCGTTTTCGAGAAAACGTCGATTTACGGCAAAAAATCTGTTCACATACACACACACACACACACACACACACTGGTCTCATTCGATTCAGAATGGCTTGAAACGTCGAGAAAACATAAAATTAGAGAATCGGATTTTTTTATGAAAACATAAACTTCTCCTTCGGGAAGTTAATAATCTGAAAGCATACTAGAACGGGATGACAGGTAAATTGGAAAACAGGTAAATTGGTTGACAGGTAAAATGGTGTATTGATAAACAGGTCGACACTTAAATTGATAGACAGGTGAATTGGTAGACAAGTAAATTGGTGAAAAGGTAATTTGTTGGATAGCTGGTGGTCAGGTAAATTGAAGGATATGTAAATTGGTAGATAGGACAGCTGGTAGATAGACAAATAACAAGACGAATAAACAGGTTGAGAGGTAAATTGGTAGACATGTGAAACGGGTTGACAGGTAATTGGTAAGTCAGTAAAATGGTAGATTGATTAACAAGTTTATAGGTAAATTCGTAGACAAATTGTTGAATAGGTAAATTGTTGAACAGATAGTAGTAACGTTAAACTAAATACACATCTTTGTTCAACTTTTTAATTTAAACTAATTCACGGCAAAGCGTGAACGGGTACAGCTAGTTATAATATATAAATGATCCAGTAATACAATATCTAACGATAGTAAAATAGGTTAACATAAGTCTACCGTATTCGCATTAGACGAAATTGGAATATCTTCACTCAAGCATTGACTGAAGCATTGGACAATAATAATGTTTTTAATGAATCAATCGCACCTTCTGTTTTATCAAGCTCGCAATTGGCAGAGTAAGAATTGACAGAATGAAAATTATTGACAACAAGGCTTTTGTAGAATTCAATAAATGCACAGCAAGAAGGATTGCAATTATTAACCCCATGAAATCTAATACTACAAAAAAAATCTATTCTATGTACTATTTTCTATCCTTCGAGTTTTTTCTATTCAAAGATTTAGTATAACTTAATTAGCATTAAATTATAATGTTTGTGCATTACGATATCTAGTGCAACGCTCAACTCATATTAACTAATAATCATCCCAAATGAGATTTGACATTATTCAGCATATTCTTTACAATGCGTCGAGTAGTATCGAATGACTCTTACATTATATACACTACACTATGTATTACATACACTCTATTATATACCCTACACTTCCTCTGCATTTAACCCTTCTTTGCATGATTTTTTCTATTTTAATAAAATAAATCAGGGTGATGTAATTAATGCTCTAGATTAAAGAGAAAATATTAAAAAAAATCCTAATGTAACTAGAAGTATGTATTATGTAAAAAACAATATGATGGAAATTTATATCATCATGCATTGCCACATATCTAGCTCAGAACTATATAAAATATATTGTTCACTCGATCTTCTTTACTCTTTATAATAATTTAAAAGACGATCATTATTTTAATTTAAGCACAAATTGATACCACATTTACTAATTGGCAACATTGTAAGCAGACTCTTTACGTTCATCTCTTTCTTGAGCATTTTTATAAACATTCCTAGAGTTTATAATAGCTCGATCAAATAGATAAAAAATATGCAAATACCACTTTCTAGACCTCTTTATTATATGATTTCTGCCCAAAAAGCTATTCCACGAGATCTACTTCTCCCATATGTTTATTGTTCGAACTTTGGCGACCAGTATGATCTTGTGCTAGAAATTTTACTGACAATGTAAAATAATATACCAAAAAACTTATACAAATCATAATCTGTAAATGTTAATATGAACTGAGAGTACTCTGTATTATATATAAATTTGTCTCCTCTTAAAACAATGATATGGAGTTTCTAGGTGTGATAGACCACCTGAAGCAGTAGAACTCAATAAAGTAATTTTATCTGTCGTACATCAGATTCCTTTTTTCCAAATCAAGCTTCTTTTGTCAAATGGAAAACTGAGTGAAAATTGCAAATAGGATGATATTGATGGGTGAGAGGGTTATTGATCTTCTGTTTCTATGAGAGGAGAATGTCAGCAGTTTCATTCACATCATCCACATCATCATCATCATAGTCGTTTTCATCATGCAACATTCTTATAACTTCAACAGAATCGGGGTTTTCATCATCGGAATCTTGGTATACGAGGTCATCTTCCGAGAGCCAACCGCTTTGTAACTTACTAAGATAATTTTCAATATAACTTTCTTTCAAGTTTCTTCAAAAAACATCATAAAAAAACATTTACAAAAAAATCTTTGCCATACATTACAAGTGGAACTACTGCATAGTGATGTAAATTACCATCACATAGTTTTGAGAACTTTATTCACAGTGTTTTGATATAAATTGTACATAAAACAAAAAAACATGAAACCAAACCCTTTTCTCACTCATTTTCACTTTTACTGTATTTTATATCTTCGTTTACTTCTTTATAACAAACTAAAAACTCACTCCTTTTTTCCAGTCACAACAAACAGCGAAATGATAAGTTCTAGTCCTGGAAATTAACAGTGACGGTTGCTATTTTTTTAAAAATTGCATTTTGTTGTACGCAATAGTCGCTTAAAATATTGCCAGCAACAACAAATTTACAGTACAGGGGTTTTTAGTACTTTTTTGTTGACTAAATATTATGATTGAAATTTCCATCGCCATGCGAAGAAGGGTTAAGAGTCTTACTTTTTGTTTTAACAATAATTAAAAATTTATAAACAATTAAACACCATGTATAAAATAATCGTGAATAGAACAGTAGAGAAACACAATAACAAGCCAGATCAAAATGGCTGCTTGATGCGGCTTACTAACCTTCCACTTGATATCGGCTCACTAGCGCCAAATCCTCGCCTAGGTTTCGTTACATTAAGCACGGTTTGTGAACGCGGGTTTTACACTGAGATACAAGGGCCTGGGTCTGACCATTTAGCAATTAGTATTAATTTTAAATTAGGCAACGAGAATAAGCTTAAATATGATTATAGTCCAGCTAACAGACGTCAATAGAACATTAAAGATGCAGATTGGTCAGGTTATGCGCAAACTGTAGACAGAATGTTGTCGAATACTAATCTCAACTCCAATCCTATGATTTACTATTCCAAGTTCATTGAATTCATTAATAATGCAGTACTAATACAAAAAACAAATCCGTATTTGGGTACGAAATATAGAAATAAGTCAAATCCTTGGTGGGACGAGGAGTGTAACAATGTGAAGAAAATAAAATCGGAAGCTATTAAGAAATACAAAGAAATACCAAACATAGACAATTATATAAAATACAAGCGAGCGGTAGCTAAGTGTCGATTTGTATTTAAAAAGAAAAAATACGATGAATGGACAGAGTTTTGTAACTCCTTTTCCAGAACCATGTCTTCGCAACAAATTTGGCACCATATAAAGGTTATGAAAAATGGAGCCACTCGAACCAATGCATTTCCTAATAACTTAGCTGATCAGTTTCTTAACTCACATACTCCGGATATGGTAATTAATGACGTCAACATACAAGATATGGAAAAAAATGACGAAATGGAAGGTCCCTTTACCATTGATGAATTACATTTGGCTTTAAAAAGAAATAGTAATACTGCGCCGGGTAATGACAATATACATTACCCCATGCTAAGTATAAAAGAAGAAAAATTCTACTGAAGGTCTTCAACGACATCTGGACTACATCACAATACCAGTCCTAAAGCCTAATAAAGATGCAACAAATATGTCAACTTGGATTTGGAGAGCGCATACAACAGAGTTCAGATACCGATTTTAATAAATATTCTACATGAATTAAAACTCCCCAAGAGATTTATTGTTCACATTTATAACTTATTGAAAGAACGTAAAATTGTCCTCAGATGTAAGGATACGCATTACGGGCCACGGCATATGTCAGAAGGCTTACCTCAGGGTTCTGTCCTTAGTCCCTTGCTGTTCAGCGTATACACGACACACCTTCAAAATAAGATTGACCAGGACGCTCGGATCTAATATTATCACATAGTGGAGTATCATTAAATGATGTAATCAAAAAAATGGATCAGACCATGGTGTCATTTGGAAAATGGACCACATCACTGGGATTCTCAATTTCCAAGAATAAAAGTTCAGTATCCTTTTTCACCAGACAAAGGAATTCTATTGGTATAGAGTCAATAAAATTAGGTAGATACACCTTAAAAACACAAACTACCATAAGATGTCTGGAATTGACTATAGATAAAAAATTACGATGGGGCCCACATTTGGAAAATCTGGTAAGAAAGTTTTAAGATGCAATAAATATCTTGAGAGTATTAAATCACATGATGTATAGCGCTGACGTAAAGGTTGCAATCAGGATATACAAACAACGCCCATTTTCGTTCAACGCCCATTAACGCCTTACATGTGGAAGCACGCATAATGCCTCTGCATTTGAGGAGAAAACTGTTAGCAACAAAATTCATTATTGACAGGATAAGGTCCAATAACGTAGAGGTGATACAAAAAATAGTAGTGCTAACCAAATTCAGAACAGACAATATTGGCAAAATAAGAAGAAAGCTATACTTATGTCGATGTTCTCAGAAACTGAATACACATGCAAAACATTAAAAGATCAAAACAAAGCAATAAAATTCTACTTCGCCTATGAAATCACAACTACAAACCTTAAAAATATCATAAAGACGGAATTTTGTAATACATATGCCAGTCCAATTGATTGCGGGCATAGGTTAGAAATTGAAGATAAAATTAAAAACACGTTCTCGGATTTCGAGAATTTCTTCACAGATGGTTCAAAAGGATATGAGGGCGTAGGTGCTCGCATCTATCATCAGAACACTAATTCATATACTAAATATAAGTTAGATATAAATGCGTCGATTAATACAGCTGAAATGTACGCCGTCAACAAATGTATTCGACGAACATCGCCTCACTTGGCTTAGAGAAAGCCGTTGTATTCTGTGATAGCCGATCATCTTTAGAGAGCCTGCTATCTATAGGCAGTGACCCAAGTTTTTTAGTGTTAGATACTCTTAATCATATACATAACATACTCTCGAAAATAAGATTTGTTCACTTAATTTGTATCAAAAGTCATATTGAAGTCACAGGGAATAAAGCTGCAGACAAAGGAGCAAAAGTTGCAATAAGCACGGGTATAATCGTAGAAGATGGAATATCCCACCAAGATATCAAAAACCTCTTTAAGGCAAAGATATATAAAGAGTGTCAATTGGAATTCCAAGAGTCAAGTCGTAAAAAGGGACAATTTTATGCAGCTATACAAGAACGAACTCTTGTAAGACCATAATACGACAATTTTACGAGGAGTCGTCATTTTTACTGCATTTTTAATCGTCTGAGAACCAATCACACCTTTCCTTTTCCGCCTTACCACTTGAATAGGATCGGAATTAACACCAATCCGTACTGTCTTTGCCTTGGCGTAGCTAATAATACAGGTGCCAATCACCTAATTATGGAATGTAGACATATGGATGAAAAAAGAGAGAAATTATGAAATAAATTAATAAAACTGAGGATCCCACTTCCCACAAATCTGGGTCTGATTTTGGAAGACACTGTAACGTATGATGCTATATACGAGTATATATGTGAACAAAAGATTAATGGTATACAGATTCAACATAGTATAATTAAAATTAGGTGTTTTTTTGTATAGCAAAGGAAATGCCTTTATGTATCCCAGACTGGTCTTTTGTCTGGGTATGTCGGACTCAATACCGCTCTGGTATAATACCGACTAAAACCTCCGCTTTGCCCTTGCCTCTGGTCCCCACGGAAACCACCGTTAGGCATTACTTCGTGGGGGGAGGATCTAGAATGTTATAATTCTTAACTTGTTTTATACTCATCATTTAAGTGGGCGAAGTCCCATTCGTCCTTTCTCTTTCTATAGAGCGCAGGTCAATTAGTACCTCTCCCGCAAATCTGTCTATGACGTTCCAAGCAGCTTCACTTCTCAGCATCACTTCAACAACATTACCTGGGATAATTCTGCGGCTCAATGTCTCTTCCACATCGTCCCGTGCAGCACCAAATCGCGGGCTCACAAAAAACACATGCTCAGCATCCTCGATTTTAAAATTAGGTGTATATGTGTGTATGTATATATATATATATATATATATATATATATATATATATTTGAATAGTCTTGAATTTGATGTTGATATATATGTTTAATTTGAGTTTAATATTCGGGCGTAACATCAATCAAAATAGTGTGAGAGTTTTTTTAAAACTTATTTATTTAAAATCCATACGTTTCGGCTAGCATCTTAGCCATCATTCAGTGGTAATCAAATTAACTATAAAAAATTTAAACTAAATAAATTATATGAACGGAAATTTCATGGAAAAACAATAATAATAATAATAGTAATAAAACACTTACAATTTTGTATCCTAATATAGCATATGAAACCATTATTAATCCATGGTATGAGTATGTGTACATTGATAAGATATATATTTTTTAACACAAACATCACAAATGGTAAAACACACTAATAACCATGATAACTTAACAAGTTGTCGAAATTATGTATTTACTCTTCGGAGTTTAGGATAGAAATGTCACATTTTTCTCAAAGCAGTTTTTAGCATGTGTTGATATTTTTTGGAAAATTTAAAAAGCGATGGGATTTTGTTATTTTTTAAGGAATTTTGACACGGTATTAAGAAACCACGTGTTCGTTTCGTTCAGGGCCGTATTGTCGAAGCGTTTGTTAATGACCCTGTCGTTATGTAATTGCAAAAACAACCTCTCAGCGAATCTTCTTTTAATTGTATTCTCTTCAAAATGTAAAATTTTAGGGTTAAAAAAATCGATATTATGATTTAAATTTTTAATGTGCTCAGTTAACATCATTTTAAATTGCTTAGGGTTTTGTGAGTTATTTTTGTGTTGATGAAGGCGTTTACTCAGGTTTTGGCTGGTTTCTCCAATATAAAAGAGTTCGCAATTGGAGCAATTAATCTGATATACCAAATTCCTGAGGCGGTCAAAATTGAACTTAGATTTAATTTGTGTGAAAATTGAACTAAGGGTTGCATCACAATTACATACCAACAGAATGCCACACTGTTGAAATAGTTTTTTCCACGAGAAATATAAATCTTTTACGTACGGTAGGCAAATGACACCAGTATATGACTCTAAGTCTAAGCGGTTTTTATGGTCCTTCATCAACACAAAAATAACTCACAAAACCCTAAGCAATTTAAAACGATGTTAACTGAGCACTTTAAAAATTTAAATCATAATATCGATTTTTTTAACCCTAAAATTTTCATTTTGAAGAGAATACAATTAAAAGAAGATTCGCTGAGAGGTTGTTTTTGCAATTACATAACGACAGGGTCATTAACAAACGCTTCGACAATACGGCCCTGAACGAAACGAACACGTGGTTTCTTAATAGCGTGTCAAAATTTCTTAAAAAATAACAAAATCCCATCGCTTTTTAAATTTTCCAAAAAATATCAACACATGCTAAAAACTGCTTTGAGAAAAATGTGACATTTCTATCCTAAACTCCGAAGAGTAAATACATAGTTTCGACAACTTGTTAAGTTATCATGGTTATTAGTGTGTTTTACCATTTGTGATGTTTGTGTTAAAAAATATATATCTTATCAATGTGCACATACTCATACCATGGATTAATAATGGTTTCATATGCTATATTAGGATACAAAATTGTAAGTGTTTTATTACTATTATTATTATTATTGTTTTTCCATGAAACTTCCGTTTATATAATTTATTTAGTTTCAATTTTTTATAGTTAATTTGATTACCACTGCATGATGGCTAAGATGCTAGCCAAAACGTATAGATTTTAAATAAATAAATTATTAAAAAAACTCTCATACTATTTTTATTGATGTTACGCCCGAATATTAAACTCAAATTAAACATATATATCAACATCAAATTCAAGACTATTCAAAAATATCACTCCTGGGCTGAAAAAAGGATTATTGACTTAATACACTAGTTATCATATAATTTTCTTAAAAACCTACAATACACTCTACGAACCATGGATCCACATTGTCATATCAAACCATTAGTCCCTCAAGTACACAAGAACAGGCAAAAAACCTTCAATACACGTGATGACCAATCGTTTTATGAATTTATCAGGCGCAACTACGGGATCTATATATATTCACAATTTAAAACAGTTTCTAAATTAAATTCAAAAATCATTGTAAACACTAATAAACATGTCTTCTTATTAAGATGTCGAAAAGAAAAAATAATACCAAACTTTTACAAAATCAATGTAAAAAAATTCAAACTTATTTCTGATAAGTCACAGGATAATACAGTAGAAAATCTTAGCTTAAAATTTATTTCTTTAACGATAGAAAGTTGCATTAAAAATATACACAACTTCAGGAATACCATCGCAAAAATTACCAATTGGCTGTTTCGTACAGTTGAGTCCGAAATTGTTAACGATTTTCTCCACTTCGAAAATATTAAAAACAATAAACATTCCATTAACCTAAAACAATCTTACAAAATTAAATTTAACAAATTATTACAAAATAAAATAGAACATAGTAAAATAACTTTAGATGAAAACGTCATCAACAAATGGCTAAAAAACTTCTCATCCATTGAGATCCCAGATAGACTTCGATACATTTTTGCATTAGGCCCCAATTTTGCTGTTCCCAACTGTCCTAACAATTTTAATTTCATTAAATTACTCTCGAACTTAGAAAATGGTTTACAGCAAATTAAAGATCCTAAACTGAAATCTCATACCAGAACTCTTTTTTGCAAAAAAATTATTTCGTACATCAATTATTTCAATATAAAAAATTCGAATTATACTGACATTCTTAGAGATCTCAAAAGCTGTAAATTATTTTTAAAAGACCATCCTGACATCATTGTGACACGAGCAGACAAAGGAAACGTCACAGTTATACTTGACAAAGAGGACTATTTACAAAAAATTACTGAATCACTCTCGGATACCAGTACCTACACGACCATAAAGAACGACCCAACCGAACACATTAACCGCTCCTGTCATAAACCTCTAGACAAATTAGTTACCAATAAACAAATCACAAAAGATACAGCTACAAACTTAAAAAATTTACACCCATACTTTCCAAGATTATACGGCCTTCCTAAAATACACAAAACAAACCTACCTTATAGACCGATTGTTTCAGACATAAATTCTCCACTATACAAATTATCCAAGTACATTAGTAACATCTTATCAACAATAACAAAACAGTCCCCATATTACATAAAAAATTCCTTCGAGCTTGTCAAACTTCTTAATAATATTTCCATTCCCAGTAATTATAAACTAATTAGCCTAGACGTTATATCCCTATTTACAATTGTCCCACTAGACTTAATACTAGACGCCATCACTAGCAGATGGAGTGAAATCAGCCTTCACACCACATTATCCTTACATTGGTTTAGAGAAATCATCAAATTTATTGTCTCTAACACCTATTTTGAATTTAATGGATCATTTTATTACCAAATTTTTGGCACCCCAATGGGATCTCCCGCATCTCCGTCTTTAGTAGAAATTTCCTTACAATTAGTAGAAAACAAAATATTTAAAAATTATAATAAACAAATCTTTTATTACCGCTATGTAGATGATATTATTACTTGTATTCCGGAAGAAGACATTAACATAGTTACGGATAATTTTAACAATTTTAATAAAAAACTACAGTTTACCGTAGAATTAGAGACAATGAATTCGATTAGCTTTCTAGACATCAGACTAATACGTACAAATGACTACCGATTAATTACTAACTGGTACCAGAAACCAACTAGCTCCGGACGATACATAAATTACCACTCATACCACCCTCTTAAAATGAAAATAGCAACAATAATAAATTCAACAGACCACGCCATATTACTATCTGACAAAAACTTCTTGGACACGAACATTGACCTGGTAATAAACACACTGAAAAACAACTCATATCCTACAAACATAATCAACTCGGTCATAAATAACAGACGCAGTTACATTTTTAACAAACAAAACGACCTCACAGACCATAAAAACCGCTTAGACTTAAACCATAAAACGCTATAGACTGGTGTCATTTGCCTACCGTACGTAAAAGATTTATATTTCTCGTGGAAAAAACTATTTCAACAGTGTGGCATTCTGTTGGTATGTAATTGTGATGCAACCCTTAGTTCAAATTTCACACAAATTAAATCTAAGTTCAATTTTGACCGCCTCAGGAATTTGGTATATCGGATTAATTGCTCCAATTGCGAACTCTTTTATATTGGAGAAACTAGCCAAAACCTGAGTAAACGCCTTCATCAACACAAAAATAACTCAAAAAACCCTAAGCAATTTAAAACGATGTTAACTGAGCACATTAAAAATTTAAATCATAATATCGATTTTTTTAACCCTAAAATTTTACATTTTGAAGAGAATACAATTAAAAGAAGATTCGCTGAGGGGTTGTTTTTGCAATTACATAACGACAGGGTCATTAACAAACGCTTCGACAATACGGCCCTGAACGAAACGACGTTCTTAATAGCGTGTCAAAATTCCTTAAAAAATAACAAAATCCAATAGCTTTTTAAATTTTCCAAAAAATATCAACACATGCTAAAAACTGCTTTGAGAAAAATGTGACATTTCTATCCTAAACTCCGAAGAGTAAATGCATAGTTTCGACAACTTGTTAAGTTATCATGGTTATTAGTGTGTTTTACCATTTGTGATGTTTGTGTTAAAAAATATATATCTTATCAATGTGCACATACTCATACCATGGATTAATAATGGTTTCATATGCTATATTAGGATACAAAATTGTAAGTGTTTTATTACTATTATTATTATTACTGTTTTTCCATGAAACTTCCGTTTATATAATTTATTTAGTTTCAATTTTTATAGTTAATTTGATTACCACTGCATGATGGCTAAGATGCTAGCCAAAACGTATAGATTTTAAATAAATAAATTATTAAAAAAACTCTCATACTATTTTTATTGATGTTACGCCCGAATATTAAACTCAAATTAAACATATATATCAACATCAAATTCAAGACTATTCAAAAATATCACTCCTGGGCTGAAAAAAGGATTATTGACTTAATACACTAGTTATCATATAATTTTCTTAAAAACCTACAATACACTCTACGAACCATGGATCCACATTGTCATATCAAACCATTAGTCCCTCAAGTACACAAGAACAGGCAAAAAACCTTCAATACACGTGATGACCAATCGTTTTATGAATTTATCAGGCGCAACTACGGGATCTATATATATTCACAATTTAAAACAGTTTCTAAATTAAATTCAAAAATCATTGTAAACACTAATAAACATGTCTTCTTATTAAGATGTCGAAAAGAAAAAATAATACCAAACTTTTACAAAATCAATGTAAAAAAATTCAAACCTATTTCTAATAAGTCACAGGATAATACAGTAGAAAATCTTAGCTTAAAATTTATTTCTTTAACGATAGAAAGTTGCATTAAAAATATACACAACTTCAGGAATACCATCGCAAAAATTACCAATTGGCTGTTTCGTACAGTTGAGTCCGAAATTGTTAACGATTTTCTCCACTTCGAAAATATTAAAAACAATAAACATTCCATTAACCTAAAACAATCTTACAAGAATAAATTTAACAAATTATTACAAAATAAAATAGAACATAGTAAAATAACTTTAGATGAAAACGTCATCAACTTGAGATAAAAAAAACTTCTCATCCATTGAGATCCCAGATAGACTTCGATACATTTTTGCATTAGGCCCCAATTTTGCTGTTCCCAACTGTCTGTCCTAACAATTTTAATTTCATTAAATTACTCTCGAACTTAGAAAATGGTTTACAACAAATTAAAGATCCTAAACTGAAATCTCATACCAGAACTCTTTTTTGCAAAAAAATTATTTCGTACATCAATTCTCTCAATATAAAAAATTCGAATTATACTGACATTCTTAGAGATCTCAAAAGCTGTAAATTATTTTTAAAAGACCATCCTAACATCATTGTGACAAGAGCAGACAAAGGAAACGTCACAGTTATACTTGACAAAGAGGACTATTTACAAAAAATTACTGAATCACTCTCGGACGCCAGTACCTACACGACCATAAACAACGACCCAACCGAACACATTAACCGCTCCTGTCATAAACTTCTAGACAAATTAGTTACCAATAAACAAATCACAAAAGATACAGCTACAAACTTAAAAAATTTACACCCATACTTTCCAAGACTTTACGGCCTTCCTAAAATACACAAAACAAACCTACCTTATAGACCGATTGTTTCAGACATAAATTCTCCACTATACAAATTATCCAAGTACATTAGTAATATCTTAACAACAATAACAAAACAGTCCCCATATTACATTAAAAATTCCTTCGAGCTTGTCAAACTTCTTAATAATATTTCCATTCCCAATAATTATAAACTAATTAGCCTAGACGTTATATCCCTATTTACAAATGTCCCACTAGACTTAATACTAGACGCCATCACTAGCAGATGGATTGAAATTAGCCTTCACACCACATTATCCTTACATTGGTTTAGAGAAATCATCAAATTCATTGTCTCTAACACCTATTTTGAATTTAATGGATCATTTTATTACCAAATTTTTGGCACCCCAATGGGATCTCCCGCATCTCCGTCTTTAGTAGAAATTTTCTTACAATTAGTAGAAAACAAAATATTTAAAAATTATAATAAACAAATCTTTTATTACCGCTATGTAGATGATATTATTACTTGTATTCCGGAAGAAGACATTAACATAGTTACGGATAATTTTAACAATTTTAATAAAAAACTACAGTTTACCGTAGAATTAGAGACAATGAATTCGATTAGCTTTCTAGACATCAGACTAATACGTACAAATGACCACCGATTAATTACTAACTGGTACCAGAAACCAACTAGCTCCGGACGATACATAAATTACCACTCATACCACCCTCTTAAAATGAAAATAGCAACAATAATAAATTCAACAGACCACGCCATATTACTATCTGACAAAAACTTCTTGGACACGAACATTGACCTGGTAATAAACACACTGAAAAACAACTCATATCCTACAAACATAATCAACTCGGTCATAAATAACAGACGCAGTTACATTTTTAACAAACAAAACGACCTCACAGACCATAAAAACCGCTTAGACTTAAACCATAAAACGCTATAGACTGGTGTCATTTGCCTACCGTACGTAAAAGATTTATATTTCTCGTGGAAAAAACTATTTCAACAGTGTGGCATTCTGTTGGTATGTAATTGTGATGCAACCCTTAGTTCAATTTTCACACAAATTAAATCTAAGTTCAATTTTGACCGCCTCAGGAATTTGGTATATCGGATTAATTGCTCCAATTGCGAACTCTTTTATATTGGAGAAACTAGCCAAAACCTGAGTAAACGCCTTCATCAACACAAAAATAACTCAAAAAACCCTAAGCAATTTAAAACGATGTTAACTGAGCACATTAAAAATTTAAATCATAATATCGATTTTTTTAACCCTAAAATTTTACATTTTGAAGAGAATACAATTAAAAGAAGATTCGCTGAGGGGTTGTTTTTGCAATTACATAACGACAGGGTCATTAACAAACGCTTCGACAATACGGCCCTGAACGAAACGAACACGTGGTTTCTTAATAGCGTGTCAAAATTCCTTAAAAAATAACAAAATCCAATAGCTTTTTAAATTTTCCAAAAAATATCAACACATGCTAAAAACTGCTTTGAGAAAAATGTGACATTTCTATCCTAAACTCCGAAGAGTAAATACATAGTTTCGACAACTTGTTAAGTTATCATGGTTATTAGTGTGTTTTACCATTTGTGATGTTTGTGTTAAAAAATATATATCTTATCAATGTGCACATACTCATACCATGGATTAATAATGGTTTCATATGCTATATTAGGATACAAAATTGTAAGTGTTTTATTACTATTATTATTATTATTGTTTTTCCATGAAACTTCCGTTTATATAATTTATTTAGTTTCAATTTTTTATAGTTAATTTGATTACCACTGCATGATGGCTAAGATGCTAGCCAAAACGTATAGATTTTAAATAAATAAATTATTAAAAAAACTCTCATACTATTTTTATTGATGTTACGCCCGAATATTAAACTCAAATTAAACATATATATCAACATCAAATTCAAGACTATTCAAAAATATCACTCCTGGGCTGAAAAAAGGATTATTGACTTAATACACTAGTTATCATATAATTTTCTTAAAAACCTACAATACACTCTACGAACCATGGATCCACATTGTCATATCAAACCATTAGTCCCTCAAGTACACAAGAACAGGCAAAAAACCTTCAATACACGTGATGACCAATCGTTTTATGAATTTATCAGGCGCAACTACGGGATCTATATATATTCACAATTTAAAACAGTTTCTAAATTAAATTCAAAAATCATTGTAAACACTAATAAACATGTCTTCTTATTAAGATGTCGAAAAGAAAAAATAATACCAAACTTTTACAAAATCAATGTAAAAAAATTCAAACCTATTTCTAATAAGTCACAGGATAATACAGTAGAAAATCTTAGCTTAAAATTTATTTCTTTAACGATAGAAAGTTGCATTAAAAATATACACAACTTCAGGAATACCATCGCAAAAATTACCAATTGGCTGTTTCGTACAGTTGAGTCCGAAATTGTTAACGATTTTCTCCACTTCGAAAATATTAAAAACAATAAACATTCCATTAACCTAAAACAATCTTACAAGAATAAATTTAACAAATTATTACAAAATAAAATAGAACATAGTAAAATAACTTTAGATGAAAACGTCATCAACAAATGGCTAAAAAACTTCTCATCCATTGAGATCCCAGATAGACTTCGATACATTTTTGCATTAGGCCCCAATTTTGCTGTTCCCAACTGTCTGTCCTAACAATTTTAATTTCATTAAATTACTCTCGAACTTAGAAAATGGTTTACAACAAATTAAAGATCCTAAACTGAAATCTCATACCAGAACTCTTTTTTGCAAAAAATTTATTTCGTACATCAATTCTCTCAATATAAAAAATTCGAATTATACTGACATTCTTAGAGATCTCAAAAGCTGTAAATTATTTTTAAAAGACCATCCTAACATCATTGTGACAAGAGCAGACAAAGGAAACGTCACAGTTATACTTGACAAAGAGGACTATTTACAAAAAATTACTGAATCACTCTCGGACGCCAGTACCTACACGACCATAAACAACGACCCAACCGAACACATTAACCGCTCCTGTCATAAACTTCTAGACAAATTAGTTACCAATAAACAAATCACAAAAGATACAGCTACAAACTTAAAAAATTTACACCCATACTTTCCAAGACTTTACGGCCTTCCTAAAATACACAAAACAAACCTACCTTATAGACCGATTGTTTCAGACATAAATTCTCCACTATACAAATTATCCAAGTACATTAGTAATATCTTAACAACAATAACAAAACAGTCCCCATATTACATTAAAAATTCCTTCGAGCTTGTCAAACTTCTTAATAATATTTCCATTCCCAATAATTATAAACTAATTAGCCTAGACGTTATATCCCTATTTACAAATGTCCCACTAGACTTAATACTAGACGCCATCACTAGCAGATGGATTGAAATTAGCCTTCACACCACATTATCCTTACATTGGTTTAGAGAAATCATCAAATTCATTGTCTCTAACACCTATTTTGAATTTAATGGATCATTTTATTACCAAATTTTTGGCACCCCAATGGGATCTCCCGCATCTCCGTCTTTAGTAGAAATTTTCTTACAATTAGTAGAAAACAAAATTTTAAAAATTATAATAAACAAATCTTTTATTACCGATATGTAGACGATATCATTACTTGTATTCCGGAAGAAGACATTAACATATTTACTGATAATTTTAACAATTTTAATAAAAAACTACAGTTTACCGTAGAATTAGAGACAATGAATTCGATTAGCTTTCTAGACATCAGACTAATACGTACAAATGACCACCGACTAATTACTAACTGGTACCAGAAACCAACTAGCTCCGGACGATACATAAATTACCACTCATACCACCCTCTTAAAATGAAAATAGCGACAATAATAAATTCAACAGACCACGCCATATTACTATCTGACAAAAACTTCTGGACACGAACATTGACCTGGTAATAAACACACTGAAAAACAACTCATATCCTACAAACATAATCAACTCGGTCATAAATAACAGACGCAGTTACATTTTTAACAAACAAAACGACCTCACAGACCATAAAAACCGCTTAGACTTAAACCATAAAATATACTGGTGTCATTTGCCTACCGTACGTAAAAGATTTATATTTCTCGTGGAAAAAACTATTTCAACAGTGTGGCATTCTGTTGGTATGTAATTGTGATGCAACCCTTAGTTCAATTTTCACACAAATGAAATCTAAGTTCAATTTTGACCGCCTCAGGAATTTGGTATATCAAATTAATTGCTCAATTGCGAACTCTTTTATATTGGAGAAACTAGCCAAAACCTGAGTAAACGCCTTCATCAACACAAAAATAATTCAAAAAACCCTAAGCAATTTAAAACAATGTTAACTGAGCATATTAAAAATTTAAATCATAATATCGATTTTTTTAACCCTAAAATTTTACATTTTGAAGAGAATACAATTAAAAGAAGATTCGCTGAGGGGTTGTTTTTACAATTACATAACGACAGTGTCATTAACAAACGCTTCGACAATACGGCCCTGAACGAAACGAACACGTGGTTTCTTAATAGCGTGTCAAAATTCCTTAAAAAATAACAAAATCCCATCGCCTTTTAAATTTTCCAAAAAATATCAACACATGCTAAAAACTGCTTTGAGAAAAATGTGACATTTCTATCCTAAACTCCGAAGAGTAAATGCATAGTTTCGACAACTTGTTAAGTTATCATGGTTATTAGTGTGTTTTACCATTTGTGATGTTTGTGTTAAAAAATATATATCTTATCAATGTGCACATACTCATACCATGGATTAATAATGGTTTCATATGCTATATTAGGATACAAAATTGTAAGTGTTTTATTACTATTATTATTATTATTGTTTTTCCACAAAATTTCCTTTCATATAATTTATTTAGTTTCAATTTTTATAGTTAACTTGATTACCACTGAATGATGGCTAAGATGCTAGCCGAAACGTATGGATTTTAAATAAATAAATTTTTAAAAAAACTCATACTATTTTTATTGATGTTACGCCCGATTATTAAACTCAAATTAAACATATATATCAACATCAAATTCAAGACTATTCAAAAATATCACTCCTGGGCTGAAAAAAGGATTATTGACTTAATACACTAGTTATCATATAATTTTCTTAAAAATCTACAATACACTCTACGAACCATGGATCCACATCGTCATATCAAACCATTAGTCCCTCAAGTACACAAGAACAGGCAAGAAACCTTCAATACACGTGATGACCAATCGTTTTATGAATTTATCAGGCGCAACTACGGGATCTATATATATTCACAATTTAAAGCAGTTTCTAAATTAAATTCAAAAATCATTGTAAACACTAATAAACATGTCTTCTTATTAAGATGTCGAAAAGAAAAAATAATACCAAACTTTTACAAAATCAATGTAAAAAAATTTAAACCTATTTCTAATAAGTCACAGGATAATACAGTAGAAAATCTTAGCTTAAAATTTATTTCTTTAACGATAGAAAGTTGCATTAAAAATATACACAACTTCAGGAATACCATCGCAAAAATTACCAATTGGCTGTTTCGTACAGTTGAGTCCGAAATTGTTAACGATTTTCTCCACTTCGAAAATATTAAAAACAATAAACATTCTATTAACCTAAAACAATCTTACAAAAATAAATTTAACAAATTATTACAAAATAAAATAGAACATAGTAAAATAACTTTAGATGAAAACGTCATCAACAAATGGCTAAAAAACTTCTCATCCATTGAGATCCCAGATAGACTTCGATACATTTTTGCATTAGGCCCCAATTTTGCTGTTCCCAACTGTCCTAACAATTTTAATTTCATTAAATTACTCTCGAACTTAGAAAATGGTTTACAACAAATTAAAGATCCTAAACTGAAATCTCATACCAGAACTCTTTTTTGCAAAAAATTTATTTCGTACATCAATTCTTTCAATATAAAAAATTCGAATTATACTGACATTCTTAGAGATCTCAAAAGCTGTAAATTATTTTTAAAAGACCATCCTAACATAATTGTTACAAGAGCAGACAAAGGAAACGTCACAGTTATACTTGAAAAGAGGACTATTTACAAAAAATTACCGAATCACTCTCGGACGCCAGTACCTACACGACCATAAATAACGACCCAACCGAACACATTAACCGCTCCTGTCATAAACTTCTAGACAAATTAGTTACCAATAAACAAATCACAAAAGATACAGCTACAAACTTAAAAAATTTACACCCATACTTTCCAAGATTATACGGCCTTCCTAAAATACACAAAACAAACCTACCTTATAGACCGATTGTTTCAGACATAAATTCTCCACTATACAAATTATCCAAGTACATTAGTAATATCTTAACAACAATAACAAAACAGTCCCCATATTACATTAAAAATTCCTTCGAGCTTGTAAAACTTCTTAATAATATTTCCATTCCCAATAATTATAAACTAATTAGCCTAGACGTTATATCCCTATTTACAAATGTCCCACTAGACTTAATACTAGACGCCATCACTAGCAGATGGAGTGAAATTAGCCCTCACACCACACTATCCTTACATTGGTTTAGAGAAATCATCAAATTCATTGTCTCTAACACCTATTTTGAATTTAATGGATCATTTTATTACCAAATTTTTGGCACCCCAATGGGATCTCCCGCATCTCCGTCTTTAGTAGAAATTTCCTTACAATTAGTAGAAAACAAAATTTTTAATAATTACAATAAACAAATCTTTTATTACCGATATGTAGACGATATCATTACTTGTATTCCGGAAGAAGACATTAACATATTTACTGATAATTTTAACAATTTTAATAAAAAACTACAGTTTACCGTAGAATTAGAGACAATGAATTCGATTAGCTTTCTAGACATCAGACTCATACGTACAAATGACCACCGACTAATTACTAACTGGTACCAGAAACCAACTAGCTCCGGACGATACATAAATTACCACTCATACCACCCTCTTAAAATGAAAATTGCGACAATAATAAATTTAACAGACCACGCCATATTACTATCTGACAAAAACTTCTGGGACACGAACATTGACCTGGTTATAAACACACTGAAAAACAACTCATATCCTACGAACATAATCAACTCGGTCATAAATAACAGACGCAGTTACATTTTTAACAAACAAAAAGACCTCACAGACCATAAAAACCGCTTAGACTTAGAATCATATACTGGTGTCATTTGCCTACCGTACGTAAAAGATTTATATTTCTCGTGGAAAAAACTATTTCAACAATGTGGCATTCTGTTGGTATGTAATTGTGATGCAACCCTTAGTTCAACTTTTACACAAATGAAATCTAAGTTCAATTTTGACCGCCTCAGGAATTTAGTATATCAAATTAATTGCTCTAATTGCGAACTCTTTTATATTGGAGAAACTAGCCAAAACCTGAGTAAACGCCTTAATCAACACAAAAATAATTCAAAAAATCCTAAGCAATTTAAAACAATGTTAACTGAGCATATTAAAAATTTAAATCATAATATCGATTTTTTTAACCCTAAAATTTTACATTTTGAAGAGAATACAATTAAAAGAAGATTCGCTGAGGGGTTGTTTTTACAATTACATAACGACAGAGTCATAAATAAACGCAATGACAATACGGCCCTTATCGAAACGAACACGTGGTTTCTTAATAGCGTGTCAAAATTCCTTAAAAAATAACAAAATCCCATCGCCTTTTAAATTTTCCAAAAAATATCAACACATGCTAAAAACTGCTTTGAGAAAAATGTGACATTTCTATCCTAAACTCCAAAGAGTAAATACATAGTTTCGACAACTTGTTAAGTTATCATGATTATTAGTGTGTTTTACCATTTGTGATGTTTGTGTTAAAAAATATATATCTTATCAATGTGCACATACTCATACCATGGATTAATAATGGTTTCATATGCTATATTAGGATACAAAATTGTAAGTGTTTTATTACTATTATTATTATTATTGTTTTTCCACAAAATTTCCTTTCATATAATTTATTTAGTTTCAATTTTTATAGTTAACTTGATTACCACTGAATGATGGCTAAGATGCTAGCCGAAACGTATGGATTTTAAATAAATAAATTTTTAAAAAAACTCATACTATTTTTATTGATGTTACGCCCGATTATTAAACTCAAATTAAACATATATATCAACATCAAATTCAAGACTATTCAAAAATATCACTCCTGGGCTGAAAAAAGGATTATTGACTTAATACACTAGTTATCATATAATTTTCTTAAAAATCTACAATACACTCTACGAACCATGGATCCACATCGTCATATCAAACCATTAGTCCCTCAAGTACACAAGAACAGGCAAGAAACCTTCAATACACGTGATGACCAATCGTTTTATGAATTTATCAGGCGCAACTACGGGATCTATATATATTCACAATTTAAAGCAGTTTCTAAATTAAATTCAAAAATCATTGTAAACACTAATAAACATGTCTTCTTATTAAGATGTCGAAAAGAAAAAATAATACCAAACTTTTACAAAATCAATGTAAAAAAATTCAAACCTATTTCTAATAAGTCACAAGATAATACAGTAGATAATCTTAGCTTAAAATTTATTTCTTTAACGATAGAAAGTTGCATTAAAAATATACACAACTTCAGGAATACCATCGCAAAAATTACCAATTGGCTGTTTCGTACAGTTGAGTCCGAAATTGTTAACGATTTTCTCCACTTCGAAAATATTAAAAACAATAAACATTCTATTAACCTAAAACAATCTTACAAAAATAAATTTAACAAATTATTACAAAATAAAATAGAACATAGTAAAATAACTTTAGATGAAAACGTCATCAACAAATGGCTAAAAAACTTCTCATCCATTGAGATCCCAGATAGACTTCGATACATTTTTGCATTAGGCCCCAATTTTGCTGTTCCCAACTGTCCTAACAATTTTAATTTCATTAAATTACTCTCGAACTTAGAAAATGGTTTACAACAAATTAAAGATCCTAAACTGAAATCTCATACCAGAACTCTTTTTTGCAAAAAATTTATTTCGTACATCAATTCTTTCAATATAAAAAATTCGAATTATACTGACATTCTTAGAGATCTCAAAAGCTGTAAATTATTTTTAAAAGACCATCCTAACATAATTGTTACAAGAGCAGACAAAGGAAACGTCACAGTTATACTTGAAAAAGAGGACTATTTACAAAAAATTACCGAATCACTCTCGGACGCCAGTACCTACACGACCATAAATAACGACCCAACCGAACACATTAACCGCTCCTGTCATAAACTTCTAGACAAATTAGTTACCAATAAACAAATCACAAAAGATACAGCTACAAACTTAAAAAATTTACACCCATACTTTCCAAGATTATACGGCCTTCCTAAAATACACAAAACAAACCTACCTTATAGACCGATTGTTTCAGACATAAATTCTCCACTATACAAATTATCCAAGTACATTAGTAATATCTTAACAACAATAACAAAACAGTCCCCATATTACATTAAAAATTCCTTCGAGCTTGTAAAACTTCTTAATAATATTTCCATTCCCAATAATTATAAACTAATTAGCCTAGACGTTATATCCCTATTTACAAATGTCCCACTAGACTTAATACTAGACGCCATCACTAGCAGATGGAGTGAAATTAGCCCTCACACCACACTATCCTTACATTGGTTTAGAGAAATCATCAAATTCATTGTCTCTAACACCTATTTTGAATTTAATGGATCATTTTATTACCAAATTTTTGGCACCCCAATGGGATCTCCCGCATCTCCGTCTTTAGTAGAAATTTCCTTACAATTAGTAGAAAACAAAATTTTTAATAATTACAATAAACAAATCTTTTATTACCGATATGTAGACGATATCATTACTTGTATTCCGGAAGAAGACATTAACATATTTACTGATAATTTTAACAATTTTAATAAAAAACTACAGTTTACCGTAGAATTAGAGACAATGAATTCGATTAGCTTTCTAGACATCAGACTCATACGTACAAATGACCACCGACTAATTACTAACTGGTACCAGAAACCAACTAGCTCCGGACGATACATAAATTACCACTCATACCACCCTCTTAAAATGAAAATTGCGACAATAATAAATTTAACAGACCACGCCATATTACTATCTGACAAAAACTTCTGGGACACGAACATTGACCTGGTTATAAACACACTGAAAAACAACTCATATCCTACGAACATAATCAACTCGGTCATAAATAACAGACGCAGTTACATTTTTAACAAACAAAAAGACCTCACAGACCATAAAAACCGCTTAGACTTAGAATCATATACTGGTGTCATTTGCCTACCGTACGTAAAAGATTTATATTTCTCGTGGAAAAAACTATTTCAACAATGTGGCATTCTGTTGGTATGTAATTGTGATGCAACCCTTAGTTCAACTTTTACACAAATGAAATCTAAGTTCAATTTTGACCGCCTCAGGAATTTAGTATATCAAATTAATTGCTCTAATTGCGAACTCTTTTATATTGGAGAAACTAGCCAAAACCTGAGTAAACGCCTTAATCAACACAAAAATAATTCAAAAAATCCTAAGCAATTTAAAACAATGTTAACTGAGCATATTAAAAATTTAAATCATAATATCGATTTTTTTAACCCTAAAATTTTACATTTTGAAGAGAATACAATTAAAAGAAGATTCGCTGAGGGGTTGTTTTTACAATTACATAACGACAGAGTCATAAATAAACGCAATGACAATACGGCCCTTATCGAAACGAACACGTGGTTTCTTAATAGCGTGTCAAAATTCCTTAAAAAATAACAAAATCCCATCGCCTTTTAAATTTTCCAAAAAATATCAACACATGCTAAAAACTGCTTTGAGAAAAATGTGACATTTCTATCCTAAACTCCAAAGAGTAAATACATAGTTTCGACAACTTGTTAAGTTATCATGATTATTAGTGTGTTTTACCATTTGTGATGTTTGTGTTAAAAAATATATATCTTATCAATGTGCACATACTCATACCATGGATTAATAATGGTTTCATATGCTATATTAGGATACAAAATTGTAAGTGTTTTATTACTATTATTATTATTATTGTTTTTCCACAAAATTTCCTTTCATATAATTTATTTAGTTTCAATTTTTATAGTTAACTTGATTACCACTGAATGATGGCTAAGATGCTAGCCGAAACGTATGGATTTTAAATAAATAAATTTTTAAAAAAACTCATACTATTTTTATTGATGTTACGCCCGATTATTAAACTCAAATTAAACATATATATCAACATCAAATTCAAGACTATTCAAAAATATATATATATATATATATCAGGGTGGTCCTTAACAAGGATATTTTCGAACTTCTGTGCTCCAAGGGACGCAACTGCTTCCAAATCAATAACAAATGATTCTCTAATAGTATTAGCTCTTTATATAAACATTTAGATAGAGCGTACAATAATTTTTATATATAATAAGTTTTATATATTTATTTCGAACATGTGACATAAAGTAAATTCGTGCGACATCTGTGCGTTACTCAAATAGTATGATACATAAGAATAGTTATAAAACACATTTTCTCACATAACCTATAATTAAATCTATGTGGGCTGTTCCATAATATGTATTCATCATGGCATAAAGAGCTAGTACTATTAGAGAATCATTTTTTATTGATTTGGAAGCAGTTGCGCCCCTGGGAGCAAATAAATTCGAAAATGTCCTTGTTAAGGACCACCCAAAATGTATACATATATATATATATATATATATATATATATATATATATTAATTGTTTAATATGAACAAAACAACACTCAGATTTTTTTATATCACAACTTTATTTTATTATTACAAACGTTTCGAGACTAAGGTGTGCCTCATCATCAGTGTAATTTCAATAACAGTTATTTATTACTAAACATTCTTTTTAATATTTTATTTAAAACTAAATCTAAAAATACCTTGCATTGGCAAGTGACAATTGTTTCAATCAATGCTTGACACTACTGACTGACATGTGACATTTACAGAATTATTTGAAACAAAATTGATATGAAGTATCTAACGGAGACAGGATGGGTAACATTAAAATGTAAACAAAGGAAGGCGCTCGCATACAAATTTCGATAAATATAAAAAAACAGATTAATTTATTGAAAAGAATAAGATAAATGAAAAAATTATAAATTATTAATGATGTTTATATAAGTGTCATGTAAAATATTTGTGTCGGTTCTCAGATTTATGCTATTGTTAGTCCGAACTATTAACATTGATTCTGCCATGCTCCGTTTAAATACGTCTTTCTCATGGAATAAGATTTGGGGATTGTCAAAATCAAACTTATGGTTGTTGATACTAGCATGATCCACAAGTGTACTTTTAAATTTTTTGTTATCTATTTTTTCACATTGTAATTCATGTTGCCTGAGTCTTTTTTCTAAGTTCTGGCAGGTCTGGCCAATATAAGAACAATTACAATCCAAACAATTTACTTTATAAACTATATCTTTCTTTTTTGTTAAAGGAGTTTCATCTTTAATGTTGGAATATAAAAATTTTAATTGTTTTAATGAAGAAAAAGTAATATGAATATTATGTTTTTTGAAAAGTCTTTTTGATAATTGGTTAAAATTATTGTCAAGATATGGAAAATTCTATATATATATATATATATATATATATATATATATATATATATATATATGTATATGTATATATATATAAATATATATATATATATATATATGTATATGTATATATATATAATATATATATATATATATATATATATATATAGATGCGCGGATGGAGGGAGAAAATCTAAAGTTGTATGCATTTTTAATTCCGCATTATGATAATTAAAATTAAAAGAAAATTGATTCCAAAATTTAAAAAAAAGTTAGGGGTGAATAACCTTTGATAAAAATAAATAGTTTTTGGAAGTAAAACGAGTTTTATGTCTCTTTCAATTTCAATTTATAGAATACTAAAATAAAGAAAATAGGCCCCAAAATCTAAAAAAAAAACGTTAG